>NC_092752.1:66464415-66776915 GCF_047496795.1 Chiloscyllium punctatum
CAGTTTCTCCTCAACATCTTTCCCCCCATCATAAGCTCAGAAGTGGGGAAGGTCAATGGAGATCACAGAATGTTCAGAATTCTGTGTCCTCCCTCAGCACCTGTGTCCACGTGCAGCAAGATCCGGGCATCATTCAGGCTTGTGCTGTTAAAAAGTCGGTAACATTCATGTAACAGTACTGCTGGACACTGTGCATTACTACAGTAAAGGGAAGAGCTCATTCAGCACCTCAAGCTCGCTTCACAGGAATGTGTGGAGCTCATTCAGTCAATCAACACTATTCAATAAGAGTATGGATAGCCTATTCAATCCCGTCTGCCTATTACACAGGAAGAGAAGGAGCCGAGTCAAACACATTGAGCTGTTAAACAGGAACCAGGGATTGTGCAATCAGGCCCTTGAGCTTCTCCACTGACACCAGGAGGCGGCCATTCAGCCCTTCAAGCCCCTTGTACAGAAATAGAAGGATGTTATAGACACTCCACCATGATAAACCAATGAAGAGGAGAGACTGCATGGATACACTGCTCCATGTTGTTCCTCCTGGCTCCATTGATGATGGTACACAATCGATACATCAACTTGGTTTGCTGACGGTGAAGAGAGAAGACAAATGTTTCATGTGAAGTCTCGATGAAACATCTTTCATTACTGAGAAAGTAGACTGGTGTTCTCTATGGAGGGCAGAAGCTATTGGGAATGGCTAACTCTTTCAGAAGTAAGGCATTGTCTCTGCTGACAGAGTTGTGAACATTGTGAAGCTCAGTGCAGGGTCACATGCCATTTGCACATTGAGGTGGTAAGAGTTCAGTCAGGGCCTGAAGCAGTCTCTCAACCAACATGGGAGCTCCACAGAGCTACATAAAGTTCACAGAAACACGTATCATGGGGAAAATGCAATTTCTCATGCCAGCAATGTCTTTAAATGAAAATAATGTTCTTCCATGTTCTTAAAATTTCAATGTAGTAAACTCTCATTCTCTCACCGTGCTACAAATTAAACATCCATTTCCTTCACGGTCTCTTCATGTTACCATCATCCCAGAGATTATTGTGATAAAATAGCTTTGCACTGCCTCTGTGACAAGGAGATCATTGATTTATAAAGGAGAGAAATTCTGTCCACAATAGCCCAAATACTGCCTCAACAACACTCCACAACTCCTGCATATGACTCATTTTGTAATGAAGGCTGCCATTTCATTTTTTGTCCAGATTAATTGATGCCCTGTATGAATCCTGTTCGTGACTTATGACCAAGAACATCCAGGTCCTTTATTGCCAAAAGCACTTCCCAACCTCTCATCTTCTAATAATTACATGAAAAGGACTGTATATGTTGTTCACATTCAAATCACTTCTTTGTGTTACAAATAGCGGTTTTCCAAGCACTTATGCATGTGATCCCAATCAGTCGTGACCTTCTGTCCAAAGGATGGCCCTCGTCTCTGTTCTGTCCATCATCCAATTCTCAATCGATGAAGGATATCTCCCCCTTACCCAAGGACTGTAACTTTTTTCAATCACCTGTGTGCAACTGTGTCAACTTTCTCCTGAAAATTTAAATAGACCGTTCCCACTAGTTCTCACTCGTCGATGTCACAACCAATATCCTCCATAAACTCCAATATGTTTTTCAAAGATAGATTTCCTGTCCTGAATCTAGGTTGTTGCTGCTCAATCATTACATTGTTCTCCAATGATCTATTTAACATTAATTACAAAAAATGCTCATAGTTTCCTCACTAGCGACATAAACCTATCCCCAATTGGTTTTCTGTCTTCACCCTCCACCCTGTTGTAAATATGTGTGGTCGTAATAGCTGCTTACTAGTATGCATGATCCTTTACAGAATCTATAGAGCTTTGACCTCCTTCATATAATTAACGAAAAGGTAGGAAAGAAGGAAGTCATTGCTCCATCGTGTCTGCACCAGCTCCGAAAAGAGCTATCCAGCAAGCTCAATTCTCCAACCCTATCTCTGTAGCCCTCTAAATTCGTCACTGATCTGATCCAGCAGCTTACTAACCTTCAACTCAATAAGTTTTTTTGAGTACTTCAACTTTACAAATTCTAAATTTCCTGAAGTTCCTTGCTTTCGCAGTCACCCTGTTCTCTAATACTTCCAAAAAGATTTTCTGTTCCATCTTTTGTATGGCCAGAACCAATATGTTCACCTGACTGGACAGAGATGGCCTCTGTCATTTCGTGAATACGTGAGACTCTGGCATAATGGATATGTCCCCCATTCCTGTCTGGCAAGATCCAGAATCAAAATGGTTGATGGACATTTTGAGTACAGTCCTCTCCCTAGTGTGAGACTGCACAGCTCTGTGATCTCCCCATTGTTGAAATAAACTGGCTTCACTCTTTGCACCTGGGAAATGTATACCATTGGCAAATATTTGTGGAAATCTCAGTAAGGAGAGTGCAGTGCTCTGCTCCTCCCTATGCAGTCTCTGCAGATCCAGATACTCTGTAATATCTATCCCCATACTTTGCACAGAGTAGAAACATCAGGTTCTCAGGTCTCCCTGAACGTTTGCAGCAGCTGACAACACAAATCCAAGAAAACCATCCAGAGAACCTACACTGACTTTCTGATATCAGGTGCAAGTCAATACTGACATATATGATACACCCACTCAATGTATAAAATGACTACCTCTCCTCTGTTTCTATTCCTGGCTGATTAACTGTTACATTTCTGTGCCGTCCCTGAAATATGAATAGTTGTGCTCTCCATGGAAAAAGTTGACAATGTAACTGCACAATTTTCTGCACCTCAGTCACGATAACAGCAACACTGCTATTGATGGTGGAGATGCTAGGGGAGGTGATGGTCTAGTGGTATTTTCTCTAGTCTATAAATTCTGAGATTTCCACAAATATTTCCCAGTGGTATACCTTTCCCAGGTAATGGCCCAAACCCGGACATCAATCCCGCCACATCAGACGCTGGAATTTGAATTCAATAAAGTATTTAGAATTAGAAATCTAATGAAATATTGATGGTTGTAAAAACTAAAAACATCTGGCTCACTAGTGTCCTTCAGGGAAGGAAATTTGTTATCTTCACTGGTCTGGCCTACATGTGATTCCAAACCATCAGCAGTGGTAGACTTTCAAATGCTCGTTGCAATGGCCAAGTCTGATATTCAGTTATACACTACAAGGTCTCAAAGAAGTGAAACCAGACAGATCTGAGCACTGCCAGTCTACAGCACTTCGAAGTCCAGTGGTTCAGAGATGCAGTTCCCCAGCACTTTCTCAAATCAACTCGGAAAGAGAAATAAATGCTGGCCCAGCCAACAACACCCATGCCCCATCAATTAAGAAAAGAAGATGACCACAACCAGGGAGGGGACAGAACTCCCTATGAGAAAGGTGAAACATAAATAAAAATGATCTCCCAACTTATTTCCATACCAGCTGATTATCCACAGTCCCTTTGTTTATATTTTTCAATGTCTCTATTTCTCCATATATTCAACTCAATCCACCAACACATATTACACTATTTCCCAGCTGCTTCAAGACTGATGCATGGCGAGTGGACTCAAAATGCTAACTCTGTTTTTCTCTCGACTGTGACTGCCAAACCTACTCCGTTTCCCCAGCACTCTGTTTGCTTTTGGTTCAAAACCTCAGTATCTTTCTTTGTTTGATTTTACCTTTATTTTTGTTATTGTACGGGACATTGGCCCATCGAGTCCACACTGACCCTCTGCAAAGCATTGCCCCCAGACCCACCTCATATCCCATTCTTGCATTTCCCATGGCTAACCCGACTCCTACCCTGTCCCTGCGTCTCCCATGGATATCACGACTAGCTGCACATGATGGGTAATTTAGCATGGTCTATCTGCTCAACCTGTGTGCACTGTGGGAGGAAACTGAACCTGACAGACGTGTATAAGAGCATGACGGGTATGAGCGGAGTGAACAGGCAGCAGCTGTTCCCTTTCGTCAAAGGGGCAAAAACAAGGAATATCACATTTAAAATGAAAGACAAGACATTAAGAGAGGATTTATGGAATCTGTTTTGAACCCAGACAATGGTTTTTGTCTAGAATGCATTGCCTCAGAGGGCAGATAAGAAAGGAAATCTCACAAACATTATAAAACACTTGTTTGGGCATTGGATGGTCCAGACTCAATGGGCCTTGTCTTTAATACTAGATTTCACGTGGTGGCATACATGAAAGCTCTGATATATCCTGAAGCAGAAACCAATGAGACTTGTTGGTTTGTTCCATTGAACTGTGCTCAGTAAGTGGCGAGATTACAAGCCAGCATCATCCCATGGAGTATCAGTACTTACTCAACCTAGGACAGCCCAGAGATCCCTTAAAACATCCATGTTAATTCACATGCTCAGTGCAAGAATCGTCCAACGACAGCATCAGCATTATTCCAGCTGTTTGACACCATTATTTTAAGGACACCAATAACATAGAAACAGACTTCGCTTCATTATTATATAGACTCCTTGTATAAGGTTGTTATTTCTCTGAAGAATAATGAATTCCTTCTCATATATTCGCATTGACAAAGAGTTAGTTTTCCAGCGAGTGGCTTGTGTCACACACCATCCATCAGCAGTAATATTTACTCCCAGTTAAACCGACATATGAGATGCACAGCTGGAACTCCCTCTCAACAGCCACTTGAATGGACCAAAACCAACTGGACTGGAACGTCTCAACGGCAATTAATGCTGGTCTAGCTCCATTAAAATCCCAAATGAACTAAAAAGACAATTCGATTTTCTAATAATTATTAAACAATGAGGACATCTTATTGATTCAATGAGTTTGTCGCTGTCGTTGAAGTTGTGTGATCTATTTCTGTGAAACCATTTCGTGCATAAATTGAAAGAATAAAAGCTCAGGTCACAGATGCATGGTAAGTCGGCATTTAAACGCAAAATGCCAGGGAATAGTAGGCTGTAGATCTTCAGGTTGCTGGAAATAATGTAGTATGGTTTTTTCTGGCTGATGTAGTTGTATTGGGCTAGAGGGTCGGTTTGAATGCTGTATGACTCTGTCACTTTAATTGTTGGAAACAGAGCTTATTTCCACAGCTTGTGAGCATCAAATAGTGAGGAATGCAATCTCCAAGGGCCCACAGGATTTGAAACTATATCATTCTCCCTTCACTATCAAATTGTTAAGAACCCCGTTTCTCTCTTTGTAACATACATGTTAGTGGTTCTGCACCACAAGAATGCCTGGGTTTATCACCATATTCTGAATTGAAATTAAACACAGGCAACAGAATGCTGGCCTTGCTAATGAAACGCACCTCACAAGAACAACTGAAAGGAATCTGCATTGTTAAAGTTATCTATTCGACCCAATCTGATTTCTAAAGCAGTTTCAAGCAAGGCTTTCCCATTTTCCTATGCTCCTGACCTCTCGACAACATCATGAATCTTTCCTGAGCGGTTTGGAGTGCCATTTAAAAGTCCCGTATGGAAAGCCGTGCCCCATAAACTGAAAGGAAAAGTCTTCATGCTCATGAGAAACGTGTCATAATTTTTTTCAGTATCGAAAGACAACAGAAATTTAGAAACTAGCATCCGAAGTAAGGAATCAAAACTGCTCCGTTATGCGATAAGATCGTGGATGATCTGATTGTGACCTCAATCACACATTCCTCCTTTGCCCTTACAATGTTAGTGCGTCATTCTTAGTCAAGAATCTGCCGGCCTCTGCCTGAGGAATATCCAATGTTTTATTCTCCATCGCTCTCTGGGAACAGAATTCCACAAAGACACAACACAATGAGATGATTACACCGAATCACCAACTTCTTCACAGAGACATTCTTCAGTTTTATAATTCATCCACTCATGGTAATCTCTCACACAAGCTGAAACATTGTTTCAGAATTCAACTTGAAAGACTACTTGGAATATTCTGGGATTAAACAAGATCACATGTTGTTCGCCTAAACCCCAGCAGATCCAGAGCCAGTCAATTCAAGATATCCTCCAGAAATAAACGCTCCTCCCAGGAGTCAGCTGAGTGAATCTTCTATGGATTGCATTTCATATCATTGTGGACATCGCTCTCTCGATGTGCTTACACCATTACCTTGTCGATCTGTAGAAAATCGCCCCTACTTTTAAATGTATTCTGTTTTAGAAAGTTTCAACTTTTATCTTAGCTCCCTAAAATTTTGATGTACACGTAAAGTTTTTATTTTGTAACCCAGGTGCCTGGTTCCTCTGTGCCTAAAGCCAATCTCTCCACTGAAATAATACATTACGTTTCCACTCAACCCGCCAATGTCTTTGAGCACAGACACATTTTTCCTACTATGTTCCATACACCAATATTTGCCTGTTCACTTGGCCCAACCTATATCTCTTCATGGACTCATGTCCTATTCACATCTTCCTTTTCCAACAGTTTCAACAATTTGTATGCTTTCCTAATACAGACAGAATATTTGGCCAAAGAAAAACACTGTGGCGACATTTCAAAGTAATTTAAACGAAATATTTTAACTCCATTTCTAAACTATAAATTTAGAACAAAGCTAAAGTGTGCTGCAGTCCTATCACTCAGTTCCCATTACTCAATGTAGGGTGAGATGGTGTGGAATGGTGTTGTGTGGGTAGAATTGAGGAACCACAAATGTGTAAAACCATATTTGGAGTAATGTATCATTACTCCAATTATCATTACTCCATTACTCCAATTACTTTGAATCATAGTCAGGAGCTGATGCGCATGATAGACCAGGAGATAGAAAATATATGTAGAAAAGGCAAAGTTACAATGAGTGGGGGGATTTCAATATGCAGGTGGATTGGGAAAATCAGACTGGTAGTGGTTTGCAAGGAAAAGGAATTTGTGGAATGTCTACAACATGGCTTTTTGGAGCAGCTTATGATGCAGGCAACAAGGGAATGGCAATACTGGATTTAGAGCTGTGCAGTGAGTCAGACGTGAGAAGGAAGCTTAAGGTGAAGGAACCCTTCGGAGGTAGTGATCGTAATATGATCCAATCTAAACTTCAATTTGAGAGGAAGAAAGTAGAATTGGCGTTAATATTACAGCTGAATAAATGCACCTACAAAGATATGGGGGAGGAGGTGGGGAGAATTGATTGGGAGACAAGCCGAGCAGGAAAGACAGTGGAAGAGTAATGGCGGGAGTTTCTCAGAGCAATTTAGAAGTCACCGCAGAGATTTATCCCGAGGTAAAAGATGCATTGTACAGGGAGGATGAGGCATCCATGGATGACTGGGCAATGCATGTCGAGGGTAAAAGAAAAAGAGAAAGCAGATAACATGGCAAATGGCAGTGGGAAAAAGAGGATTGGGAAGCTTAGAAAGACGAACAAAATAAGAAATAGGGGCGGAGATTAAAGATGAAGTTAAGCTATCCAGTGATAGAAAGGATGACTGTAAGAGTCTTTTTAGATATATTAAGGGCAAAAACGGGAAGCAGAAGTGGATATTGGGCCACTGGAAAATGACACTGGAGTGATAGTAGCATAGAACAAATAATAGATGAGAAACTGAATAATTATTTCACGTCAGATTTCACGGCGGAAGACATGAATAATATCCAAAAAATTCAAGAGACTGAGGAAGCAGAGCTGATTAGGAGAAGTTGCTCGACAAACTAAATGGATAAATAAGCTGGATGGAGACATCAATGGTGATATTCCAGAAATCATTGGGATCAGGGAGGGTTCCAGAAGACGAGAAAATTACGAACGTGACACCCTGTTTGTTTTTAATAAAAAGAAAATTTTCGAATTTTTTACAAAATTACAAAAATAGTACAAACTAGTGTATTCTGCTTTACAATATAATAACAACCCGAATACCGATTTTTAAAACAAACTGCTAATCTATTCTCCAAACTAGCAAATTATAAAATAGGTTATCCTACATTACTAAAACTCAACAAAAGGAGGAAAGAAAATAAATAAGTAAATAAATAACTCGATACATATATTTTAAAATATATATTAAGTCATAACAGAACCCGTATTGATACAGGATTCCTACTCCCAGGAGCCCCTGAACCAGCCAGAACTATCCCCACGGTTAAGCAAAGGCCCTGAATAATGTGGCTGATATATCTGTGTCAATGTAGTTTATAAATGTCTGCCATGTTCTATAAAATAATTCCGTCTTTTGGTTCACCATATTCGTAAGGAAATCAAGGGGGATATATTCCATGACTATCCTGTCCCAATTTGAAAGTCTTGGGAAACCTTCGGATATCCAATTCACTAAAATGTTTTTCCCCGGACAAAATGAACGGATAATGAATAATTTCCTCCCGTATACATCCAAAGAAGGGAAGTTTGGGGAGCCCAAAAGTAGAGGCACTGGGTCCCACCCAATCTCAGTGCCCAAAATCTTTAACACGGCATTCGATACTCTGTTCAAACACATGCAGATCTTACGGCATGTCCTCAGACAATGCGTGGGAGTGCTAACTTCTGTTTTGCATATGGGACACATTAAAGATTCTCCTGCCTGGAACTTTGCAAGTCACTTAGGTGCCATCTGAGCCCAATGAGGTATCTCGAATTGGATAGCCTGAGTTCTGTTACAGATAGACATCTTCCTGACGTTTTCCCAGACGTCCTCCTACATCTCTAAGGAGATTTCCATCCCTAATTCTTGACTGTAGATTTTATATAACCGTTCCATATCCTTTGATACTTTATTAAATAGTTTATGGTAGAGAGTACTGACCACGGGCGGACCCATCGGCCGAAGCACTCTCCTTTCCCTATCCGATTTATAAGAATCAATTATCAATATGGTCTTCTTTTGTATAAAGTCTCCTATTTGAAAATATCGAAAAAAGATCTTTGCTATGCAGCCCACACTTCTGACGCAGCTGTTTGAAGGACATCATGACCTCCCCATCGAACAGGTCTCCCAAACAGGAGATACCTCTAGACTCCCAGGTTCTGAATACAGCATCAGGCAGCCCTGGCTGGAATCCCAATATTCCCACTATAGGGGTAAACGGGGAGGATTTTTGTAGGTTACCCTCATCCTGTCGTGTTATCGTCCAGGCTTTGATTGCATTTAATGCAATAGGATTTTCACAATGATACATAATAACTCTCACCTTGTCCATAAATAGTAGATTGATGAGGGGATATTTTGCTTGGGATGACTCAATATCGAACCAGATTGATTGTGGATCACAAGAAACCCATCAGCTACGTAGGCTAATAGAGAGTTCAATTGGCCCCTCCTGAAACCTGGAAAATCCAGCCCACCCCTTATTTGTGGAAGCTGTAGCTTTTCGAATTTAATAAGGGGCCGTCTATGACTCCAAATAAAGGAGCCGAGCCAACCATAAAGCTTACATAGCACCTGTCTCGGCAGCATCAAGGGGAGCATTCTCTCAGCGTATAACAGGCGAGGTAGGATGTTCATGTTGACCAAAGCTATTCTATCGAGCCAGGATATCGGGAGATCTTCCCGGTGTTGAAGGTCCTACCATAATTTCTCCAGTAAATGTGTATAATTGACTTTATATAGATGACCAAATGCCGGAGTATTAAAAATACCTAAGTAAAGAAAACCTCCCAGTGACCACCCAAAGGCAAAACGGGATTCATCCGGCAAATTCGATACACTGGCAAGACCTCCCAGCGACATGGCCTCTGATTTCACAAATTGATTTTATAACCTGAGAACATGCCAAATAATTTAACCATTTGAATTAAGCAGGGCACAGATGTCAATTGATCATTTAAGAAAAGGAGAACATCAGATTATTTTTTACAGTGTGGGAACAGGCCCTTTGGCCCAACAAGTCCACACCGCCCCGCCGAAGCGCAACCCACCCACACCCCTAACCTAATACTACGGGCAATTTAGCATGGCCAATTCACCTGACCGGCACATCTTTGGACTGTGGGAGGAAACCGGAGCACCCGGAGGAAACCCATGCGGACACGGGGAGAATGTGCAAACTCCACACAGAGAGTCGCCCGGGAATTGAACCCGGGTCCCTGGCACTGTGAGGCAGCAGTGCTAACCACTGTGCCACCGTGCCGCCCGCTGCATAGAGAATAATTTTGTGCTTACCCGAGCCTACCTCCGGAGCCATTATATGAAGGTCAGCTCGTACAGATTCCGCCAACGGCTCAATCACGAGCGTAAATAATAATGGTGAGAGAGGGCATTCCTGATGACAATCTCTGCCAACGCGAAAGCCATCTGAACTTAAACTGTTGGTGATCACCGCTGCTTTGGGATCATTATATAATACTGTAACCCATTTCGTAAAGACCTCACCAACACCAAACCGTTCCAGCATATAAACGAGATTTGGCCATTCTACCCGATCGAATGTCTTCTCTGCCTCTAGGGAGACAACTAATCCTGGCATCGCTCCCTGCTGGCAGGCTTGTACCATATTTAAGACTCTTCTAATGTTATTAGTTGATCTGTGACCCTTTATAAACCCCATCTGGCCTTCTTTAACAATGAATCATAAAACCCTCTCCAGTCTTCATGACAACACTTTTGAGAGAATTTTAAAATCCACATTCAACAAGGACATAGGTCTATATGAAGAGCAGTCATTTGGAGCCTTTTCCTTGTTGAGAATGAGACACATATTTGCTTCTCTCAGAGAAGGCGAGAAGCAGCCCTGACTATGTGAGTAATTATACATATTTATCAGTGGCCCGACCAATTCACCAATCAATTCGTTATGGAACTCAGCCTGGAATCCATCTGGTTCGGGCGTTTTGCCACTCTGGAGCTGCCTCACTGCGCCCTGTATTTCCTTGGTTGCTAGGGGGGCATTGAAGAACAGCACCTGCTTCCAGGTTAGGCAGGGGAGGGCAAGGCTTTTTATTAAATAATGACTTTATCTTCGTTGTTCTATCCTCACAGACCTGTGGCCTATAAAATTCGAAATAGAACCTTCTAAAGACTGCATTGATTTTTTCTTACGATCACAGGTCAAGTTGCCAGCACTCTTTCTAAAGACGTAATGGCTTGGGCGGCCTTTTTCTTTCTGGCAAGGTATGCTGGATACCTGCCAGGCTTGTCACCGTATTCAAATAGTCTCTGCTTCGTCACTATTATCTCCCTCTTTGCTGTTTGATTAAGTGTGGTATTCAAGGTTATCCAAGTGCTGTGACCCGCTGTAGTTTAGTAATGGAGGGTCTATCCACATACGCTGTCTTAGCCACCTTCAGGTGAGCCTCGAGCAGACACTGTTGTTCTCCCATTTGTCTTTTCTGGGTCACAGAATATGAGATAACCAAGCCCTATGCGTGTGCCTTAGCAGTCTCCCACATCACTGATGGGTTACTGGCCGTGCCTGTGTTGATATCCCAGAAGGTTTTAAATTCTTCAAGAAATATTTTATATACTTACTATCCTTTTATAGGAATAGGTCCATACCCCAATGTCGGGAAGCTATCTCATCGTCACTAGTCTTAACCTCCATTTATACTGTGGCATGGTCGGAAATATATATATATATATATATATATATATATATAAAACCTACTTCACAAAGCAATATTGAGTTCAAAAGGATCGAGGTGACAGAAACATATTGATTCTCGTATGGCACTTGTGTGGGTTAGAATACAAAGCAAAGTCTCTCGCCTCTGGGTGAAGATACCTCCACACTTCCACCAGCCCCAACTCCCTACTCAGATCCGCCAACTGCCTAAATCTCAAAGATATGCCCGCAGAGCTCTTAGGTATTCTGCCCACTCCGAGGTCGATCATACAATTATAATCCCCCCATATAATTGTGTGGTGCATCCCGAGAGCCATCAACTTGGAGACCGCTTCCATCACAAATTTAAAAGTGTGCACCGGGGGGCAATAAAGGTTCAAAATTCCATATTCCTGCCCATATATTAGTGCATTAATTAATATATACCATCTAGACTCATCTTTTATCTGGCTTACCATTTGGAAGGGAAGATTCTTCCGAATAAGAATGGCTACTCTCCTACTTTTTTCAGCTGAAAGATGAAAAGAACACCGGCCAAAACCACCCTATTGCAGCTTCGAATGCTCCTTAGCAAGTAGACGTGTCTCCTGTAGAAGGGCTACATCCGCCCTTTCCTTTTTAAGACTTGATAATATCTTTTTCCTTTTGATTGGTGAGTGGCTACCCTTGACAGTCCAGGTGCATCACCGAAACGAATGACTAGCCATGATCGTCCGAGCAAGCCCGAGACCCCCCAGGAGGGAGATCCCCACCCAAAGACATTGAATAAAACCAAAAATGATTCACACAAAAAACACTCTTTAAAACAGTGAAATCAAAACAACTAAGAACTACTCCTAAAAACAAATAACATAAAACTTACTTAAAAGGAGAATTTCCCCCTTATTCACAGGAGGCACTACTACCTTCCAATAATCCCGCCATAACATTAACCAGCCAGAGACATTCCCTTGGCCCAGGCATTACAAATTAGAGCAAATAAATTCCAATGTCTTATAAGACAGAAGTTAAAGATGGGTGACCCGCCCACTTCCCCCCCCCCCCCCCACACACACCATCACCTAGATACACTTTGCAAAACAACATAACATGAAAATACATAAAATTACAAAATTACAATCCCAGCAAATAATAAGCAAACAAATAAAAAAAAACACCCAGAAACGTTCCTAACCCGCGCGACCTATAGATAAAAGTCCATAGAAAGGATAATGATTGATCCACACCCTACCCCTACCCCCACCCATCAAGGAAAGTTGGATAAGAGAAAGAGGAAGAAAGGAGGAGGAAACAAAACAAAAGGAGGGCAAAATAACGCCATTATCCATACAGTTCAGGTCCCGCAGTCTACTTGACAGCATCCAGGAATTATTTTGCTTCTTCTGGTGATCCGAAGTTATGCACAGATCCTCCATGACTGCAGCACAGTGTTGCCGGATATTGCACGAATATTGAATATTTAAATCCCTCAGACGCTACTTCGCCTCATCAAATGCCTTCCTCTTGCGGTCCACAGACGGAGAAAAGTCCTGGAACTGCATTATCCTGGAGCTCTTGTATATCATGGCATGAGAATCCTTCCCCGAGACTATGGAGGCCTCTAGCAGCATCTGTTTTTCCCTGTAATGCTGTCGTTGAACTAGGACTGGGCGAGGTCGCTGGTCCGACCCGTTCTGGCGCACGGCAACCCGGTGGGCCCATTCAGCCTACACCTGGCCCAGCTCTGACTCTAGTTGCAGCAGCTGTGGGTGCCATTGCTCCAGGAAATCAAAACGCGGGCCTTCCTCTTCCTTTGAGGAAGGCCAAGCAACCGAATATGTTTCCGACGATCTGGATTTCCGATGTCATCAATATGTTCCTCTAAATTCGGGACTGGATTATTCAGAGCCCAGACCTGACCCATGGATGACTCCGCAGTAGTCTTGGAGGTCACGGCCTGTTATTCAGCTCTCCCCGACACGCTGCCCGAGTTTCTCGATCTCTCAGTCATATTTCTGAAGCATGACCGAGACTGACTCCCATCTGGACTGGGCCTCTTCAATGGACGCATCAATCTTCTCTCGGAGTTTAACAAGCTCCGAGATCAGGCTCGCCCCTGCAGGTGAGTCCCCCGGGGCGGCCGCAGACGTCTGTGCATGCGGGGTCGGGGGAGGGGTCCCTTTCCGTTGTGAACTGCGAGAACCTTTGCCTTTGGTCATTTTGAAAAGCATCAAATTCTAAAGATTGATGTAGAATGACCAAGGCTGCTGGGAAAATAAAACTGGTTTAAACAATTTAACAGGCGAGGTAAGGGTGGGGGTACCGCACTTTGCCCGAGTCTTGGGCAGAGATATGCAGACACATACCTACTGGGTCACCACCCTTTTGCATCTCCATAGCACTCTGTTTAAAAAAAAGGAATATGGCAAAAGCCTAACCCCGGTCATGGGTACGTTCCTGGAATCCATTGTGAAGGATGAGATTTCTGAATACTTGCCAGTGCGTTCTAAAAAAGGGCGAAGTCAGTATGGTTTTGTCAAGGAGAGGTCATGCTAATGAAGCTGTTAGAATTCTTGGAGGATGTAACAAGCAGGTTAGACCAAGGAGAGCTAATGGATACTATCTATTTGGACTTCAAGAAGGACGTTGACAATGTGCTTCACAGGAGGCTGCTGAGTGTCAGGAGGCCCATGGTGTCAGAGACAAGGTACTAGTGTGTACAGAAGCTCAGCTGTCTGGCAGAAAGTAGAGAGTGGGAATATAAGGGTCCTTCTCTGGATAGCAGACGATGGCAACTGGTGTTCCGCAAGGAAACCACAACTTTTTACTTTGAACATTAAGGATCTAGATGAAGGAACTGAGGGCATTCCGGCGCGGCTTTTAGATGACGCAAAGGTAGGTAGAGGGACAGGTACCATTGAGGAGGCAGAAGGATTTAGATAGGGTAGGAGAATAGGCAACGAAGTGGTAGATGGAGTTCAACCTGAGAAAGTGAGTGGTGATGCACTTTAGAGGGTAGAAGAGAGGCATGGACTATTTTATAACTGGGCAGAAAATTCAGAAGTCTGAAGTACAAATAGATTTTCAAGATCCAGTCCGCGATTGTCTCAAGGTAAATAAGACCATAAGACCATAAGACCATAAATGTGCAAGTTGAGTCAGTATTTAGGAAGGTGTTATATCTGGCACACAGTGTGCTGGAAATCTTACATTCAGAAAAACAACTGAGTCAACTCTTACAAACAATAATATTTGCTTATTGAACACATTTAATATTAGAACAATAAAATGCATTATAATGTAACGAAAAACACTACAAACGAACTTAACTTTGGATGATCACATACCACCCCACGAGAAGGTGACCGGATTGCATGTGGTGAAGTCTTTTTGTTCTTCTGATAGTCTCTTGGAGGTGTCTTCTCTTCAAGCGGTTATTCTCGAGGGGTTTTGCAGTAATTCTTATCCTTCCAAGTCTTCACGCCTTTTGGGAGGGTGTGGACGATCTGCCAATGGAATGATCAGGTTCATTTACGCTGATCAATCAGATCCAACTGGGGTTGTCACATTGATGACCCAAGGACGGCAGTCCATTGTCCCATTCAGGTCCAAGTTCATGTAGGTATTACAGGGTTTGTAGCTGTCGAGTTTGTTGGCATTTGTAGGGAGATGCAGCCTGTCTGGATTCTGTAATATGTGCATTACGACAGAGACTTTCGTCAAGGCTGGGTTCTACCTCCCAGCATGCTTTAATCATTGTTCATTTTTGTAACTTCATGGTAAATTCATTAGGTCCATCGTAAGATTATTATTTCAGGTGGCCCATCTGGTCAGAAAGGCAAATACACTGATGGCATTTATTTTCAGAGGGCTTCAATATTAAAGCAGCATGGATTATTGTCTACCGCTTTGGGCCCCATAGCTCAGGAAAGATGTACTGCCCCGGAAAGTGTTCAGAGGAGCTTCATAAGAATGGTCTTAGGAATGAAAAGCTTAACATATGAGGTCTCTGTGTCTATACTCGCTGGAGTTTTGAAGGATGAAAGTGGCTCTAATTGAAACATACAGAATACTGGTTGCCTGTTCAGAGTAGATGTTTGGAAGATGCTTCCACTGTTAGGAGAGAAGGGACTCAAGGACATAGCCTGAGAGTCAAGAGAAGATCTTTTCGAACGGAGATAAGGAGAAATGTTAACTTTGACTTCATGTTAACTTTGACTTCCTTATCAAGATATGGATGATTTTTCCCCGTTATGCAATTCCTTGTCGGTCTTTAGTATCTCCCTAGTTATTTTCCTAATTTCTTCATCTGTCCTGCCTTTCACTGTTCTTTTCTCCCCCAGTCCACCCAGGCCAAATCCTTCTTTAGCCTAGTATAATTATCATTGCCTTACACTAAACCTCTCATGTATGACTCAGTCTTCACTCTTTCAATTTGAATGCGAAACTCCAGCAAGTTGTGGTTCCTCTTTCCAAGGCAAAGCTCATCCACCAATCCTTCCTTGTAACATAATATCAAATCTAAACTAGCCCATTATCTGGTTGGTTCCATGACGTCCTGCTCACAGAAATAATCTCTCATACACTCTATGAATCTTTATTTGAGGCTATCACAGTTGATTAATTGAGTCAATTTGCATGTTCAAACCACCCATAGTTACTGTTTTGCCCTTGGTACAAGCCCTCACTCTTTTCAACCTCAGAAGTGGCTGAAAATTACCCTTCCCCAGCGGTTTCTTATCTTGCTTTTTATTTGCACTGAGATGGATTTTAAACATGTTTTGACACAAAACACTTTGAAAAGGTCTGAGTTCCCACTTGCACAAACAAATGTTTATTTTTTTTTACACTAACCACATTTCACAATAAATATTGAGGAATTAACAGCTAAAAGTGGTCATGAGATATCTTTAGCAAACAGGGTTGAGGAAAATCCCAAAGCCTTTGTTTTCATATATAAGGAGCAAACGTGTAACTAGAGAAATGTTTGGCCAACACAAGGACAAAGGAAGAAAGTTATGTGTTGTGTCAGAGAAAATGGGTGAGATTCTTAGGGAGTACTTTGCATCTGTATTCACCAAGGAGAGGGACATGACGGATGTTGAGGTTAGGGGTAGATCTCTGAGTACTCTGGGTCAAGTCGACATGAAGAGGGAGGAAGTTTTGGATATTCTAAAAGCTCGTAATGTAGACAAGCCCCCAGATCTGGATGGGATTTACCACACTTTACTAAGGGAATTGAGAGAAGAAATAAGTGGGGCTTTAAATTATATCTTTGCAGGCTCCTTGAACATTGGTGAGGTCCTGGAGGACTGAAGAACTGTTAATGATGCCCCTTTGTTTAAGAAGGGTAGCGGGGATAATCCACGTAATTATATACCAGCGAGCTAACATCAATGGTAGGGAAGCTGCTGGAGAAGCTACTGAGGGACTTAAGTAAGGTGTTTTATTCGGTTCCCCATAGTAGTCTGATGGAGTAGGTGAAGTCCACCTACTGGATTTGGTTCTGGGTAACGAACCAGGCCTTTTATTAGAACTAGAGGTAGGTGAGCACTTTGGGGACAGTGACCACAATTCGGTGATTTTTACTCTAGTGATGGAGAGGGATAAGTGTGTACTACAGGGCAAGAGTTATAGCTGGGGGCAGGGAAATTATGATGCGTTGAGGCATGATTTAGGATGTGTGGATTGGAAAAGTAGATTCCAAGGCAAGAGCGTAATTGATATGTGGAACTTGTTCAAGGAGCAACTATTGAGTGTCCTTGATAAGTACGTACCTATCAGGCAGGGAGGAAAGGGTCGTGTGAGGGAGCCGTGGTTTAATAAGGAGTTGGAATCCCTTGTTAAATGGAAGAGGGCGGCCTTTGTCAAGATGAGGCGTGAAGGTTCAATAGGGGCGATTGAGAGTTATAAGGTAGCCCGGAAGGACCTGAAGAGAGAGCTAAGAGCAGCAAGGAGGGGATATGAAAGGTCCTTAGTGGGTAGGATTAGGGAAAACCCTAAGGCTTTCTATAGGTATGTTAGGAATAAAAGAATGACTAGGGAAGGAATAGGTCCAATCAAGGATAGTAATGGGAAGTTGCGTGTGGAGGCTGAAGAGATTGGGGAGGCGCTGAATGAATACTTTTCGTCAGTATTCACTCAGGAACAGGACATTGTTGTCGATATGAATACTGAGGCACGAATAAGTAGAATGGATGGCTTTGAGATATGTAGAGTAGAGGTGTTGGAAATTCTGGCAAGGGTGAAAATAGATAAGTCCCCTGGGCCTGATGGCATTTATCCTAGGATTCTCTGGGAAGCAAGGGAGGAGATTGCAGAGCCATTGGCCTTGATTTTTGTGTCCTCTTTGTCTACAAGAGTAGTGCCAGAGGACTGGAGGCTAGCAAACGTGGTTCCCTTGTTCAAGAAGGGGAGTAGGGATAATCCTAGTAACTATAGGCCAATGAGTCTCACTTCTGTTGTGGGCAAAGTCTTAGAGAGAATTGTAAGGGATAGGATTTATGAACATTTGGATAGGAATAATGTGATCAAGGATAGTCAGTATGGTTTTGTGAAGGGCAGGTCGTGCCTCACAAACCTTATTGAATTCTTTGAGAAGGTGACTAAGGAGGTAGATGAGGGGAAAGCGGTAGATGTGGTATATATGGATTTTAGTAAGGCATTTGATAAGGTCCCCCATGGTAGGCTACTGCAGAAAATACAGAGATATGGCATTGAGGGTGAGTTGGAGGTTTGGATTAGGAATTGGCTCTCTGGAAGAAGACAGAGGGTAGTAGTTGATGGCAAAGGTTCATCTTGGAGTGCCGTCACTAGCGGTGTTCCGCAAGGATCTGTTTTGGGACCATTGCTGTTCGTCATTTTTATAAATGACCTGGAGGAAGGGTTAGAAGGTTGGGTGAGCAAGTTTGCGGATGATACGAAAGTCGGAGGAGTTGTAGACAGTGAGGAAGGATATGGCAGGTTACAGTGGGATATAGAGAAGCTGCAGAGCTGGGCAGATAGGTGGCAAATGGAGTTCAATGTAGCTAAGTGTGAAGTGATTCACTTTGGTAAGAGTAATAAAAAGATGGATTACTGGGCTAATGGTAGACTACTTGGTAGTGTGGAAGAGCAAAGGGATCTTGGTGTCCATGTACACAGATCTCTGAAAGTTGCCACCCAGGTAAATAGTGCAGTGAAGAAGGCATATGGCGTAATGGCTTTTATTGGTAGAGGAATTGAGTTCCGGAGTCCTGAGGTCATGCTGCAGTTGTATAAGACTCTGGTGCGGCCGCCTCTGGAATATTGTGTGCAGTTTTGGTCGCCATACTATAGGAAGGATGTGGAGGCACTGGAACGGGTGCAGAGGAAGTTTACCAGGATGTTGCCTGGTATGGTAGGAAGATCCTATGAGGAAAGGCTGAGGCACTTGGGGTTGTTTTCATTGGAGAAAAGAAGGTTTAGGGGTGATTTGATAGAGGTGTACAAGATGATTAGGAGGTTCGATATGGTTAACAGTGAGAACCTTTTTCCACGTATGGAGTCAGCTATGACAAGGGGGCATAGCTTTAAATTAAGGGGGGGTAGATATAGGACTGATGTTAGGGGTAGGTTCTTCACTCAGCGAGTCGTAAGTTCATGGAATGCCCTGCCAGTAGCAGTAGTGGACTCTCCCTCTTTATGGGTATTTAAGCGGGCATTGGATAGGTATATGGAGGATAGTGGGTTAGTGTAGGTTAGGTGGGCTTTGATCGGCGCAACATCGAGGGCCGAAGGGCCTGTACTGCGCTGTATTCTTCTATGTTCTATGTTCTATGTTCTATATGTTCTATGTTCTATGTTCTATGTTCTATGTTCTAAGTCGCATGGGCCTCAGGGTGTTCTATCTGGATGGAAAGAGAACTGGCTGGAATAAATGAGACAGAGAGTAGTAATAGAAGAGGATTTCTCAAAATGGTGACCTATGACAAATGGTGTGCAACAGCGATTCATGCTGGGACCACTGTTGTTTGTGATATATATTAATGATTTGGAAGAAGGTATCGTTTGCCTGATTAGCAAGTTTGCAGATGATAAAAAATGTGTTGTTGGAAAAGCGAAGCAGGTCAGGCAGCATCAAAGGAGCAGGAGAATCGATGTTTCGGGCATAAGCGTCGATTCCCCTGCTCTTTAGATGCTGCCTGACCTTCTGCGCTTTTCCAGCAAAACATTTTTAAGCTCTGATCCCCAGCATCTGAGTCCTCACTTTCTCCCAGTTTGCAGATGATACCAAGTTTTATGGAGTAGCAGAAAATAAAGAGGACTGCCAGAGAATGCAGCAGATTACAGACAGATTGGAGAAATTGGGCACAGATATGGCAGATGGAGTTCAATCTGTGCAAATGCGAGGTGATGCATTTTTGAGGATTCAATTCTGGAGCGAACTGTGCATTAAATGGAAAAGTCCTGGGGAAAATTGACATACAGAGAGATCTGGGTATTCAGGTTCATTGTTTCCTGAATCTGGCAATGCAGGTCAGTAAAGTGGTCAATAAGGCATTTGGCATGCTTTCCTTGATTGGATCAGTTGTTGAGTACGGGCGCTGGCAGGTCATCTTACGGTTGCTTCGGACTTTGATTTGGCCGCATTTGGAATACTGCATATAGTTCTGGTCACTTCATTACCAAAAGGATGTGGATGATTGAATAGAGTGCAGAGTAGGTTCACCAGTGTGTTGCCTGGGATGGAGGGTGCTGGTTATGGAAAGAGGTTGGGTAGATTAGTATTATTTTAATTATATGGACAAAGGTTGAGGGGGGACCTGATTGACGTCTACAAAATCCATAGAGAGATAGACAGGGTTAATACCAAGAAGCTCTACCACAAATTGTAAACTCATTACCCCTAGTAATTGAGTTCCAAAGTGAGAGGGAAAGGTTTAGGGCCTGAGGAATATATGTGGGAAGCTCGGAGGTGGTAGGGGCAAGAACGATAGTGTCATCTAAGATGTATCTGCCAGATACATGAATGGGCGGGGAGCAGAGGGATACAGGCCCTTAGAAAATAGGTGTCAGGTTTAGAAAATAGGAGGATCTAGATCAGCGCAGGCTTGGAGGGCCAAAGGGTCTGTTCCTGTGTTGGAATGCTCTTTGTTCTTTATCATTCATTCTCAAAATTGCAAGTTTTTAACTTATTGTATTCTACAATTTAATAATATAAACTATTTTTTTTTTGGCAGTGCATGTCAAATTATTGTCATTGCTAAATTTCAGACACAGAGTCATAGAGATGTACAGCATGGAAACAGACCCTTCCGTTCAACCCATCCATGCTGACCAGATATCCCAAACCAATCTAGTCCCACCTGCCAGCACTCAGCCCATATCCCTCTAAACACTTTCTATTCGTATACCCATCCAGATGCCATCTCAATGTTGCAATTGTCCCAGCCTTCATCACTTCCTCTGGCAGTTCATTCCATACACGTACCACCCTGTGTGTGAAAATGTTGCCCCTTACGTCATTTTTACATTTTTCCATCCCAACCTAAACCTATGCCCTATAGTTCTGGACTCCCCCACACCAGGGAAAATAGCTTGCCTATTTCCCCATTCATGCCCCTCATGGTTTTATAGACCACTATATGGTCACCCCTCAGCCTCCAACATTCCAGGGAAAATATCCCTAGCCTATTCAACCTCCACCTATAGTTCAAACTCTCCAACCTTGGCAACATGCTTATAAATCTTTTCAGAACCCTTTCAAGTTTCACAACATCCTACCGATAGGATGGAGACCAGAATTGCACATAATATTCCAAAAGTGGCCTAACTAACCTCCTGTACAGCCGCAACACGACCTTCCAACCACTGTACTCAATGCTCTGGCCAATTAAGAAAAGCATACCAAATATCGTCTTCACTGTCTTATCTTTGTGTGACTCTACTTTAGGGAACAATGAACCTGCACTCCAAGTTCTCTTTGTTCAGCAACACTCCCTTGGACCTCACCATTAAGAGTATAACTCTTGCTAAAATTTGCTTTCCCAAAATGCAGCATCTCGCATTTACCTAAATTAAACTCCATCTATCGCTCCTCAGCCCATTGGCCCATCTGATCAAAATCCCATCTTAATGTGAGTTAACCTTCTTCGCTGTCCACTACACCTCCAATTTGGGTGTCATCAGCAAATTTACTAACTTTACCTCTCATACTCACAATTAAATCATTTATATGAATGACTAAAAGCAGTGGACCCAGCACCGATCCTTGTGACACTCCACTGGTCACATGCCAACAATCTGAAAATCAACTCTGCACCACCGCCACCGTCTGCGTTCTACCTTAAGTCAGTTCAGTATCAAAATGGCTCGTTCCCCCTGTATCCAGCGAGATATACCCTTGCAAACCTCGAACGCCTTAGAGAAGTCCTTATTGTTCACGTCCACTGCTCTGCCCTCATCAGTCCTTTTTTTCTACTTCTGTAAAAAAACTCAATCAGGTTTGTGAGACATGATTTCCCACGCATAAAGCCATATTGACTCTCCCTGATCAGTCCTTGCTTTCCCAAGTAAATGTACAACCTGTCGCTCAGGATTCCCTCCAACAATGTGCCCTCCACTGACGTCAGGGTCAATGGTCTATAGTTCCCTGTCTTGTCCTTACCACCTTTCTTAAACAGTGACACCACGTTCGCCAACCTCCAGTCTTCGGACACCTCACCTGTGACTATCAATGGTACAAGTATATCAGTAAGAGGCCTAGCAATTCCTTCCCTACCTACGCACAAAGTTGTGGAGTAAGCTTGATCGATCAGATCCTGGGGATTTATCCACTTTTATGCGTTTCAAGACATCATCTTTTCCACCTCTGTAATAAGGACATTTTTCAAGATGTTATCATCTATTTCTCTGTATATCTACATCTCCCATGTCTTCTCCTGAGTAAACACTAATTCAAAATACTCGTTTAGTATCTCCTCCATCTCCTGCGGCTCCACACAAAGGCACCTTGCTGATCTTTGAGGGTTCTATTCTCTCCCTATTTACCCTTTTGTCCTCAATGTATTTGTAAAATCCTTTTGGATTCTTCTTCATTCAATTTGCCAAAGATATCTCATGTTGCCTTTTTGCCTTCCTGATTTCCCTCTTTAGTATGCTCCTACTGCCTTTATACTCTTCTGTGGATTCACTCGATCTATCCTGCCTGTGCCTGATATATGCTTCCTTCCTTTTCTTAACTAGACCCTCAATTTCTTTAGTCATTCAGCATTCTCTATACCTACCAGCCTTTCCTTTCACCCTAACAATATACTCTCTCTGGACTCTTTTCATTTCTGTATGCTTTCCATTTTCTAGCCATCCCTTTTGCCCGCGAACATCTGCCACCATCAGCTTTTAAAATTTTTTGCCAAATAACGTCGAAATTGTCCTTTTTCCAAGTTAGAACTTCAACTTTAAGTGCTTGTCTGTCCTTTTCCATTGTTATTTTATAACTAATAGAATTGTTGGCAAATAGCTGGAGGTCACACATTTCAGTGAGAAATTAAATCGATTAATTATATTTAAATATATAAGAATGATAAGTCGATTTGATTGTTCAATCATTTGCTCACTCTGAATATGCAATCAGTCAGAGGTCAACCACTTTGCAAATGATAGAGCAACAATGTATGCATTTCAATACTGAGATTCAACGTGTAATTGTGATCAGCAAAATAGTCAGACAACATGTTCTTTTTCGATACAAAACAAAATGTGCATTCTTTACCTTTGTATCATAAAAGGTTGTTTGGTGTTTAAAATTTAATTCCCTCAATGTAGAATCAACTTAATTGTTTTCAGAGATGGTGCAGTTATTGTGCAGATGAATAATTGCAGCTCATACCTTATTGTTTCCCAATTCACAAACATGGCAAACTCCTGATCATTGTTCAGGTTTCATCATGACCGACATGAAAAGTGGATTCCAAAAGGCCTGAATTCGGGTTCAGTGCTACTGGACCTTACAGCTGCCTGTGGCACTGGATGAGACACTGGCCTGCTCCTGAATCTGACCAGAGAGTTTCCATCCTGAGTCAGGGCAGTCTTTCAAATATTCCCTCACAGAGAATCATTTCGAATCCACCTTCAGCAGCAGAAAACTAGCCAACAGGCTGTCACTGCTCTCAGTGTAGGTACAAATGCTGTCTAAATTAGATACCAGCGACTGACCAGGAACCAGGTCTTACAAATTTATCCTCAGTCAGAGCCTGGCCATTGGAGCAGACGTATGGACATGGAGTCTCAGAATCACACCACACAACTGACTTCTGGTGATGACATCTGGCACGTCCCCCAGACTCCATACATTTGTCCCGTGGACCAGACACTGGGTGAAAATGTTCACAATTGGCAGTCTATTGCTGCATTTTGTGTCTCACAGTGAACTCTCTGAAACTGTATCCAATAAATGCACCTTCATATTAAACAGTATCAAAATAAAATTGTACATGTATGTGGATGGTCAGATACTAATTCATAGGTCATCCAACAGAATGTATCTTAAGAAACATTAAGCCAAGAATCGTTTTAATAACTGAACCTGGTGGATTCTGTCTGGTCTAGGTAACCACGCATATTGTGCTGGCATTTAAGTGAATGTAACAATGCACATCAAAACTGGAAGTCTTAGTCTAATATCCCACCCCAGCTCCCTGACCTCACACACCGCACTCCCTTGCACACCTCTCTACCTCGCACACCTCACTCCCTCGCACACCTCACTCCCTCAAACATTTACCAAATCATGGGAATCCACAAACTGAGTGAAACTTGGAACCCATAACAGTACAGCACAGTAAGAGCCCTTCAGCCCTCAATGTTTTGGTGGCCTTTTATTCTACTCTTAGATCAGGCTAACCTACATGACCCTCAACGTACTAACTCCCATGTGCCTATCCAAGAGTCTTCTTAACTATCCCGAATGTATCTGACTCTACTACCACCGCTTGCGGTGCATTCCACCCACCCACCACTCACTGAATAAAGAACCTACCTCTGACATCTCCTCTAAACCTTCCTCCAATCACCTCAAAGTTATGCCCTTTGATGATAGCCAATTCTGCCCTGGGAAAAGGCTCTGGCTATCCACTCTGTCTATTCTCTCAACATCTTGTACACCTCTATTATGTCACCTGTCATCCTTCTTCGCTCCAGTGAGAAAATCCCTAGCTCTCTCAACCTTTCATCCTAAGACATGTCCTCCATCCAGGCAGCATCCTGGTAGATCTGCTCTGCACACTCTCTGAGGCTTCCACATGTTTCCTATAATGAGGCAACCAGAACTGAACCCAATATTCCAAGTATGGTTGAACCACAGCTTTATAGAGCTAAGCAATAACCTCGCCGCTCTTCATCTCAATCCCACTGTTAATGAAAGCCAACACACCATACACCTTCGGAACAACCCTGCCAACTTGGGCAGCAACTTTGTGGGATCTATGGACATGGAGCCAAAGATCCCTCTGTCACTCCACGCTGCCAAGAATTTTGCCTTTATCTCTGTGTGGTGCATGCAAAAACAACCTTCCAAAATAAATCGCTTCCCAATTTTTAATGTTCCACTGTATCTGCCACTTATCAGCCCAGCTCTGCATCCTTTCAATGTCCTCTTGTCACCTATACCAACCCTCCACGCTATCCACAACTCCACCAACCTTCATATAATCGGCAAACTTATTAACTCACCATTCCACTTACTCTTCAAAGTCATCTATAAAAATCACAAAGAGCACAGGTCCCTGTGGTACATGATGTCCAGGCTGAATACTTTCCATCTGCTACTACCCTCTGTCTGCTATGGGCCAGCCAAATCCATATCCAGACATCCAAATTTCCCTTTGGCACATGCCTCCTTACCTTCTGAATGCGCCTACAATGGAGAACCTTATCAAACGCCTTGCTAAAATTGTTGTTCACCACATCTATTAGTCTACCTTCATCAGTGTGTTTTTTCACATCTTCAAAGAATTCAGTAAGGTTTCTGAGGGATGACCTGCTCCTCACAAAGCCATGCTGACTATCTCTGATCAAACTATGGTTTTCTAAGTAATTGTAAATCCTGCCTCTCAGAAGCATCTCCAATACTTTGCCCACCACTGATGTAAGACTGACAGTTCTGTCATTTCCAGCTAAGCATTAACCTCACCACTCTTCATTTGAATCCCCCTGTTAATGAAAGCCAACACACAATAGGGTTATCCCTATTCCCTTTCCTGAACAAGGGAATAACATTTGCCATCCTCCAATCATCTGGCACTAATCCAGTGGACAATGACGATGCAAAGGTTATCGCCAAAGGCTCACAATGCTCTCCCATCACTTCCTGGAGTAACCTCGGATATACCCCATCTGATCCAGCTCATTTATCTATCCTTATGTTTGTACTTCAAACAGTCTGTACTTCTTATCAACTATTCTACACCTTGTCCAACCAACTGATTCACTGTTTCCATTTCAATGCTATATAGAGAGCTGCCTGCCTGAGTAAGTACGATTCCCAATGTACTCTGAATCACAGAATGAAAAAAAAGGAATCCACCAACGCCTTCCTGATGAAGGGCTTATGCCCGAATCATCAACTCTCCTGCTCCTCGGATGCTGCCTGATCTGCTGTGCTTTTCCAGCACCACACTTTTCGACTCTGATCTCTATCAACTGCAATGCTCACTTTCTCCATTACTGAAGGCTTTCCCCTCTGCACACTGAGCGGGGAATTATCCATCATAAACTCATTGTATGTGGAGCGAATTGCTCAGTTCTGGAAAGTTGCACTTGATGAATATATTTTTAAAAAATAAATTACAGTTCAACAAATGTTCATTCAGTGCCAGAGTTATAATTTTGGTTTCTGGTTTGAGCAGCCTGATAAGAAATCGGGAATGACTGAAGAACTCCGAGATACAGAATATTCCAGGTGTTATATTCCAGTTTAGTTAATGCTGGGAATATTATCAGACAGACTGATGTGGTAAAGGAATGAATTGATCTGTGGAGGTGGGACATTTTGGCCATCACAGAGACATGTTTTAGGGAGGTCAGGGCAACAACTCAATATTCTGTTATACTGTAAAATATGGGCAGGACATGAGAGGGGGTTGAATAGAAGGTGGTGTTGGATTATTAATTAAGGAGTCAGTCACTGCATTAAGGAGGAGTAATATCATGGAAGTGTCTTGAAATGAGCGTTTATGGGCCGGGGTTAGGAGCAAAACGATGACAGAACACACTGGTGGGGATATTTTATAGAGCCCCAGAAAGATGAAAATACAGGAGAAGATATATAACCTGAGGTGTGTAGGAAAGCAAGGCCGGAGATGTTACAGAGATAGGAAAGCAAAGCTGGTGATGTTACAGAGATAGGAAAGCAAGGCTGGTGATGTTACAGAGATAGGAAAGCAAGTTTGCAGATGTTACAGAGAGAGGAAAGCAAGGCTAGAGATGTTACAGAGATAAGAAAGCAAGGCTGGTGATGTTGTAGATATTACAGTGATAGGAAAACATGGCTGGAGATGGCCGAGAGATAGCGTGGCCTGCACATGATAGAACAGGTTAGTGAGGTATTTTTAAATTCAATCACAGGATATAGGGAGAGGTGTAGCAGCTGGAACTTATACAGATAGGGAGAGATGTAGGGGCTGGCACAATTTCCAGCGATAGATGGGTCTGGAGTTTGAGATAAAGATTGTGGAGATATGGAGGGTTACTGAAATACAGATGGATGCATCGGCTGGAGGAGATGACAGGGGAAAATACAGACATACACGCAGATAGTTTAGAAATCGAATTGAGCGATGTCTTAATAGAGAAAATATTATGGAAATCTTTGGAATAGACAAGGCACTGGGAGGAACTGAAGGAGTGAGACTTGGATTGTCCAATCACGAGAGAAATTAGTCAGTGTCATACAGCACAGGACAGGCCCTTCGGTTGACAGCGACACAAATAAAAAAGCCTGCAGACCCTGGAAACCCCTCCTTCCGAACGTCTGGGGGCAAGGGCTAGATTTGGGACAGGTGTCCTGTAGACTGCTCAAACAACAATGTGATATAACAACACCTCATTGTGTCAGATCAAACACTGACACGGAAACCTCCTGCTGACTCCCCTCCCTCAGCTGATGGATCAGTGTCCCTCCACATTGAACAACACGGGGAGGACGCACTGAGAGGGTGACAGAGCTGGAGAATGTATACTGGGTGGGCCATTTCAAACCCCACCAAGAGGGATTCAGCAGCTGCACTGCTGATCGAGATGGTCTTGTCCAAAAGGAGATAGCTTCGAGACTGAGGCTGCACCCGGGCAGGGGGGGCGGGGGGGGGGGGGGGGGGCGGGGGGGAACGACGGAGATGGAGAAACACTCTTGACCTCATCTTCACCAACCTACTGCTGCAGACACATTGATGATGACCATATTGGGAACAGTGACTACCACACACAGTATTCTGGGAGACAAAGTCACACATAAATGCACGCACATGTGAGAGATACTATCACCATGCTAAACGGGACAGATTTCGAATAGGTCAAGAACGCAGCACTGGCCTTTGTGAGGTGATTCGAGTCATTACCAACAGCAGCAGAATTGTATTACAGAACAATTTCCACTGTCACTACCTGGCATATGCTCCACTTTACCCTGCCCATCAGGCCAGGGGATTAACCCTTGTTCAATGGAGAATACATGAGAACCAGCTACACCTCACAATGAGGTAACATTACCAATCAAGACGACTTACTAACCAAATAGCATAAACAGCCAGTGACAGACAGATCTAACCAACAAATCATATCTAGTCTCTGCAATCCTGTCACATGCAATCAGGGTGAATTGTGTGGTCAATCAAACAACTCACTGGAAGAGGAGGATCTACAAATATCACCTTCCTCAGTGATGGAAGAGGCCAGCACAACAATAGAAAAGATAAGGCTGAAAGATTCACAACAATGTTCAGACAGAAGTATCGATGGGATGATCTATTTTAGTCTCCTCCAGATGGCAGTCGTCAGCTAATTCAATTCATTTTTGTTTGGTATCTCCAAGTGGCTGGAGGGATGGGATAATGCAAAAGCTGTGGGCCCTGAGAACATTCCATTCAAGCTGTTCCTGCAGGGTTATTGCACTGGGACCTACCTGACAATGTGGGACACTATCCAGGCAGGTCCTGTACACACACAGACAAACATCAGACAATCAATGACTGCCCCATTGCTCTAATCCATATCACTAATAAAGTGTTGCAATGTTATTGCAATCTACAGTGCGAGCAAGTAGCACTTCCTCAGCACCAACCTGCTCACTGAAACTCAGTTTAGGGTCTGCCAGGGCCACTCATCCCTCGGGCACATTGAAACCTTGGTTTAACGATGCACAACAAGAAAACCCACAGCTGAATTCTACAGGTGAGGCGACAGTGACTGCATTTTTAACATCATAACTGCATTTGACCAAGTGTCGTATCCAGGATTAAGGGCAAAACTAGAGCAAATAAGTCTCGTCTGCACCGGCTGAAGTTATACCTGGCACAAATGACGGTGATTGGGGTTGGTGGAGAGCAGCCATCTCAGCAGTAGTTCCCGAGGGGCGGGTTTTCTGGGTAAGCCTGTAAATCAGAAATGGAAAGGTAAGACACCATACTCGTACAGGATGATCGGGCTGCTCTCTCGTTAGACAGAGACGACTGGTGGTAGTTTAACTGGACAGTTATCATGCCTCAAGTAAGGGAAAGGTTGAGTAGGACAGTCCTTTAGTCACCCAGTCAGTGCAGGAATTGAACCCACATTGTTAGCATTAATAGCTAGCCGTCCAACTGATTGAGCTAACCGAGTGCTCACTTAGCTCCTTGTGGTAGATATTGTAATATTATTCCATTCAGATATGTTGCTAAACACCTCTGGAGCAGGTGGAACAAGACGCAAACTTCCTAAATCAGAGAGAGGGACAGTATTAGTGAGATATAAGAGTGATCTCTGCCCTAGGCACAATCATAAATGACCATCCCGACAGTGTAAATTCACAAGTGGGGATGTTTGCCATTGATGTTTGCCAATGTTCAATGCCATTCGTGATTTACTCAGATACTGAAGCAGACCTTGTCTAAATGCAACAAGGACCTGGAAATATGCAGGTGTGTACTTAACAGTGACAAAACCATTCCCATTACACATGTGCCAGACAACGATTACCTCTAACGATAGAAAATTGAACCGTATGCTCGAACGTTCAATGCTACCATCATCACTGAACACTCAACAAGCAATATCCTGGGGATTACTGTTAACCAGAACTGGACTGACCATATGATTCCATTACCCATTCCTGTGAAGGGCTTATGCTAAAACATCGACTCTCCTGTACCTCAGATGTGGCCTGACCTATCATGCTTTACCAGCGCCACACTTTGACGTATGTAAATTAATTGGCCACAAGAATATGCCAAGGGCTAGGAATCCTGCAGAAATAACTCACTTCATGACCTCCGAAAGCCTGTCCCCCATCGATAAGACACATGTTGAATATGGGTGTGATTAAATACCACCCCCCCCCCCCCCATTTCCTTGAATGAGTGCAGCTTCACCCTTCATCCACTGATATTCAGTAGTTGCAACATCTGCCATCTACACGGTGCTCTGCAGAAATTTACCAAGGCTCCTTACAACGTATTTCTGAAGCCCGACCATCAAGAAGGACAATGGTAGCCGATACATGGGACCCCCACCATGTTCGCATTCTGTTCCAAGTCATCCACCATAATGATTGGGAAGTATATTGCTGTTCCTTCAGTGTTACTGTTTCAAGGTCCCTCCCGAATGGTAATGGAAGTCTAACTACAACACAGTCCACCTCCAGTGGTTCAGTGCGGCAGTTCACCACCACCTTCTCAAGGGCAAGAAGAGACGGACAATAAATACTGGCCCAATCATATTCCATAAATAAATTAAAATGAAAAATATTGTCCAAAAATGCCCAATGCTGGACATTATGCTTTAGGTTTTGTGAGCTCAGGCTGCTTGGGTTCAGTCCATAATTTGCTTGTTGTGAACAGCTGAAGGGTTAATCTGTCAGTTTCTCAGAGGCATGGCCTACATACCGAGCATCACACAGACATTGACATTCACAACCAACATCACTGAGCTCTGCGATAGACATAAGCAATTCAAAATGTATTCATATCTGACTAACATGTTTAAACACACAGTGAAATTGTTACCACAAAAATGATTATGAGTGAATATTACCAGGGAGAAAGTGAGAACTGCAGATGCTGAAGATCAGAGTAAAAGAAATGTGGTTCTGAAAAAGCACAGCCGTTCAGGCAGCATCTGAGGAGCAGGAGAGTTGACTATTAGTTCACAACATTAATACAAAGGAAAATAATTGCATATTTTCAGTTATTGCACTTAATAATAATGTGATCTTAGGTGTGGGAATGATATTCATCATTTCAATGTCCATTACTGTGAGTTGGGCACTGTTTTCATCATATTGTTGTTATAAAAGTGAACAGAATAAATGGGTGGATTTTAAGCATATTGGGCAATCTAAAAGCTGGTATTATGAAAGGATGTCGGAACTTCAGTAAAGAGACTTTGCTTTTAATGGTTCGAACAATGCTGTAAACATTTACACAGAGATTTCCGGCTCAAGTCACACACAAGGAAGTTGGGCTGGGATGATGCCGGCCATCAATGGAGCTGCACAATTCTGTTTGGATACAAACATTGTGGGGCTAACATGCACTGGATATGGTTTATGATGGATTCAATGTAAGATGCCATGTGCTGCGGGAGACCATCACCTTTATAACACCTTCATTCAGGATCGGGTCCAAGGTTCAGAATTACAGAGTTTAGGGACACACCAGAAGAAATATACTTGCAAGACATGGCTGTTTACAGGTCATTGTTATAAATATTGAACTGCATCTGGACCAGCGCCGTGTGCGAGTCCATTGAACAGTCTGCCCCACACACATCTCCCTGTTGTTCAGGTATGTCTGTAACCAGTCTATTGTGAGAGATTGCGTGAGTTACTGCCCAGCTCCAGTTTGGATGCTCTCTGGACAGATTTTGGAGATGGTCAGTGTTTTGGAGGTCATGGTGAGGGCCAGTAACACTGTGTCTGAATTCAGGTTTTTCCTCAAAGTCATTTTCAACAGCTTTGCTGCCTGCAAGATAGTGTGTTCACTGATCTGAACATGAATCGGCTGTTTACTACAGTCACTGAATTGTGTAATAGTTAGCTGTGCGCTCTGGTATTTCAATTATTGTTCACTTCAATTGTTTTCAATTGAAAAATATTGATGCTTGGTTTATTTTAAAATATGTAAGGAATAAAGTGATATTAACTCTTCACTATACAAAATGTAAAATTGACCTGCTGCATATTTCCTTCAGACTAGTCAAGTAACAATTAGTATTGTCTGGAAAGTAGGATTATGTGAACAGGACTATTTCCCAGGCAACATCACCATCCTCTCTCGTAGGTTCTGTCCCACTGTCAGGACACAGCCAGGCAGAAGAGGGCAGGTCCTTGGCATATAGGGCAGCATGGTGTCTCAGTGGTTAGCACTGCTGCCTTACAGCACCAGGGATCCAGGTTCGACTCCAGCCTTGGGCAACTGCCTGTGCGGAGTTTACACATTCACCCCGTGTCTGCGTGGGTTTCCTCCCACAGTCCAAATATGTGCAGCTAAGGTGGGTTGCCCTCTGGAGGGTTAGTGCGGACTGGTTGGGCCGAAGGGTCTGTTCCCACACTGTAGGGAATCTATTCTAATCATAGTGCTCAGCATTGATGCTAGATCCTGTGACTGCTCTGCAGCAGGTTTTGCGGGAATCGACCACATTGTCACCTTTCTGCCTGCTGCAGCTACACCTCTCCATTTCATACATCTGTCAGAATGGTCACTACACAGTCCTTATAGGGAGCAAGGTCTATCTTCACCTTTTGCAGACCCTCCACACAATGACATGTACTGAATGGTACTGACTTTAAACAGGTTAAACAACTAATGATGATGCATCTATGAGGTACAATGGCCCATCGGCGGCGGCGGCAGCAGCATCATATGCTGTACAACTCATACAGTCTGCAACTTCCTGGAGCGACATACCTGCCACTGTACAGTAGCCATCATGGCCCGACATACTTCCCACTGTACAGTAACCATCACAGCCCGACATACCTCTCACTGTACAGTAACTGTCACGGCCCAATATACCTCCCAGTCTCCAGGTGCCATCAAGAGCGGTGTGGTGGCTCAGTGTTTAGCACTGCTCCCTCACAGCGCCAAGGTCCTCGGTTCGATTCTGGCCTTGGGTAACTAATTGTGTGGAGTGTGCATATTCCCCCCATGTCTGCATGGGTTTCCACCACAGTCCAAAGATGTGCAGGTTAGGTGAATTGGCCACATTAAATTGCAAAGTGTTTTAGTCATAGGGAAATGGGTGTGGATGGCTTACTCTCTGGAGGGTTCATGTGGACTGGTTTGGCAGAAGGAACTGTTTCCACGCTGTAAGGAATCTAATCTACTCTCAAGTCAGGAATATGATAGAATAATCACTTGCCTGAATGAGTGTAGCTCCAACAGTACTCTAGTATGGACTTACTAGCAACAGGCAACACAGTTGCATGCGGAAGATCATGTCTTCAATCTTGATTGAATGTTTCCAGGAAATGACAAAATTGATTGATGAAGGCATGGGGCTGGATGTTGGCCGTTTGGACCTTAGCAAGGCCTAAGATATGGTTCCTTATGGCAGGCTCATACAGAAGGTGAAGTGAAATTGTATCGGTGGTAAGTTAGTAAGATGGATAGAGAACTGCTTGGACATTGAAGAGAGAGTAGTGATGGAACAGTGTTGTTGTGACTGGAGATCTGTAAATTGATTTGTGAAGTTGCAGATTGTGAGGATGATTGCCAGAGAATACAGCATGATAGAGGTCAGCTGCAGACGTGGACAGAGAAAACACAGATGTAACTTTATTTGGACAGTTGTGACGTGATTCATTTTAGAAGATCTAATGCAGGAGAGAAATATAAAGTGGATGGAAAAATACTGATTGCATCAACATCCGAAGGGATCACGGTGGACAGCTCCACAGTTCCCTGAAAGTGGTAACACCGGTGGAGAGGGTGATCAAGAAAGCTGATGGCAAACTTGCAGACAGGCATCGGAGCATGCAGTATGAAAATTAGCAGGTCATATTGCAGCTATAGAGAAACTTAGTTCGGGCACATTTAGAATGTTGCCACACCAGCAGAACGATGTGGAAGTGTTGGAGAGGGTATGGAAACGTTTTACCAGCATGTTGTCTGGTTTGGAGGGTATTAGACAAAAGGAGAAATTGAACACACATGGTTTGTTTGCACCTGGGCATCATTGGCTATGGGGCTACCTGATAGGTATTTACAAAATTATCAGAGGAATAGACAGAAGGACAGTTCGAGGCTTTATCCCAGAGTAGAAATATCAATTACTCAGGATCGTAGATTTTAGGTAAATGGGAGAAAGTTCAGGAGAGGTGATAGGTAAGGATTTTTTTTGCTTTTGGACAGAATGTGAAAGTGCCTGGGATGCACTGATGGATGGGAAGAAGCCAATAGAGCAAGGTTAAAGAGGTATCTTGGCACAAATATGAGTAAGTAGGGAACAGAATGACATAGAGGGTGTCGGAGCAAATACTTTTGTTTTAACTTTAGAAAGACATCAAGTGTCAGTGCGGGCTTGCTGGGCTGAAGGGCCTGTTCCTGTACTGGGCTGTTCTTTAAGACAAGATTTGAGCGCGGGAGAGGCGAGATGCTGACTGAATGATTACTGATGATCAACAGCCACATTATTGTGCATAACCCCCCCCTCCCCATCAACTTGCAGCTTCATATCCTCCCCCACTGTGGGGAAACTCGTTATGGAGAATTTGACATGAAAGTCAGACCTGATACCTGGTGACTCCAACTTGCCGCTCGCTCCTGCAGACTTTTATCCTGGACACCAACGTCTCGGGGGAAACTGCATGAATAGAAGCTGCATGTACTCCACACCCACCAGTGCTGACATCTGACACATGCCAGCTTCACCATGCCATCTGAGCACATCTCCAACCCACTGACAGTACGCTTCTGTACTTCAATGCTGCAGCTCAGGGTGCACTGACAACTCTCATTGCAATGCTGCTACAAGGACACTGTGCTCACGGACACACACCCAGCTCATGGGCTGACCCTCTGGGCTGCTCACTCAGTGTTTGTAGACACTCACTTTGAGCCAACCTGAATGCTCACAAAATTATTGCCTTGCTTACCCTGTCTTTAGCAGTTTTTCCCCTCAGCCAGAGCTACCAGGCTCACCGGCCTGCTGTATTTTCTTGGTGTTTAGCGCAGACACAAACTCAGGAAGCTTGATATCATTGTCCACAGTCAGTCACGGTGCCGAGCACAGTGAGTCAGGGGGAGTCTCAGATCCCAGTCCGGGAGCTTGGACACGGTCAGTCACGGTGCCCAGTGAGTGAGTCGGGGGAGTCTCAGATCCCAGTCCGGGAGCTTGGACACGGTCAGTCACGGTGCCCAGCGCAGTGAGTCAGGGGGAGTCTCAGATCCCAGTCTGGGAGTTTGGACACAGTCAGACAGCCTCTCGTGGTTGTTAGGGTCAGGATCCTTCCCCAGTTAGGGGGCGAGGAGCAGAATGTTGGGAGCTCCCTATCCCTCTTGGCTGTTTCTCCTCTCGTGTGTGGTGATTCCTTCCAAAATGTGACAATTACCAAGCGGTATTAAGGGAGGTAGAATTGTTTGTTACAGCTGGTACAGATCGAGAGAAGGTGCTGCATTCAGTGAGAGTGGGAGAACATGAGCCTTTGTGGGAGATGGGTGCAGTAACAGAGAGACAGTGAGGGTGGTACTTACCATGGTGGAGTGGAGAAGGGCACTGACCTCCTTCCAACATTGCTGGGCATTCACCCAGCAGGCTGGCACCTCACTGACACAGGGGTCAACCACCAACCAAGCTGGTAGGATATAGTAACATGGCCTCCCCTGCCAGTCCTGGAGGAAGATAATGTCCCTCTCGTGCACCATGCCATCCACCAGAACTTCAGCGGGCTTGGTCTCAAAGTGAAGTCCCAGTTTTACCCCCATTTCATGTCTTGGGCAGTTTCGGATTGACAATCTAAGAGTGTAATGACTTTTTTTACGAATGGTACCGGGAACAGGGAGGCCGGTGCATTCTGGGATATCCAGGCAGTGATATGGTGAGGGGGAAAATCGTCGTGTTCGTGTCAGATGAGAAGATAACCACGTGTGCAGGGAGGGTAGTTATTGAGGCAGATTGGGGATGATGTCATGAGAAAATGCACTTTACCTTGTGGAGAGAAACCCTCCATAAAACCGGACTAAAATGAGACTTGACCAAATCATAAGATGGTTTAGACCTCTGTTTGTCTGAATCAAAGTAAGGATGCAGTGTGAAACATTGGGAGCAACAAACTTGGAGCGGAGAATTACAAAGGAGATTCAAATCCTTAAAAAGGGGTAACGCAACGTTCCAGACTGTTAAAAGGAGCCGGGGAAAATCCCTGCCTTATAGTTACCGACATTATCCAATCCTCTTTGGATGCAGGGATGGTGCTGGAGGCCTGAAGAATGGCTAATACCGCAACTTTGTTTAATATAGAGCAAGGGACTGACTGAATAGGTCGCGACTAGAATTCTGAGACAGTGGATAAACGGTCACTGAGGAAGTCCCAGGGACTCCAGGACAGTCTGTCTGGATTTGTGCAAGGAAGATCGTGTGTAATTAATCTGACTGTATCGGTCTGAGGCAGTAACTTGTTGACTTATTGACTTATTTGGATTTAACGAGAGATCCCATGGCAGATTGTCTAAAAACGGAAACTATGGGGTCCAGGTGAACGGAGCAAACAACCCAGAGAAGTGCAAGGCAAGGCATTTGAGGACATCAACAATAGAGAGGAATGGACAATAAATGAGAGCATAGTCTGTGTGGGTGGACAAATGAAAATAGCTGGAAATATCAATAATCTCGTTCATGTAGCAAAGGCATCATTTCCTCTATCAGCCAAAGGGCAGAATTTAAGAGCAGGAAACTTATGCTGGAAATGCATAAATAATGAGTTCAGTCAGAGCTTGGGGACTGTGTACAGTTCTGGTCACCCCATCACATGGAAGGGTGGAATTGGACTGGAGAGAGTACAGAGGAGATTCTTCACCCTGTGAAAGTGGAAGTGCAGTTCTGAGGAAAGATATGAATGGAGGATACTGAGAGGAGATTTGATTGGGGTGCACATGCTGTCAGGGGCCTGGGTACAGAGGGAAATAACATCTTCTTCCTGTTGGTATTTTGCTTTACCAGTGTTGAATATTTAATATAATTCGCTGAAATATCCGAAAAGTGGTGAGGAAAGTTGTTATTTCACCCAGAATATGGTCGCGATCTGGGAGGCACACATGGAAGCGAAGTAGAGGCAGAAACTCTCAAACCATTTTAAAAAGGTGCCGGGATCTGCAGCTGAAGTCTTATATAGTATCCGGGCAGTCAGAACTCGGACTTTAAAAAACAACATTACCTCTTGTCCAATGCAGACAGTGGACAGATTGATCTTGTCTATACTGCTATTTTCTGAAGTTTTCAAAGGTTACCAATACCTGATAGAATCAATACGCAGAGATGAGGGTGAGGGCAAGGAGGAGCAGTGTGTGAATTGATCAGCATCACAATATTACTGATCCCATCCTTTATACACAATGCTACTTCACTGTGTTGACCTATTTACCCTTCCTGTAGAAATGGGGAAAACCTTGAATTATCCAGTTCCCAGTCATGGTCACACTGCAACCCCATCTCCAGCTACATCTGAGCTGGTTCACACTGTTTAAAGCTAATATTTTACTGGCCTCGTTGAAAAGTTCCCAGCTTCATTTTTGCCCCATTGAATACTGCTCTCAGTCAACTAATGTTTCTCATTCTCAATAATTGCATATCATTCTCTATCATCATCCTGAACGTTACAATAAAATGATCGCTGCCCCCCAAAACGATCCCCTACTGACACTGGATCCACTTGCCACACTTCTTCCCGAAGGACCAGGTCCAATAGTACATGGTCTCTTGGGCTGGACACATACTCCTGAAGTGATCTCTCCTCCATGTAATCCAGGAACACTCATCCCTCAGGACGCTGCACCACCAGTAACCCAGTCAATATCTGAATAATTAAGTTTCTCATTATAACTAATCTGTAATACTGTCATCGCTCTCAAATGACCCTGCATATTTATTCTCTCCATCATTTCTTTGGTTGCTGGCTGACAGACTGTACCTCACAGTGTATTTGTAGACTTTTTGTTCTGTAGATCCAGCCAAATTCATTCTGTCCTTGGACGGATCCTCTTTCTCTTGGACTCCTTAACTAACGTTAATCCAAACCAATACTTCTACCTTTATCCTTTCCCTTCCCTTCTATCATTTTGGAATATTTTATACCCAGCAATATTTAACATCCCATCCTGCCATTCCTTGAGCCAGCTCTCGGTGATCCATACATCGGATTTCCACACACCAAACTGCGTCTTTAACTCCGCACACTCCCAGTATTCAGGTCCATGCAGAGTACCTCAGATTAAGGCTTTCTTTCTCACTCCATCTTCCACTGTTTATCGTGTTGTTGTAAATTATTACCAACTGTATCTCCCATTATTTTGAGAATCCTGGTACTCTCCTCTACTATTTCTTTTTGGATCCTAAGCATACACCAAGCTATTTACAATCACTCCCAAAAAACAACCCCATAAGAAATTCAGTCCCAGCTCTGTCACGTTAGCCCATCTGGCTTGTACAGTTGCTGGCTTCCCCAGAACCAGTTCCAATGTCCCAGGACTCTGAAGCCCTTCCTGCTGCAACATCGTTCCAGTCACACTCTCATCTACCTAAAACTCCGAGTCCTGTTCTCACTTGGACATGGCACTGGGAGTATTCCTGGGATTGCTACATTTGCGGACTGGCTTGCTAACCATCCACCTAGCTCCCTAAATTCTGACTCCCAGACCACTTCACCCTTCCTACCCAGGTCATTCCTACCAATATTGACATGATCTTTGACTGCTCACTGTCCCCCAGACGAATGTTCTGCACACACAGCGACATCCTTAACCCCACTATCCTGGAATTACAGACACACTGACACCTTCTTCACTTTCCTGACTCCCCTGTGACTATTGCTCCTCCTTCCTTCTCCCTCCCATCCTGTACAGTCAGGCTGCTTGTGGGGCCACAGACATGGCTCTGACTGCCCTCCCTTGAGCAGCCCACACCTTCATCAGCTTCCAAACTGGGAAACTAAATTGGGAGGGAAACCCCAGGATATGCTTGTATTCCCTGACTGTTTCTCTTCGATTGGCAACCCCCCACCCCCGACCCTTCCTTCTTCCAGGCTGTCATGTCTGTAGGGTGATCTGCTCTGTGTGTGTGCTTTCCACTTAATCTCTGCATCACAGATGTCCCATATTGTCTCTAGTCACTGTCTGAGCTCCATGACCCAGTGTCCATCTAGGACACGAGCAGCGGCTATGACTTCCCAATTAACAGAACACATTTTCCATCTGACAAACATGTCCCAAAATGCATTTTGTCTCGAGTTACTTAATTAACTACTTCGAATGAAGTTAACATCCAGGAAATAACAATATGCTTAAATCCCTTATTCAACTGTGGCCGACTGAGGGTAATTTATTATATTGTCTCACAATTTTATTTCTCCCTCTTATTTCTGTGTTCAACCCTTATTTCAGATGTTGAAAAAAATTTGCCAACTTATAGCAATTAACTGAGTCGCTAATAACAGAGAATGTATCAGCCAATGAACTTACAGCATTTTCTATGATGGCTCTTGCACTTGTTTAAAACTCAGTGCAGGCAGGTCCCAGCAGCAGAAAGTTATCTCTGTAACGCCCAGGTCCTTCAACTCCCACTCTACTCTGCTCCCTCACAGCGTCACCGTCTCTGTGACTCCCAGGTATGTGTAATCCTCCAGATGCCACTCCACTCTGCTCCCTCACAGGGTCACTGTCTCTGTGATTTCCAGGTATGACTAGGCCGCGATCCTCAGTGCTGATTTATATCCTCTCACTTGGGTGCTTCTAAACTCCCAGGCGTGAGTGAACCTCATGTTCCTTCTTCAAGTTATTCCCTCACATGGTCACTCCCTCTGTGGCTCGGTGCTTATTTCGCGCCTCCTGCTCTGCTGTTTCTCCAACTCCACGTCCCAGTCGGCCTCGATCCTCGCTGCTGATTAATATTGTCCAGCTCTGTGGTGCTCTCTCTCTCAGGTTCTCTCCCTTTGTGACTTACAGGTAATGGTAGGACTCAAGCCTCAGCTGAGATGTATAACATCCCATTGCACACTGGTCGCTCACAGGATCGTGCTGTGCCTGGAAGACAGTGGAAAAGAGAAGGATTAGACAGAGCAGACAGTGTTACAGTAATTGAGGGAGCTGTTGGGGATGGAACAGGTAGGCAGACCTGCAGTGTCTAAAGCAGGTTACTGGAAGATACAGGGAGTGTTGTAGGCACTGAGGGAAACAAAAGAAGTAGAGAGATGGCGGCTTGTTGGTGATGGAGCCTTGTAGAGTCTAAAGGGATGTTTGTGAGCTGCTTACTGAGATGTGAAGATTTCAACAAATTCAAATTGATAGCCAGGGAGTGTTGTGTGGCACTGGAGACTGTTGGATGTTACAGAGTTAGAAGACTCGCAGTAACTAGGGGGTTACAGATGTTTGAAGCATTCGTGGTGTTCAAGGACACTCAGAACATAAGGAGGTACAGAGATGGGAGCATTCTAAATAGTGGGATTGCAGGGGCTGGAAGAGTTAAGATGGATGAGGAGGATGAAAAGTACCAATTTAGCACAACCAGCCTCTGTAATTCACAGAGATTTAAGGAAGGGAACCTGTGCTGTCATTTTATACAGTTATATGGCGAGTTACAGGTACTGAGGAGTTACAAATTTAGAAAGGAAGAGATTATAGGTGATCAGAAGTTTAAACAAGAATAAGGAAATTTGAGAGATCACTAGCACAGATGGCAATGGAGGTGGTGAGACATTCTGATGAACAATAAGAGGTTTCGGCAGAGGAAGATGTCACATATACAGGAAGAGCTGCATTGTCTGTATGCAGTTACAGATATGAGGAGTGTTGTAGCGCCTGCTGGAGGGTACACAGATAACAACAGTTCCAACGACTGGTGCAGTGGTTCAGGAAGGCAGCTCACCAGCACCTTCTCAGGGACAACTCCAGCAATGTTCATAACCACGAGTGAATAAATAAATAAATAAAGTATCTACAAGCAGCACTGAAGTCACTCAGGAAGGCCCTTTCAGCAGCACTTCACTAACCCGGAACCACTATACCCTGGAAGGACACGAGCTCCAGGTGCACGGTAACTTCAGCATTTCCAAGGTGCTCTCCAAGCCACGTTCCATCCTCCCAGCACTGTGTCTGTCCCTACACCTAAAGGATTGCACTGGGTGAGGAAGGCAGCTCCCCACCACCTTTTCCAAGGTACTACAAATGGAAAGGTAATGATGGCCAAGCAAGTGATTGCCACATCACATCAATGAATTTGTACAAATGAAACTCATGGACTGTCCATTTCCCCTTTGCTTCATCCACACAACCCACATTCCCATCTCGTTCTGTGTCAGTAACAAACATGGAAGCAGTAGATTTTGTCCATCAAATGTATCAAATCCCTTTGTGAATTGTTAGGGGTCAAGCACTAATCCATTTATTCCCACTTAGTTTTCTGTTAAAGAATTCCCGATCCGTGCCAGTACATTCCCTCCAATCCCACATTTGCCAATTTTGCTTATCCACATCTTCAGTGGGATCTTGTTGAAAGGTTTCTGAAAATCCCGACAAACCATTCCTCCCTTTTATCTACTCTGCTTATTCACAGCCAGACAGGAAAACAAATCCAGCAGGGTTTGTGAAATAAAAGTTCAGTTTCAGAACAACATGCTTGGTGTGGGTAGAGGATTGGCTGATTAGCAGAAGACAGAGTAGGTATAAAGTGGTCGTTTTCACGATGGGAACTGGTGACGAGGGGAACTCCGCAGGGGTCAGTGTTGGGACCACGCTGTACATGTTATACATTAACAGTCTGGACAAAGGATGTGAGGGGGTACAAGAACTAGTTTTACAAGAAAGAGCCCAGGCTGAAATGTTTGTCAATGAGAAGCTGGTGAAGTCTCTGAGTCTGTACTTGATTAATTTTCAGATGCGGCGGTGGCAGGATCTCATTCAAACTTACAGAATACTGAGAGGCCTAGATGGAGTGGACGGGGGTGGGGAGATGTTTCACTGCTGGAGAGACCAGGGCTCAAGAGCACAGCTTCAGAGTGAAGGAACAACCCTTTAGAATGGAGATCTGGAGGAATGTATTCAGGCAGAGGGTGATGAATCTGTGGAATGGTTCCTACCGTAGGGAGGGTTATAGAAGAGGGTGGCATTTACTAGATAGGGCACAAGAGCTGGAGAAGGTTATGGAGATGATTAGATGGATGGAGATACTAGAGGAGCTTACATTGACGGGGGGGGGGGGGGTGATAGTGATGGGAGAATGTTACACAGATAGTGAGTCTTGCAGGAACTGGATTGGGAGAGTCACAGGCATGGGATTTGGTTCTCCAGATCGGGAGTAATGCAGGGACCTATTGGATTACATAGATAGGGAGGATTGTGGGGTCTACACATGTTGAGAGGTTTTCAGGAAGAGGTTACACCGATAAGCAGGAATGTTGGAGCTGTCGTAGTTTAAAGAGTTTGGGATGTTTGGAGCTGTTTAATTGTTAGAGGGATATTTTTCGGGTCATTAATATAGAACGCAGATGGAGAGTTTAGATTTTATTAGATTCCCAACAGGTCCACACCAACTCTCCAGAGAGTAATCCAGCCAGACCCACTTCTCTCTGAATGATGCACCTAAAGCTCGGTCAGTTTAGAATGGTCAATTTATCTGACCTGTAAGACCATAAGAACATAAGACCTAGGAGTGGAAGTAAGGCCATTCGGCCCATCGAGTCCACTCCGCCATTCAATCATGGCTGCTGGGCACTTCAACTCCACTTACCTGCATTCCACATACCTTAATTCCCCGAGACAACAAAAATCTATCAATCTCTGCCTTGAAGACATTTAGCGTCCCGGCCTCCACTGCACTCTGTGGCAATGAATTCCACAGGCCCACCACTCTCTGGCTGAAGAAATGTCTCCGCATTTCGGTTCTGAATTTACCCCCTCTCATTCTAAGTCTGTGAACCACGGGTCCTAGTCTCCTCACCGAACGGAAACAATTTCCTAGTTTCCACCCTTTCCAAGCCTTTTATTATCTGTACGTCTCTATTAAGTCTACCCTGAATCTTCTATACTCCAATGAATACAATCCCAAGATCCTCAGCCGTTCCTCATATGTTTGGCCTACCATTCCAGGGATCATCCGTGTGAATCTCCGCTGGACACGTTCCAGTGCCAGTATGTCCTTCCTGAGGTGTGGGGACCAAAACTGGACACAGTACTCTAACTGGGGCCTTAACCAGAGCTTTATAAAGTCTCAGTAGCACAATGGTGTTTTTATATTCCAACCCTCTTGAGATAAGTAACAACATCGCATTCGCTTTCTTAATCACAGACTCAACCTGCATGTTGACCTTTAGAGAATCCTCGACTAGCACTCCCAGATCCCTTTGTACTTTGGCTTTACGAATTTTCTCACTGTTTAGAAAGTAGTCTGTGCTTTTATTCTTTCTGCCAAAGTGCGAGACCTCGCATTTGTTCACGTTGAATTCCATCAGCCATTTCCTGGACCACTCTCCCAAACTGTCTAGATCCTTCTGCAGCCTCCCCACTTCCTCAGTACTACCTGCCTGTCCAGCTATCTTCGTATCATCGGCAAACTTCGCTAGAATGCCCCCAGTCCCTTCATCCAGATCATTAATATATAATGCGAACAGCTTTGGCCCCAACACTGAACCCTGCGGGACACCGCTCGTCACCGGCTGCCATTGTGAAAAATAACCTTTTTACCAACTCTCTGCCTTCTGTCAGACAGCCATTCCTCAATCCATCCCAGTAGCTCGCCTCGAACACCATGGGCCCTCACCTTGCTCAGTAGCCTCCCGTGTGGCACCTTATCAAAGGCCTTTTGGAAGTCTAGATAGACCACATCCACTGGGTTTCCCTGGTCTAACCTACTTGTCACCTCTTCAAAGAATACCAACAGGTTTGTCAGGCATGATCTCCTCCGTGTAAATCAATGTTGACTTGTTCTAATCAGACTCTGCTCTTCTAAGAATTTAGAAACCTCATCCTTAATGATGGATTCTAGAATTTTACCAACAACCGAGGTTAGGCTAATTGGCCTTTAATTTTCCATCTTTTGTCTTGATCCTTTCTTGAACAATGGGGTTACAACCGCGATCTTCTAATCATCCGGGACTTTACGTTACTCCAGTGACTCTTGAAAGATCTCAACCAATGCCTCTGCTATTTCCTCAGCCACCACTCTCAGAACTCTAGGATGTATTCCATCGGGGCCAGGAGATTTATCAATTTTAAGACTTTTTAGCTTTTCTAGCACTATCTCTTTTGTATTGACAACCATACTCATTTCAGCCTCCTGACTCCCTTTAATTGTTGGGATATTACTCCTGTCTTCCACTGTGAAAACTGACGCAAAGTACTTGTTAAGGTCTCCTGCTATTTCCTTATCTCCCATCACTAGGCTTCCAGCATCAGTTTGAAGTGGCCCAATGTCTACTTTTGTCTGTCGTTTGTTTCTTATGTATTGAAAGAAACTTTTACTATCGTTTCTAATATTACTGGCTAACCTACCTTCATATTTGTTCCTCTCCTTTCTTATTACTCTCTTTATTATCCTCTGTTTGTTTTTATAGCCTTCCCAATCTTCTGATTTCCCACTGCTCTTGGCCACTTTATAGGATCTCTCTTTTTCTATAATACATTTCCTGACTTCCTTTGTCAGCCATAGCTGTCTAATCCCTCCCTGGATAATCTTTCTTTTCTTGGGGATGAACCTCTGTACAGTGTCCTTAATTATACCCATGTACTCCTGCCATTTTTGCTCTACTGTCTTCCCCGCTAGCCTCTGCTTCCAGTCTATTTTTGTCAGGTCCGCTCTCATGCCCTCATAATTACCTTTATTTAACTGTAACACCATTACATCCGAATTTGCCTTCTCTCTTTCAAACTCCAGACTGAACTCTACCATATTATGATCGCTGCTTCCAAAGGGTTCCCTTACTTTAAGATCTTTTATAAAGTCTGGTTCATTGCAAAGCACTAGGTCCAGAATAGCCTGCTCCCTTGTGGGCTCCATGACAAGCTGTTCCAAAAAGCCATCCTGTAAGCATTCCATGAATTCCCTCTCTGTGGATCCACTGGCAACATTATTTACCCAGTCCACCTGCATATTGAAGTCTCCCATGATCACTGTGACCTTGCCTTTCTGACATGCCTTCTCTATTTCCCGGGACATGTTGCGTGCCTGCTCCTGACCACTGTTAGGAGGTGTGTATACAACTCCAATTATGGTTTTTTTGCCTTTGTGGTTCCTCAATTCCACCCACACAGACTCCACATCATCTGACGCTATGTCATTCAGTGCCATACATTTAATTTTGTTCTTAACTAACAAGGCAACCCCACCCCCTCTGCCGACCTCCCTGTCTTTTCTATAAGTTGAAAATCCTTGGAGGTTTAACTGCCAGTCCTGACCCCCCTGTAACCAAATCTCTGTGATGCCTACCACATCATAATCATTCACTATGATCTGTGCCATTAGTTCATCTGCTTTGTTATGAATGCTACGCGCATTCAGGTAAAGCACCTTAATGCTAACTTTCTTATAATAAGAGATATTGGAAGTCATATGATGTCCTAAGTTATCCTTGCTTTTTTCTGCATTCCCAGTCTGCCTCAATTTTAAATCCGCCTGGACACATGCTATTCTGCTGCTTGTCTTTCCATTTAACGCCATATTCCCTGTTCCTTTCACTTACCCTTCCCCCCATCTCAGAAGTTTAAAGTCCTACTGACCACCCTATTTATCCTCTTCGCTAGAACATTGGTACCTGAACATCTTTGGACTGTGTGAGGAAACCCATGAAGACACGGAGACAATGTGCCAACTCCATACAGGCAGTCACTGAGGCTGGAATTGAACCTGCGTCTCTGGCGCTGTGAGGCAGCAGTGCTCACCAGTGAACCATCCCAAACTGCAGAGCTACACAAAGAGAGAGTATATGAGGGGCAGGGAGGAGCACAGAGAGATGGGAAGGGTTGTTGCAGCTGAAAAAGGTTCTGGAGGTATTTTCACAGATAAGGAGTCCAGTTGGGATGGGAGATGGTTACAGAGGTCATGTGGTGCTATGGGCCAGGAGGCAGGAATGTGATCTGGCCTGCAGAAGGTTACAGTGATATCATGTTCTCTTGTGGCTTGGGATAAGTACATAGGTGAGTATTTTTGTCCAGGCTGGAGGAATTCACAGAGACAGGGTGGACTGTAGTTATTGTGGAAAACTACAGAAATAGAGATTATTGTACTGAGTGCAGGATTAGGTTACTGAGATTGGGCACGTTACTGAGTTTGGAGCAAATTACACATAGGGAGCGTCGTCAGCATTGGAGTAGGTTTCAAATAAACAGCAGGGTTATGGGAGGGGTGGAGGTTACAGAAATTGGAACTTTTCTGTGAATTACAAGCATTCAAGACACTGGCACAGATGCATTGGACCGAAAGGTATGTCTCCTTGCTGTGTGACTCTATCACACGACAAGAGACAGTGTGAGTAGGGGAATATAGAACAGAAAGACCCCAGGTTTTAATACCATCTTCTTAAGTGAGGTCTGCTTTCCCGTCTGTTGTCCTGATCCTCACTAAGACAGCACAGGCCTGGATTGATAACTGTCAACTTCCTATATTGACATAGGAAGGCTCAGTACAGCAGTGATGAAAGTAAACAAGAGAGTGTGGATTGAGTCTGGGCCCATCATGCTCTGTATTCACCCTTCAATACTATATCTGTGTCATGTCTTCCGGACTAAACTTCGTTCCCTTAAATTTGCTCTGTTCTGTTCACTGTGAGTGATCTTACCTGGCTGCAGGATTTATTGAAGGTTCCAGATCTCCCTGCCCTCTGGCAGACCAACTGTGTTCAATGAGATGATGAATGACACACCGAGCAATTGGGAGGTTTATTGAGTCAGGAACATCCTGAGTTCCTGCAGGTGACAGAGAAATAGACAGAATGGGCAATTAGACTGATGCAGTGAGGGTTGCACAGGGAGAATGGCGCTGAGTACCACAGAGATCTGGAATATCCCAGTCTCCATCCCTGGCCTGTGCTGCTGCGTCTCTCTGGAGTGGAGAGTTCTGTTGGCTCAGGATCTGGAGTAACTTCAAAAGTTGCAGTCACTGGCAGCAATTAGACTCTCACAGTGACAGATACCACATGGAGTGAGACTGAGTGATAGCATCAAATTGCAGGAAGGTATCAGGATCAAACCACGGTCAAGAAGAAGGGTTTTGATTCATGGTGCACTGGGATCAGTACTTAGGGATGAGGGAGCTATCAGTGGGACAGGCGATGGCCTCGTGTTACTCTCACTAGACTGTTCATCCAGAATTTAATGACAGTGGCAGGGATACCCATCTGAATGCTCAATATCCTTTCAGGAACGAAATCTGCGATAGGCAGCTGGTCTGATCTACATATGACTCCAGACCAAGAGCAATGGGGTTGACTCTAAACTGCCTTCTCTAATAGTCTCACAAGGCACTCGGCTCAATGGCAGCTCGAGGGTGGGCATGAAATGCTGGCCAGCCAGAGACAGCAACACCCCATGGAGTGAATTAAAAACAACACTGTTGGGACCAGTGTCCTGGCAAATTATGTCGGTGGGTTTATGGACAGGGCTTTAATTGACAGAGAAGATGCAGGGACAGGGTTCAGGTGAAAGAAGCTTTCCAAATCGAAAGAGAAAAGGGACACATTGGAACAGCATGGGAATGTGGCTGAAATCAATCTGAAAGGAACAGGAAGGGACAGAGTTTAACTAAAACTGTACATCAGTGAATTAGTGTGACAGGACATTCTGGGAAAAAAGTCAATTACAATGTTCTTTTTTCGGAATGGACAAAGTATCTGCAATAAGGTAATAGACTTGACACACAGAGATAAATAAGATTTAGTCACCAGGAAGATGTGGTTAGAGGAGAAGCAAAAGGTGGAACATAAATATTCAATTGTACCCATCCTTGAGGGGTCTCAGGAAGTGCAGGATGGGTAACCCAGACAATAATGGGTAACAAAGACATTACAGAGAAAGCATTTGGCATCTGATTATGCAGCTGAATCAGCCTGAATGCAGACTATGAGTAACACATGTCAAAAACAGTTTTGAGGCTGCCTGATAGCATTTCATTGCACAACACTGTTACACTTTCCAATGAATTCCTGTCTAATGCAAAGGCAATGTGATCATTTTGGGAGACTTCAACCTTTGTCAAAGATGATATTCTCCGAACTCCTCTTCAAGTGTTTGTGTCAGTGTTTCTTTGAATAACACGTTGTGTAAATGGCCAGGGACCTGACTATCTCAGATCGACCGTTGGGTGTAGAAGCTGAGTGAACGAGTAATGTCACACTGAGATATCCTCTGGGAAATTGTAGTGTAGTGGAATTCTGTGAGATGATAGATTTTTAAAGTGACCAAAAAGCACACCCTACAATCACAACCAAATCCGTTTACATGTGTTTGAGAGGAGAATTGACTAAGGTAAACAGGGGAAATCAGTGAAGCGTGTGGCTGGAAATGGACAGTGCAAAACATTTAGTCATAGAGATGTACAGCACAGAAACAGCTCTTCAGTCCATCTCGTTCATGCTGCCCACATACACTAACATATTTTTGTCTCATTTGCCAGCACTTGGCCCAAATCCCTCTCAACCCTTCCTGTTCGTATACACATCCAGATGCCTTTTAGATGCAGTAATTGTACCAGTCTCCACCACTTCATCTAGCAGTTCATTCCATTCACGCATCACCCTCTTCCTGAAAAAGTTGCCCCTTCGGTTCATTTTATATATTTCCCTTCTCACCCCGAACCTAGGCCGTCTGGTTCTGGACTCCACTACCTCAGGGAAATGACCTTGTCTGTTAAACCTATCCATGCCTCTCATGATTGTATAAATCTCTATATGGTCACCCCTCAGCCTCAAGGAGCCCCAGCCCATTCAACCGCTCCCTTTAGCTCAAAACTTCCAATCCTGGCAACATGCTTGTAAATCTTTTCTGAAACCTTGCAATTTATACAACATCTTTCTGATAGGGAGGAGACAAGAACTGCATGCAATATTCCAAAAGTGGCTTATCCAATGTCCTGCACAGCCAAAACATGACCTCCCAACTCCTCTAATCAGTGCTATGATCAGTAAACGCAAGCAGAATAAACAACTTCTTCACTATCCTATTTACCTGGGATTATACTTTCAAGGAACTATGAACCTGGACTCCAAGGTCTGTTTGTTCAGTAACACTCCCTAGGACCTTACCACTCAGTGCACCAAGATCCTTCTGTATATCAATGTCCCTCAGTATCCGAACTTTCTTCTTGAATTTGACATGACCTCACACTTGTACAGATTAAACTTAATTTGCCATTTCTTTGCACATCTTTCCAACTGATCAGTAACCTCCTGCAACCTTGGATCTCCTTGCCCATTCACCCAAACTCCATCAATTTTCATTTCATCTGCAATAATTACCTTTGTCACTTCCTTTCGTTTCAATTGTGTGAGAATGTGTAACCAGACGGCAGAAAATCCCAGCAAGGGCTCACCCATTTAAGATGGAGATGAGGAGGAATGTCTTCGCTCAGAGGGTAGGGAATCTTTGGGAATTCCTGACTGCAGGGGTCTGTCGAGGCTGGGTCATTAAGACTATTGACAGCAGAGATGGTCAGATGTTAATGGATCAGGGAAACAAGGGTTTTGTGGAAAAGGCAGGAATGTAAGTTTGAGAGTATCAGATCAGCCATGATCTGATTGAAAGGGCAGAGCATCCTCAATGGGCCAAATGGCCTCATTCTGCTCCGACATCTTATGGTCTTAACTCGAACTCAATGTCTGCATTATAACACTATGGGTCTTTCCTCACAAAACTCCTCTAAAATGGGTCTATTGGATATTTATTACCACACAGCATTTGAACTCCAATGGACAAATTTGTTGCTGGCCCCTTGATATAATGTTATAGAAAACCATCTCGTATCCAATCCAGGATTCCATCCATTACAGCCCTGATACTCATTAATTCTCCAGTCGGGATGGAGACCACTGTCCCACACAGTTACTGTACTGCCCTCGCTACAAGTACTTTCAGTGGCCTGACTGTAACCATATTGAAATTCCCATCACTGCTTGATTCCTTTAAAAGAATTCCAGCCAATGATTGCTGCTGCTGCTTGTTCATTTCCAGCTCCATCCAAATAGACTCCAAATTTTGATCTTCAGTTTCACGTGGCTATCTCATTAATGCATTAACCTCATCCTTTATTCACAACTTGGTTGCCTTTTTTTCTGTCCTGCCTAGATCCCAACAACCCTTCAATATTCCCTTCCCAGCGATGGTCATTCTACAGCTACATCTCCGGAATGACAGTCCCATCATATCTGTTCACTGTCATTCCATCTCCCTTATGGCGAATACAGGGTGTCATTCCGCAGTAGTGAGAGGGTGAACGGATGGATAGAGGTTGCAGAGATAGGGAGGCTTACAGGGACTCGAGGATTTTCGAGACAAATCTGGGCAATAATGTTCATGGGACAAAGGGGTTTGCGGATTGGAGGAATTTACAGAGATAGAGGGAGCTGGATTAGATTCTGGAGATAGGGATAGGGATGGATATAGGGAGAGGCAGGCAGACTGAGAGGCACAGACAGGGGGCTGTTTCATCTCGGAGAGTATTGTGTATACTAACAGAGATATGGAAGGTCGTCGTGACTGAAGACGTTTACAGATATAAGGCGGCTTCTAAGCTCTGGAGGATGCACAGATCGGAGACAGTTACACAAATGGGGAGGGTTGCACAAAATGAAAGGTTCCTGTGGTCGGGAGGGTTGGTAGGGAGAGGGTGAAGTTTAAATAGATTAAGATCGAAGATTAGTCGAACAATAAGGAGGTCACGATTTTTTTCACAGGTAAGGAAGGGTTGTAAGAGCTGGAGACGTTTACCCAGATAGGGATGGATGGAGAGGTTAGAGACAAAACACATTTACATGGAGGTTGGCATTGATAGGAGGAGCTTACAGGGATAGACAGGGTTCGGCAATTACAGCGATGAAGGAATTTAGTATCTACTGGAGAATTCTAGGGATTAGGGTGTCAGGGATTGGAGAACCTGACAGAGACAGACAGCATTGTGTGTACTAGAGGAGATTCCAAATAGAGGAAGGATTATCGGGACTGTAGTATATTACTGAGATCACTCATAGAGTATGTGCCAAGACTGATGCCTGGGACCTCCTGTGCAGTCTCAGGGAGTTCCAGTACAGCAGAGGTGACAGCAGGGCCCTCACAATATGGTGGGAATGAAGCCTAGAATGTTGCTGTTCCTTGCCCAGCATTGTAACTATGTCCTGTGTTCCAGGTCTGAATAAAGTTGGCCACTAACTCCACTCTGTGCTGTTTACTATGATTGATCTTACCAGCTGCAGGATTTAATGAAGGCTCCAGATCTCCCTCTCCATCCCTCTCTGGCTGACCAAGCGTCTTCAATGAGGTGATGGATGAGACAGGAGTTAGGAACATCCTGATTACCTGCATGAGACAGAAATAGACAGAATGGAAAATTAGACTGATGCAGTGAGGATAACTCATGTAGAGTAGCATGGTAAAAAAAATGACTGCAGATGCTGAAAACCAACTACTGGATTAGTGGTGCTGGAAGAGCACAGCAGTTCAGGCAGCATCCAACGAGCAGCGAAATCGACGTTTCGGAGGGCTTTTGCCCGAAACGTCGATTTCGCTGCTCGTTGGATGCTGCCTGAACTGCTGTGCTCTTCCAGCACCACTAATCCAGTCATGTAGAGTAGCACTGAGTCCAACAGAGATCACAAAAATCCCAGTCTCCATACCTGGTCTGTGCTGTTACGGATCGGAGGATTCTTTTGGCTCCGGATCCGGAGTAGCTGTAAGAGTGAGAGACGCTGACAGAAGCAGCAATTAGACCCACACAGTGAGGGATACCAAATAGAGAGAGACTGAGTGATATCAGCAGAGTGCTGAAAGATTTCAGGATCAAACCATGGTATCAGAAGAAGTGGGTCTGATGCAGTGGGCACTGCCACCAGTACTCAGGGAGGAGTCAGCTATTTTATTGAGATGGTACAGTTCTGGGACCAGTGTCAATATTGAAACATGGGGCTGTGTCTGAGGAAAAACAGGAAGAAACAGGAAGAGACTAAGTTTAACTAAAACTATACACCAGCAGATAGGTTTGTGACAGGAATTTGTGATTTCAAAAGTAAATTACTATTTCGTAATTTGAATGCACGAAGCATTTGTAATAAGGGATATGCTCGTGTGACTGTGATTTCTATCTAATCACCATCAGGGAGACATGGTCACAGGGTGAACAAAAGGTGGGGCCTTAATATTCACGGCTACACAACATTGTGGAAAGTCAGGCCGAGTGGGAAGGAGAATGGGAAACTCTCATCGTTAGGGATAACAATGGGATTATATGGGGCCTCAGATTATCAATCATTAGGAAACCAAATTCTGGGTAATAAGAGTCAGAACACAGAAGGTGAAGGGCAGTGTTAAGGCCCCATTACAGCATTACATTGTGAGGCATGGCATTGGACAGGGAATTATTGGAATTTGTAACAAAGACAGTAGGACAACTGAAAGGGGATTCAATTTCCCTATCTCACCATCTCATTGGCGGTGGGTCACAAACGAGGCTGACTCTCTCCCACTCTCAGGGGAGTCTGTGTGTCGCTGTACAGACTGATGTGGCCTTCCACACTTGGGGCAGAAGGTGGCTGTGGGATGGGGATGGCTGGTACATTGGTGTGACAACGAGCTCCTTGTGCTGTTTTCTCCTGGATTCCCCTTTTTCCACACATCAAGTGTCGACGCCGTCCCAATACTCCTCCCCCACTTTCGACGGTCTTGGCTCAGTAATTCCCAGGACTTACCAGACTTCTTTATGCGATGCGCAGAAGACAAAAAAAAACTAACCATTCTGAAGAAGCCAATGCTTTAGATATATGGAAGTATTTGTTAAAGGGATTGTTATGGGTCTACTAGCAGGAGGAGTGCAGTAGGAAGGGGAAACATTGTCAGGGTTTAATAAGATGATAGGAGCAGGGAGAGGTGAAGGTGCTGGAGGTGGTGAGAATGTTACAGAGTGGTCAGGGCCTGAACGGTGTTACAAAGCCAGTACGGATTGCTGCGCTGGAGGGGGTTGCAGTGGTAGTCAGGGACACGTATTTTCTATTTATTCATTCATTCAATAAGGATGTCACTAATTGAGTCAGCATTCTTTGCCCCACAGCTAATTTCCCAGAGGGCAGCTCAGAGTCAGCCATATTGCTACGGTTCTGGAGTCACACGTGAGCCATGGTGTCAGATGTCAGGTAACAATGTCAGATGTCCTTCCCTCAAGGACAGACATGAACCAGTTAACTTTTTCCAGGTAATCAGCACTATTTTTATGATGGCCTCACTAATGTCCTGTACAGATATAACAATGACATGACATCCCAACTCCTAATCTCAATGCACTGACCAATGAAGGTAACCATCCCAAACATCTGCTTTACCAACCTGTCTACCTCTGACACCACTTTCAAAGAAACTTTTACCTGCATCCCTGGGTCTCTGACTGTACAAGTCCAGCTCTAGTCAGCTTTACCAAAGTGCAACACTGTGTATTTCTCCACTTGGTATTCGTAAACTCACTGGTCCACTCTCAGATAATCCTCTTCACTGTCCACTTTATCACCACTTCCTGTCTCACTTACAAACTTGCTAACCATGACTCCTGTATTATCATCCAAACCGTTCATATAAATGATGCACAACAATTACCCAGCACCGAACCCCATGGCACACCGTTGGTCACAGGCCTACAGTTTGAGCAGCAACTCTCTATGAGCATGCTCTGTCTCCTAGTCAATCCTGTTTTATATCCAGTTGGTGAGTGATCCCTGATTATGTGTGATCTAAACTTATTAACCAGTCTGCCATGCAGAACCTTGTCAAAGGCCTTGCTAAAGTTAATGTGGACATCATCCACTGCTCCGCCTTGATCTATCACTTTTCTACCTCCACAAACACTCCATCCAGTTTGTGAGACATGGTTTCCCATGCACAAAGCCATGCTGACTATCGCTGATCCATCCTTGCCTTTTCAAATGCATGATGATCTTTTCTCTCAGAATCTCCTCCAACAACTTACCCACCTCTTCCATCAGTCTCACTGGTCTGTAGTGGCTGTTGATGATACAAATATTTCTGTGACGTGCCCTGTACATTCCTCCCGAGCTTCTCACAGAGCGCTGGGATACATCTGATCATGTCCCAAGGTTTTATCACCCTTTTTCCATTTTGAACCATCCTGTTATCCAATGTGAACTCTGTTCAATACATCACATCATTGATCTTTCAGGGGCCCTATTCTCTCCCGAGCTAATATTTAGCCCCTGTTGAAACTTATCAAAATGCTTCCTAAATTTCAAATATACTTCGACTGCTACAAGCCTCCCCCACCCTTACATATTCTGCCTATTATGGTCACACCAAAATATAGAATCCAACAGATTTTTTTTAAATTCCCCATTTATAAAACCACGCATCGCCCATTGCACAGACTGGGAGTGTTGTACGCAGTGGAGGAGATCACACTGATAGGGAGGGTTTTAAAGACGGAGCAATGTTGAGTAATAATGGGGATTGCAATGGTGACAGCAGGTTTCAGCAAGTTGGAGGATATAGACCTGAAGGAGGTTACACAGATAGCATGGCTTTAGGGTCTGATGGGGGCTACACAGTAAAGAGGCTGTGGTAACTGGAGGCAGTTACACAGATAGGGACAGTAATAGTGATAGGCAGAATTCACAAAAACGGGGAGGATTGTAGGGTCTGCAGGGCACTAAAGACATGAGACGAGTTGTATCAACTTGATGATGAACACAGGCAGGGAGGGTTGAGAGGTTTGGAGCAGTTCACCATGATCGGCAGGAGCACGGAGACTGGAGATGTTATTGAATTGCAGAAGTTTCAAATCACTGTAGGCAGTCAGAGATCATGAGGGAGTGACAATGTCTGCTGGAGTTTCCTCAGATCTGGAGGATTGCAAGGACTTGATGATGTTGTATATGGAAGTAGGGTTGTCTGGACGGATGCTGGGAAAAGAGATAGAGGGATAAGCAGGGGATTAGAAATATGGTGGGTAGTGGTCTCTGGTGGAAGTTCCGCACAGAGGGATGTTTTGTGGAACTGCAGGATCTTGCAGAGATGTGGAGAGCTGGAGGGGTTTCACTGAGCAAAGATGATTGGGAGGGGTGGAGCACTTTACAGGGATAAGGATGTTGTTAGGTTGGGGAGGTTTACACAGACAGGGATTGTTTCGGGACCGGAGCAGATGACAGAGGTAAAGACGGTTGTACAGATGGGAAGAACATACAGACATATAGAGGGTAGTCGTGACAGTAGATGTTTATAGATACAGGAAGGTTTAGGTTGTGCAGGTTATTTAGACATGGAGGATGTGGAATCGGACAGATTTTCCAGGAGATAACAAGGGCAATTTTGGTTGGAGACAGTTTCACAGATAAGGGAGCATTAGTAATCTAACAGTTGGTCAAAGTGGGAAGTGTTGCCGGTGACGGTGATGTTTACACAGATAGGGGTGTAAGAGCTGGAGAAGGCTATACAGATGGGTGGATAGATAGAGAGACTGGAGGAGCTTGCATTAACAGGGTGTGTGCTGGCGACGGTTGGATGTCACACAGATAGGGAATCTTATAGGAGCTGGAGTGGGAGAGTCACAGGCATTGGAGCGGGTTCTACAGATCGGAATGCTGCAGGGACCTGCGATGAATGGAGGGTCTTCACAGATTGATTGTGTCAATCAGTCTGGTGAGCTAGGTGAGGTAGATATGGAAAGCTTAAATCCAATGTATACCATCTTCATTTTCCAGACCAGAACTTCAATATCCCTGATAAGCCACGAATCCCTAAACCTGCCCGCTTTCCCCTTCACTCTAACAGGGACAGATTTGCCCTGAATTCTTAATATCACACTTTTAAAAGGCTTCCATTTGCCAGTCATTCCTTTTCCTTCAAACAGACTCACCCAGTTGACAGTAGCATGATGTGGAGGAGCCGGTAGTGACTGGGATGGGCAAAGTTAAAAATCACACAACACCAGCTTCCAGTCCAGCAGGTTTATTAGGAGGCACGAGGTTTCAGAGAACTGCTTCATCAGGGGGTTGTGGAGCACAATTATAAGGCAGAGAATTTATAGCAACAGGATTGCAGTGTCATGGAATGTAATACCAAGCACATTTAGTTTAAGTTTTCATCTTTTAGGATGATCATCTGCGCTTTGAAAGCTGGTGCTGTGAGATAAACCTGTTGGAATATAACCTGGTAATGTGTTATTTTTAATTCACCCGATCGACCTCTGCTAGATCCTGCCTCATGGCCCCACACCTGGCCCTGCTCCAGTTTCGCACCTTAATCAGTGGATCTGTCTGATCTTTCTCTGTAACTATGTTAAAACTAAGACAGTTGTGGTCACTGTACCCAAAGTGCTCTCCGACTGATACTTCAGTCACTTGCCCGACCACATTTTCAGAGGGGAGGTCCAGTGTTGCACCTGCCTGAGAAGAGTTGGGCCTTGTTAGAGTTGCATCTTGATTTAGGAAACATTCTTGGACACATTTGATAAATTGCGCTCAGTACGGGCCTTTTATCCTGTGGGTGATCCAGTCAATGCTGGGAAAATTAAAATCTCCAACCAATACTACTCTATTATTCTGACAGGTATCTCCAATTTCTCTACACATCAGCTCCTCTAGTACCTGCCGGCTATTTGGGGGTCTATAACACAGTCCCAACAGAGTGACCACCCCTGGTTTGTTTCTATGTTCTAAACATGTAGTCTCATTTGATGACTCTTTAAGCGTATCCTGTCTAAGCACTGGTGTTATGTCCTTCCTTATCGAAAGGACAACTCCCCTCCTCACTTACATGTCCTTCTGTCCCGCCTGTAGCTTCTGTATCTTGGAAAACAGAGCTGCCAGTCCGGCCCTTCTCTCAGCTATGTTTCAGTTATAGCTATAATATCCCAGTCCCCAGATCTAATCCATGCTCTGAGCTCTTCTGCCTTACCAGTCAGGCCTCATGCATTGAAATAAATGAACTTTAAACCAGAAGTCTTTTTCCTCCCTCGTCTGTGCCCCTTGATATCCTGAATAGGAAACTTGCTCTCGATGGTAATGTATTTTCTCCTCAGTTTTCGATGGTCCCTCTCTTAATCAGAGTCCCAATTTCCTGCTAAACTAGTTTAAACCTCCCAGGGTAACACGAGCAAATCTCCCCACAGTGATACTGGTGCCCCTCTGGTTCAAGTCTAACCTATCCCCTCCTTATACAGGTCACCTCTACCCCAGAAGAGATCCCAATGATCCAAGAACTGGAAACCCTGCCCCCTCCAACAGCTCCTCAGGCCTACATCCACCCCCCCCCCCCACCCCCCGGCCTATCTTTCTATGTCTATCCTCACTGGGGCAGTTGGGGCACCAGGAGTAATCTAGAGATCACTGCCCTTGAGGTCCTGCTTTTTAACTTCTTACCTAACGCCTGATACTCATTTCACATTGTGTTCATGAAGAGGGAGTAGTAAAGGCAGCAAGTCCAGCAAATACAGATCAGGCGATATCGTGAGTTTGATGAAGAAATCACAGTGCAATAAAACCAGGTGAAGCCATTCACAAGGATAGGGAGTGCAACGGGGTCCTTAGAAATGGCTGTGAAATATCCTTGTCAGATCCTATGAAGGAAAAGCCACAAGGTACTTTGTCAGTATAGTTAGAATAAAAGGGTAACTAAGGAAAGGGTGAGGCCTATTAGAAACCAAAGAAACAATCTATGCATGGAGCCAGAGGAAATAGGTGAGGTCTTCAATGAATACTTCCCATCTGTATTCATGCAGGAGAAAGGCATTGTAGCCGGGGATATCAGACAGGATGGTAAGGTTCTAGGACATGTTAAGATTAATAAGGAGGAGGTACTAAATATTTTCACAGGCATAAAAAGGTGCAGAAATCCCCAGTGCCCAATGAAATGTATCCCAGGCTGCTATAGGAGGTAAGGGAGGAGATTGCTGGTGGATTTATTGAGTACTTTGCTGGCCACAGGTGAAGTGCTGAATGACTGGAGGATCGCTAAAGTGGTTCCTCTGTTAAGGAAGGGCAGCAGGGGTAGGCCAGGTAATTATAGAGCAGTTAGTCTGACAGCAGGGGGAGGGAAATCATTGGATACCACCCTGAGGATGAATCAAAACTTGCAAATGCAAGAATCAACTCGGATAAGTCATCACAGATTTGGTAGAGGAAGATATTGTAGGAGGAATTCAGTTTAGTTTTTTGAAATGGTGTCTAAAAATACTGAAGAAGGCAGTGCAGATGATGTGGGTTACATGGAGTTCATTAAGGCCTTTGACAAGTTCCCACATGGAAGGCAGATCCAAAAGGAAAGAGCCCATGGGATCCAAGGCAAGTTCGCAAATTGGTAACAAAATTGGTGTATAATCTTTTCCGTGTTTGAAGTTGTTTCACCAGCGGGTGTACCACAGGGATCTGTGCAGGAACGATCGCTGGTTATTCTGGGGAATAATAACTTTGATGTGAAAGCAGAAGATATCATTAGTCTGTTTGCAGATGACAGGAAAGGTGAGGGTGTTGTTCAGAGTGAGGGGGATGATCTCAGGCTACAGTCTGATGACGATCAAATGATAATCTGAGCAGAGTTTAGTTCTGATCAATGTGAGGTCATACCCTGTGGAAGGTACGATAAGCGAAGGACAGACAAAATGAATGCTTGGACCTTGCGGAGTGCAGAGAAACACAGGGACCTCAGTGGACAACCCAAAGATGACTGAAAGTGTCAGCACAGGTAGACCGGGTGGGGAAGGCACCTGAACTGGGAGCAGGAGGGGGTCCCATATCCTGGTGGGGCGAATTGGTAGAGCTGCTTGCGAGGATATAATCTAATCTGGCATGGTGTTGTATCTTAAACAGTCGAAGGGTCAGAAAGAAGATTGAGGCTGGTACACAAGTTAAACAGAGCCATTCCAAGAGATAAGGCAGGAAAGAACATACCAGGGAATGGCGGAAAACTAATGATGAAACTGCATTTATTTCATTGCAAGGGGCCTGACAGCTAAGGAAGATGAACTCAGGACATGGATTTGAACATGGGACTGGGAGATTATAGTTATTACAGCAACACAGCTGAGGGAGGGGCAGGACTGGCAGTTCATTGTTTCAAGGTAGAGGGACTGCAGGAAGCATCGAAGGGGAGGCAAGACAGGATGTGTGGTGATGTGTTTTGATTGCATGACTCATCCCAGCAGGACTTAGAGAGGATATTCCTGTTGGATCACCCAGCGAAGCTATGTTAGTGGAACTGAGAAATAGGAATGGGTCATCACTTCGATTTGATTGTCCTACTAATCCCTAATAACAAGTGGCAGACTGAGGAACAAATATGTCAGGAGATCTCAAATGTCAATCATTATAATAGGGCTGTTATGGTAGATGTTTTTTTAACTTTCCATCTTAGACCAGGACTGCCAGTGTTCAGCGTTTGCAAGGGAGGAATTTGTTAATTGATTTCCAGTAAACTTGCAATCAATATATAAATGGCCTGAAAACAGAATTGGGCAAAGTCTGACCTCCCTTTGGGAAACAAGGTAGGGAAAGGGACTGAGGTGTTAGTGGGAAAGCATTTTGCCAAAGTGATCACAGTTCTATTAGTTTGGAAACAGCGATGGAAAAGGACAGGCCTGATCCACAAGTTCAAGTTATAAAATGGGGCCAGTCTAATCTTGATCGTGTTAGCCAGGACCTTTCAAAAGGTGATTGCAGAGTCTATTTACAGGGAAAGCGAAGTCTGGCAAGTGAGAATATTTTAAAAGTGAGTTAAACTGAGCGATCAGCGCCAGCATGTTCCTGTTTGTGTGCAGGTTAATGCTGACAGCATTCGGAAGCACTGGCTGTCTATTGAGGGTCTGGTCAAGGAAAAGGGGGCACATGTCAGGTATAGCCAGCTGGATCAAGGGAATCTCTGAGGATCACAGTGGCTGTAGGATGGAAATCAGGAATGCAGAAAGGGGACATGAAATCGTCTCGGCAAAGAAGGACGAGTACAATCCAAAACTGATTTTAGATAATATAGATACAATAAGAGTAAACGACTAACTCGGGACAAAGTAGAGGCCCTTAAAGATCAATGAAGCCATCGATGTGCATGACTTCTGGATATGGCTAAGATCCTAAACAAATTGTTCATTCCAGGACTTACTGTGCACCAAGACTGGGGTACTCAGATTACTACGTTACAACACAATTGGAGTATTCTGTGCAATTCTAGTCTCCCTGCTGTCAGAAGGATTTTGTGAAACTCGAAAGGGTTTAGAAAATATTAATAAGATGTTTCCAGGGTTGTTGCTGAATAGGCTGGGGCTATTTTCCCTGGAGCATCAGAGACTGAGAGGTGAACCTACAGACATTTATATAAACATGTTTATATCCATTTACCCCTTCACCTAACACTATGGGCATTTTAGCATGGCCAATTCACCTAAACTGCACATGTTGGATTGTGGGAGGAAACCGGAACAGCAGGAGGAAACCCACACAACCACGAAAAGAATGTGCAAAATCCACACAGAGAGTTGGCTGAGGAGGGAATTGAAGCCGGGTCTCTGGTGCTGAGAGGCAGCAGTGCTAACCACTGTGCCACCGTGCCACCCCTAGCAGGGGAGTGGAGACAATCCTGATAGTTATAGACCTGTGAGCCTTATTTTGATTCTGGGTAAAGTGTTAGACAGGCTTGTAGGGGATAGGATTTATAATTATCTGGAGATGAGTTAGTTGATTAGGGATAGTCGAAACGGTTTTGTGAAGGGTAGGTTGTGCCCTCGCAAACCTTATTGAGTTCTTTAAGAAGGTGAACAAAGAGATGGATGAGGGTAAAGCAGTTGGTGTGGTGTGCATGTATTTCAGTAAGGCGTTTGTTAAGGTTCCCCATGGTAGGCTTTTGCCGATAATACGGAGGCATGGGATTGTGGGTGATTTAGCAGTTTGGATCAAAAATTGGCTCACTGAAAGAAGGCAGAGGGAAGTAGTTGTTGGGAAATATCGATCCTGGAGTTCAGTTACTGGTGGGTACTGCCAGGATATGTTTTGGGTCCACTGTTGCTGTCAATTATACAAATGACCGGAATGAGGGCATTGAAGGATGGGTTAGTAAATTTGCAGAAGACACTAAGGTCAGTAGAGTTGTGGATAGTGATGAAGGATGTTGTAGGTTACAGAAAGGTTTAGATAAGCTGCACAGCTGGACTGGAAGTTCACAAATGGAGTTTAATGTGGAAAGGTGTGAGGCGATTCACTCTGGAGGGAGTTACAGGAACACAGGGTACTGGGATAATGGTATGGTTGTTGGTAGTGTAGATGAACGGAGAGATCTCTATGTCCATGTATAGAGATCCTTGAAAGTTTCCGCCCAGGTTTATGAGTTTTTAAAGAAGTCATTCAGTCTGAGAGCTTGTCTTGGTAGAGGGATTGAGTTTCAAAACCATTAGATGATGCTGCAGCTGTACAAAAGTCTGGGCGTGGCCACATTTTTTCAGGTCACTGCATTACAGGATGGATGTGTAAGCTTTAGAAATGATTCAGAGCAGATTTACGAGGAAGTTACCCAGTATGGAGGGAAGGTCTTATGAAAGGAAAGGCTGAGGGACTTCAAGCTGTTTTTGTTCAAAGGAATATGCTTGAGGTCAATTAATTGAGACATATAAGATGTGAGATGGTTTGGAGAGTGAGAGTATTTTCTCTTGGGTGGCGATGCCTACCACGAGGGGAGATAGCTTTACATTGAGGTAGATATAAATATTAATAAATAGATATGGGACAGATGTCAGAGGTAGGTTTTTTACTCAGAATAGTCGGGGCATGGAATGCATTATCTGGAACAATGGTAGACTTACCAACTATAAGGGCATTTAAATGGTCATTGGATGGGCATCTGGACAAGAATTGGAATAGTGTTGGCTACTTGGGCTTCAGATTGGTTCCACACGTTGGTGCAAAATCGAAGGCCGAAGGGTCTGTATTGCGCTGTCATGTTCTGTGTTCTAGTGGGCAAAAATATGGGGTGGAGAGGAAAGACTTAAAAGCAATTTTCGGTGAAATGTTTCTACACAGAGGATGGTGGAGTTATGGAATGAGCTTCCAGGGGAAGTGGTAGAGAAAAGTTCAATTTGGGCAGGTACGTGCCTCGTCTCTCTGGGGCGGAGAATTCTGTGGCCTCAGGTTCTGGTGTAGCTTCAATAGAGAGAGAGAGAGAGAGAGAGAGAGAGAGAGAGAGAGATACTAAGTGATATCACCAGAGTGCTGGAAGATATCAGGATCACACAACTGTGTTGGAAGAACAGGTTTTGCTTCATCATGCACTGGTATAACCGGTAAGGAATGAGCAACCTGTGAGCAGGTGAAGTGATGGCCGAGTGGTATTATTGCTAAAGCAGGTACACAAAACCTCAGCTAATGTTCAGGAGAGGCAGGTTTGAATCCCACCATCAGAAATGGTGGAATTTGTAATCAATAATTTTAAAAATAGTAACTAACAATCCACAAATAAGTATGAGACCATTGCTGATGTACAAAAAACCCAAACACTTGTCCTTTCGGGAAAGACATCTGCCCATCCTCATATGGTCTGCATGACATCCCCACAGCAAAGTGTTTGCCTCTCAAAGAGCCTCTGAAATGGCCGAGCAAGTACCTCAGCTCAAGGTCAGCGAGGGCTGGGCAAGAAAGGCTAGTCAGCCAGAGACACCCACATCCCATACCTGATTCAATAAATAATCCATTAGGATGGTCCCACTGGAACCGTGCTGGGAGCAGTGTCCTGGCCAATCATATCGGTAGGTTTATGGACAGGGCTTTCAAATGACAGAGAGGATGCAGGGACAGGCTTCAGGTGAAAGGAGCTTTCCAAATCCAGAGAGAAAACATGGAGCATCGGAACAGTAGGTGAGTGCAGCTGAAGACAAGCAGAACGGAGCAGGATGGGACAGAGTTGAACTAAAATTGTACATCAGCGAATTGATTTGTGACAGAAAATTGTGGGAAAGAGTAAGTTGTGTTTTTTTTTTTTAAATGGACAACGTCGCTGTAATAAGGTAGATGGATTTGAGACACAGAGATAAAAGTGATTGAGACAGCTGGGAGAGATGAATACAGGGTGAACAAAAATATTCAGTGGTTCACAATCTTGTGCAAACTCAGGCAAAACGGACAACACAAACAATAATGGATAACAAAGGCATTACAGAGAAAGCATTTCGTTTCAGATCATGAAGTAGAGTCAGTCTGAATGTAAATTCTGGCTAATACTTGCCAGGGACACAAGCAGCAGAACAGTTTTAGCCACCGAACAGCATTTCATTGCTCATCACTGCATTCAACAGGAACTCATTGGAATTTTCTAAAAAGGGCATTGTGGTAATTTTGGAAAACTTCAATATTTGTATAATCTGGGACAATCACACGGACAACATTGATATTGGAAAAAGGAGCTTGGAGAATTTTTTTTCAGCGTTTCTTTGAAAAACACATTGTGCAACTGACTAGAGACACAACTATCGCAGAACGACCGTGTGATGAAACTTAGTGATTAAGTAGTGTCACCTGCAGCGATCCTTCGGGAAATTGTGATAAAGTGCAGTTTAAAGAAATATAAAGTTTTAAAGTGAGTCACAGAAAGGACAAGCTACAACTAGAAACCAAAATAGCCAATTACATGCGTGTGACAGGAGAACTGACCAAGATAAACAGTCTAAACAGACTGAAATATGTGGCTGGAAATGAACAGTGGAAAACATTTGAAGGAACAGTGTAAAACACAACAGAAGGTCATTCGATTGAAACAGTAAAAACCTCAGCAAGAAATTCCCTCTGATCCCTCACTCAGGACAAAAGGGATCATACTAGATTATGAGGCTGAGAAGATCACCAAAAAGTACTTAAAATCCTGAAGTGAGAGAGTACTTCGGGAGTAAATCTTAATGGATTGCAATGGGTCTGCTCTCAGGAGGAGGGCTGTGGGAAGGGGAATCATGGTCAGGGTTCATTGACACGATAGGAACAGGGAGAGGTGAAGGTGCTGGAGGTTGTGAGAGTGTTACAGAGAGTGGTCAGGGTGTTACAAAGCCAGTACGGATTGCTGCAGCTGGAGGGGCTTGCAGAGGTACGGAGGGACATAGGTATTTTTATATATTCATTCATGGGATGTGGGTGTCACTGCCTGAAACAATGTTCTTTGACCCCTCTGCTAATTACCCAGAGGATAGATCAGAGTCAGCCATATTGCTGTGGGTCTGGAGTCACATGTTGGCCAGACCAGGCTAGAATATTTGATATCCTTCCCTAAAGCAGGTTAGTGAACCAGATGAGTTCTTCCTACTGATCAACAATGTTTTAATGGTGGCCCCACCAATGTCTTTTACAGCCACAACATGACATCCCAACTCTTACTCTTAATGCTCTCCCAATGAAGGTAACCATCCCAAACACCTGCTTCACCCGTCTGTCTACCTGGGACACCACTTTCAAAGAACTATGTACCTGGTTCACTGACTGACAACACTACCCAGAGCCCGAACCTTAACTGTACAAGTCCGACCCTGGTTTGTTTCACCAAAATGGAACACTTCACCTTTATCTAATTAAACTCCATCTGCTATTCTTCAGCTCACTATCCCAGCAGTACTGTCCATCCTGTTGTATCATAGATAACCTTCTTCACTGTCCACTTTACCAACAATTTTTGTGTCACCCAAAAACCTTACTTATCAGGAAACCTATATTCCCATCTAAACCATTTATCCAAATGACAAACAACAGGGGACTCACTCCTCCACTGGTAACATGCCTCCTGTCAGAAAAACATGTGTCCATCACCCTCTGTCTCCTACCATCAGGCCAATTTTGTTTCCTGTTCGCGAGCTCCTCCAGAATGCCATATCCTTTTACACTGATCTGAGCTTATTATCCAGTTTACCAGACAGAACGTAGAACACAGAACAGTTCAGCCCAAGGCCCTTCGGTCATGATTTCATGCCAACCTTTTATCCAACTGTAAGATCCAACTAACCTAAATACCCTTCATTTTACTGTTATCCATGTGTCTATCCAAGAGTCTATTAAATGTTCCGAAAGTATCTAATTTTACTCCCACCATTGGCAGTCCATCCAACCACCTACCATTCTCTATCCTCTTATCCATCCTTCAATCACCTTAAAATTATGCCGCCTTGTAATAGCCATTTATTCCATAGGAGGAAAAGTCTCTGACTATTCACTCTCTCGGTGTGATGCTCATCACCTTGTTCACCTCTACCAGGTCGCCCCACTCCCTTCTTCACTCCCATGAGAAAAGCCTTAGCTCCCTCAAACATTCTCCATCAGAAGTGTCCTCCATTACAGGCAGCATCTTGGTAAATCTCCTGTGTACACTCTCTAAAACGTGCACATCCTTCCTGTAAACAGGGGACCAGAACTGAACACAATATTCCAAGTGTGGTCTCACCAGGACGATATACAGATGCAATAAAACCTCACGGTTCTTACAGTCAATCCCCTTTTAAGGGGAGCCAACACAACATATGCCTTTTTAACGACCCTACCAATGTGCGTGGAGATTTTGAGGGATCTATGGACACAGACCCCATGATCTCTCTGTTCCTCCGCACTGCCAAGTATTCTGCCTTTCACCCTGTATTCTGTATTCAAATTCGATCTTCCAGAATGAATCAGTTCACACTTTTCCAGATTGGACTCCAGCTGCCACTTCCAGCCCAGCTCTGCGTCCTGTCAATGTCCCATTACAACCTACAACAGCCCTCCACATTCCCCACCACTCCACCAACCTTCAGGTGATTGGCAAACTTACTAACCCACTCTCCAACATACTTGTCCAAGCCATTTATAAAAATCACAGAGAGCAGAGTCCCAGAGCTGATTGATACAGAACGCCACTGGTCACTGAGCTCCAGTCTCAATACTGTCCATCTGCTGCCACCCTCTGTCATCTCTGGGCCATCCAATCCTGTATCCAGACAGACAGATTTCCCTGTATCCCAATCATCCTTCTTTTCTGAATGAGCCATCAACGTATTCTGTCATATCCTCAAAGAATTCAATAAGGTTTGTGAGGCATGACCTGACCCCTCACAAACCCGTGCTGACTGTCACTAATTTAACTATGGTTTTCCAAGTAGTCATAAATCCTGTCTTTAGAGTCCTCACCAATAATCTGCACACCACAGACATTCGACCAAATCTGTAATTCCCGAATTGTACTTCCGTAACATGGCCTGGACTTTACAAATCTTCCCTCCTCTGCAATGTTCCCCAGAAGGGTACTGGAGGGTGGTGGGGGTTACAGAGATAGAGAGGAATATCAGGACAGGAGGATTTTGCAGGCATTCGGAGGGTTGCAATGCCAAAAGGAGGCTTCAGTAATTGTGAGGTTTCATGGTGATGAAGGCATTTGAGGGGGGAGAGAGGGTGGATTGTAGGGAATTAAGAGGTTTCACAGTTTAGTTGCTTTGTTAGGACTGTAAGAGGTTACTGAGTTGGGGAGGTTGTAAGCACTGGTCGATATTACATAAACATGTGGTTTTGGTTGCAATGGGATGAAGAGGATTCAGGAAGCTGGAGAGTATGGGGTCTGAACGAGGTTACACAAATGGGAAGAGTTGTCAGGAGTGGAGGTGCTTACAGAGACAGCAATGGTCTGATCTGGAGCAGAGGACCCAGATTGGGAGGGTTGTGGGGACTGGAGGTGGTTTCACAGGGAGGGAGGACCATAGACCCACAGGAGGTTACAGAAATGTGGAGAGCTATAGGGCTGACGGGTTCATGGAGATGGGAATGTTGGGATGGATGGAGAAGTTTACAGGGAAATGGATGTTTGTAGGACAGGGCTGGATTACACAGACAGGGACTGTTTTAGTGAGCTGAGCAGATTACAGAGATAAAGAGGTTTGTATCATCTGGCGGAACAAACAGAGATATGGAGGGTCATCGTGACTGAAGATGTTTATAGATATAGGAAGGCATGGTTTCTGGGGGTTATTTAGACATGCAAGCTGTGGAATCCGGATTCTTTTTTGAGAGATTGGGGTTGCAAGTTTGGTTGGAGACAGTTTCACAGATAAGGGAGCATAGCACAAACAGGACGAAGTTCCTGTGATAGGAAGGGTTCGAGTGGAGAGTGATGGTATACACAGTGGGGTAAGAGCTGGAGAATGTTATGGTGATGGGTAAATGGATGGAGGTACAGGAGGAGCTTACATTTACAGGGTATGTGATAGTGACGGGAGGATGTTAAATTGTTAATGAGTCTTGTAGGAACAGGACCGGGAGAGGCACAGGCATTGGAGTGGGATTTACAGATCGGGAGTGTTGCAGGGACCTGAGAGGATAACACAGAGAGGGATGGTGGTACGGTCTCCACAGACTGATGGTGTTATAGGGATTGGAAGAGGTTTGGTTGAGTGCGAGGGCTGTAAGAGCTGCAGGAGCTTGTGGAGAATTGAAAAGTTGGAGCAGTTCACAGAGGAAGGGTCCTCCAACAGGAATAGGTCACAGATAGTGAGGGTTGTGTGGCCTGAGAAAGTTAAAGAGATGGAGAGCTTTCGGGTCCAGAAGATATTACACTGACAGGAACAGTTGAAGAGACTGAAGCAAAAATGCATGGAGAAGGTTACACAGATAGGGAGGGATGTAGGGACTGAAGGTGAATACACAAACATGGAGGGTTGTATTGTTAGACAGAGCTTAGAGGGATAGGGACTGGTATAGGGATTTACACAGATAGGGAAGGTTGTGTTTTTTTAGAAGGTTACACTGATACAGACAATGTTAGGCAGTGTTTAATGGACTACAGAGGAGCTCAGAGAGAATGTATTATGGGGAGTGGAGGAGATTACAGACACAGAGATGGCTGTGGGTTGAAAAGAGCTTCTACAGATCCTCAGTGCTGTAAGGCTGGAGGGAAGTTACAATAATAAGCGTTACCGACTCTTAATGACTTTTTTGATATAGAGAAAGTCTCAGAACGGGACTGTTAAAAGGAAGTATAGACAGTCCAGATGGGTTTACAGAGATATAAATGTTTTTGGGGCCTTGAGGATGGAACAGTGATTGGGAGTGATGTAACAAATGGCAACAGTTATAGGGAGGGTTCTAAAAGCAGGAAGAGGTGACAGTCATATCGATCGTGGTAAGAACTGGAGAAGCATACATCACCAAGGAATGTTTTAGAGACTGTTGGAGATTACACATATAAGGAGAGTATTGGAGATGAGGCAAGGTTCAAGAGACAGGTACGGTTGACAGGACTGGACAATAACCTGAATAGAATCTCCACAGTGTGTAAACAGGCCATTCGGCCCAACAAGTCCACACCAACCTTCTAAAGAGCATCCTGACCAGACCCATCCCTCTCCCTGTCCAATATACCCTGCATTTCTCATGGTGAACACACCTAAGCCACACTTGCCTGAATACTACAGTCAATTTATGATGGCCCATCCACGTATCATGCAAATGTTGGACTATGGCAGGAAACCAGAGCACCCAGAAGAAACCCACGCAGTCGATTGGAGAACATGCAAAGTCCACACAGACAGTCGGCCAAGGCTGGAATTGAATCCAGGTTCCAGGCACAATGAGGCTGATTATACAGAGCACTGCAGAGATTGGACGAGATCACAAAGTTCACAAGAGTTAATTGGAACAGGAGGAAAATATAGTCAGGAACAGGAGTTTACATAGATGGTGTCCATGAGAGGGACTGGAGGAGGTTAACGCAATAGGGAAGGTTGTGGATTCTCTCTACAATTAAAGGTAGGGACAGTTGTGGAGACTGGATGAAGTTCGTCAGACTCAGAGTTGTACACATTGGGTGAGGTTACTGAGTTAGCAAGGATTCTACGGACTGGCTGAGGTTATGGACAGATGCAGTTGAGAATTGTTACAACAATTGAGAGGATACTTCAGGCACATGGATGGTTTTAGTGGTTGCAGGATGTTCGAGAGCTCGGAAGGCTAGTAGTGACTGGAGGTGGTCAGAGGTAAGGAATATTGTAGTGGTGGGAGTTCGTCACAGAGACAGAGAAGATTGAAGAAAGAGAGAGGGCAAGTTTATAGATTTCGGGAGCGTTCAGGTGGCTTCAGAACGTTACACATAGGGAGGGCTGGTTGGAAACGTTGTAGGAACTCGAGGACTCTGTACAGACAGTGAGGTGAAATGGATGGTGGAAGGTTAGAGGTAATGAGGTGCTGTAGGACAGGATGGAGGAGTGCTGTGGTGACTTGAGAAGGCTACAGTGGCATCATGTGCTGGAGAGGCTGGTGGAAGGTACATAGATGGGGAGGTCAGTATGTGCTGGATGTTACAGACAGAGTGGGCTGTCGGTGCTAGACAAGATGGCAGACGTAAGGATTTTTATAGTGTTTTGGTGATATGGTCATAATACTAGGTTTGAAAGTCATTTTGGAAAAATATAAGGATAGGGCAGAAGTGAAGAGGCCACACTTGTGGAAGCCCCCTAATTGGTAGAAAATCACCATCACTGGGCATTATCACTATCACGGAACAGGATCTGCCAAACACAGACTGGGAGGAACTATTTGCTGCTGCGTTCATATTCAGAAAGAGGAAGTATGTTGAAGTGATACAGGGAGAATTCAAGGCCAGTGTGTTCTCCAAAGAGTGAATGACAAAGGCAGTAACTCCAGTGAATACTGGTCAAGCGATATCATGAGTTTGATAATGGAAACACAATGCGATGAAAACAGGCAAAGACCGACCAAGGAATAGAGAGTGCAAGGGGATCCTTAAAATGACGGGCAAATAATGGGCATGAAATATCCTTGGCAGATACTGTTAAGGAGAGGCCACAAGGTATTTAATGAGTATAGTTGGAGCAAGAGGATTCCCAGGCAAACAGCGAGGCTTGTTGGAAACCAAAGGGGCACTCTGTGCATGGAGCCAGAGGAAGTAGGTGAGGTCTTCAATGAATACTTCCCGTCTGTATTCACACAGGAGAAAGGCATTGTAGCTGGGGATTTCAGTTGAGATGGTGAGGTCATGTAAAGATCAATAAGGAGGAGGTATTAAATGTTATCACAGTCATAAAGGTGGAGAAATCCCCAGTGCCCAATGAAATGTATCCCAGGTTGCTATGGGAGGTAAGGGAGGAGATTGCTGGGGCACTGGTGGATATATATATTACTTTGCTGGCCATAGGTGAAGTGCTGAATGACTGGACGATCGCTAATGTGGGTCATTTGTTCAAGAAGGGCAGCAGGGGTAGGCCAGGTAATTACAGAGCAGATAGTCTGACAGCAGGTGAAGGGAAATTATTGGGAACAATTGTGAGGATGAATCAACACTTCCAAAGGCAAGGATCACCTCGGCAGCATCATCACGGATTTGGTAGAGGGAGATACTGTCTGAGGAATTCAGTTCAGTTTTTTTGAAATGGTATGTAAAAATATTGATGAGGGCAGTGCAGATGATGTGGTTTACATGGACTTGAATCAGACCTTTGACAAGGTCCCTCATGGAAGGCTGGTCCAAAAGGGAAGAGCCACTGGGATCCAAGGCATTTTGATAATTTGGATACAAAATTAGTGGATAGACTTCTTCGTGTTTGAAATGCTTTCACCATCGGGTGTACCACAGGGATCTGTGCAGCAACCATTGTTGGTTATTCTGTGGAAAAATAACTCCAATGTGAAAGCTGAAGGAATCATTAGTAGGTGTGCAGATGACATGAAAGGTGAGGAGGATGGTCTCAGGCTGCAGTCAGATATCAATCAGATGATAAACTGTGCAGAGTAATGGCAGATGGAGTTTACTTCTGATCACTGTGAGGTAATGCACTGTGGGAAGTCTCAAAAGCGAAGAATGTACATCATGAATGGTAGGTCCTCCTGGAGTACTGAGGAGCACAGGCGGGCAAGTCTCTGGATGTCTGAAGGTGTAAGCACAGGTGGACCGGGTGGGGAAGGCACCTGAACTGGGAGCAGGAGGGGGACCCATATCCTGATGGGGGCAAATTGTTAGAGCTGCGTGAGAAGATATAATCTAATCTGGCAGGGGGTTGGACCTTAAACAGTCATAAGGCCAGAAAGAAGATTGAGGTTGGTGCACAAGTTAAAGACAGCAATTTCAGCAGAAAAGGGCAGGCAAGAACATAGCAGGACATTGGGGGGGAGAGAATCTGATAATTAAACTGCATTTATTTCAATACAAGGGGATTGGCAGCTAAGGAAGATGAACTCAGGGCATGGATTGGAACATGGGACTGGGATATTATAGTTATCACAGAAACACAGCTCCCTGCCCTTTGTCTCTCTGGCTGACCAACCATCTTCAATGAAGTGTTTGACGAGACGCCCAGCAATTGGGAGGTCTATTGATTCAGGAACTTCCTAAATACCTACAGGAGACAGAGAAATAGACAGAATAGAAAATTAGACTGATGCAGTGAGGTTTACACATGGAGAATGGAAATGAGCCCCACAGATATCTGGAAAATCCCACTCCATCCCTGGGTTGTGCTGTTGCATTTCTCTGGAGTGGAGAATTCTGTTGGCTCAGGATCTGGAGTAACTAGAAGAGCGGGAGGAGCTGACAGAGGCAGCAATTAGACCCACACAGTGAGGGATACCACATGGAGAGAGACTGAATGACATTACCAGAGTGCAGGAAGACCTCAGGATCACACAGTCATGTTGGAAGAATGGGTTTAACTTCATGATGCTCTGGTATCAGTGCTCAGGGATGAGCAACCAGTGAGCAGGCGAAGTGATGGCCGAGTGGTATTATTGCTAGAGCATGTATCCAAAACCTCAGCTAATGTTCAGGGGAAAAGGGTTTGAATTCCACCATCAGAAATGGTGGCGTTTGAAATTAATAATTTTAAAAATACTAATTAACAATCCATAAATAAATGTGAAACCATTGCTGATGTACAAAAAAATCAACCACTTGTCCTTTAGATCCGGGCATCTGCTTATCACGTGGTCTATACGACATACCCACAGCAAAGTGTTTGCCTCTCAATGACCCTCTGAAATGGCTGAGCAAGTTACTCAGCTCAAGGGCAGCTAGGGCTGGGCAAGAAAGGCTGGTCAGCCAGAGGCACCCACATCCCATACCTGATTTAATTATTTATCCATTAGGATGGTCCCACTGGAACTGTACTGGAACCAGTGTCCTGGCCAATCATGTTGGTAGCTTTATGGGACAGGGCTTTAAACTGACACAGAGGATGCAGGGACAGGGTTCAGGTGAAACGAGTTTTCCAAATGCAAAGAGAAAAGGTGAAGCATGGGAGCAGCATGGGAATGTGACTGAAGACAAGCAGAAAGGAACAGGAAAGGACAGAGTTTAACTACATCAGGGAATGTACATCAGGGAATAGGTCTGTGACAGGAAATTGTAAGAAAGAGTAAATCATGGTTTTTTGAAATGGATAATGTCTCTTCAACAAGGTAGATTGATTTGTGACACAGAGATAAAAGAGATTTAGACACCAGATAGACATGCGTACAGGGCGAACAAAACGTGGGCATAAACATTCAGTGGTTCACCACCTTGTGTAAACTCAGGCAAAATGGGCAACGCTTACAATAATGGATAACAAAGGCATTACAGAGAAATCATTTGACCTCAGATCATGAAGTAGAGTCAGTCTGGATTTAAATTCTGGCTACTACTTGCAAAGGACACAAGCAGCAGAACAGTTTTAAGCCACCGAACTGCATTCCATTGCTCATCATTGCATTAAACAGGAACTCATTGGAATTTTTAAACAAACACATTGTGATAATTTTGGGAATCTTCAATATTCACATAATCTGGGACAGTCACACTGACAACAGTGATATTGGAAGAGGAGTTCAGAATTTTTTTTTCGGTGTTTTTTTTTGAATAACACATTGTGCAACTGGCTAGGGACATAACTATCTCAGAGCAACCATTGTGTGATGAAACTGAGTGAATGAGGAATATCACCTGGAGAGATCCTCAGAGAAATTGTGATAAAGTGCAGTTTAAAGAAATATAAAGTTTTAAAGTGAACCACAGAAAGGATAAGCTACAAATAGAAACAAAAACAGCCAATTACATGTGTTTGAGATGAGAACTGACCATGGCAAAGAGGCGAAACAGACTGAAACATGTGCCTGTATAAGAACAGTTTGAAGGAAGTGTAAATCACTCAACAAAAGAACATTCCATTGAAACAGACAAAATCTCAGCAAGAAATTCCCACCGGCCCCTCTCTCAGGACAAAATAGACCATATTAGATGATGAGGCTTAGAAGATCACCAAAAAGTACTTAAAATCCTGAAGTGACAGAATGTTCGAGGAGTAAGTGTTAAAGGGATTGCAAAGGGTCTGCTCGCAGGAGTTGGGCAGTGGGAAGGGTAATCAGTGTCAGGGTTTAATGTCACAAAAGGAACAGGGAGAGGTGAAGGTGTTGGAGGTGGTTAGAGTGTTACAGAGAGTGCTCAGGACCTGAACAGTGTTACAAAGCCAGTCTGAATTGCTGCAGCTGGAGGGGTTTGCAGAGGTAGGGAGGGATTCATTCATGGGATGTAGTGTCACTGCTAATTACACAGAGGACAGCTCAGAGTCAGCCATGTTGTAGCGGGTCAGGAGTCACATGTTAGCCAGGCCAAGTTAGAAAGTCAGATGTTCTACACAAAAGGAGGTCAGTGAACCAGATGAGTTCTTCCCACTGATCAACAATGCTTTTATGGTGGCCTGACCAATGTCTTGTACAGATACAACATGAAGTCCCAACTCCTACTCTTAATGCTCTGCCCAGTGAAGGAAACCATCCCAAACGCCTTCTTCACCAGCCTGTCTATCTGTGACACCACTTTTAAAGAACTGTGTACCTGGGTCACTGATTGACAACATGACCCAGGGCTCGAACATTAACTGGACAAGTCCCACCCTGGTTTGTTTCACCAAAATGACACAATTCACATTTATCTAATTAAACTCCATCTGCTTTTCTTCAGCCCAATATCCCAGCGTACTGTTCATCCTGTTGTATCACAGATAACCTTCATCACTGTCCAGTTTACCACCAATTTCAGTGTCACCCAAAAAACTTACTTAACTTACTTAACAATATTCCCATCCAAACCATTTATCCAAATGACAAACAACAGTGGACCCACACCACCGCTGGTCACATGCCTCTAGTCAGAAAAACAACATGTCTCCCACCACCCCCTGTCTCCTCCCATCAAGCCCAATTTTCTGTCCAGTTGACTAGCTCCTCCTGAACGCCATATCCTTTTACGCTGATCTGAGGTTATTACCCAGTTTACCATACGACACGTAGAACACAGAACAGTACAGAACAAGACCCTTCGGCCGTGATGATATGCCAATCTTTTATCCGACCGTAAGAGAAAAAAAAGTGGCAGACAGAGTTTAATTCAGATAAATGCGAGGTGATGCATTTTGGGAAAGCAAATCTTAGCAGTACTGACACACTTAATGGTAAGGTCCTAGGGAGTGTTGCTGAACCAAGAGACCTTCGGGTTCAGGTTCATAGCACCTTGAAAGTGGAGTTGCAGGTAGATAGGATAGGGAAGGCGGCGTTTGGTATGCTTTCCTTTATTGGTCAGAGTATTGAGTACAGGAGTCGGGAGGTCATGTTGCGACTGTACAGCACATTGGTTAGGCCACTGTTGTAATATTGCGTGCAATTCTTGTCTCCTTACTATTGGAAAAATGTTGGGAAATTTGAAAGCGTTCAGAAACGATTTACAAGTATGTTGCCAGGGTTGGAGGATTTGAGCTACAGGGAGAGGCTGAACTGGCTGGGGCTTTTTTCATTTGAGTGTCAGAGGCTGAAGGGTGACCTTATAGAGGTTTACAAAATTATGAAGGGCATGGATAGGGTAAATAGACAAAGTATTTTCCCTGAGGTTGGGAAGTCCATAGGTTTAGGATAAGAGGGGAAAGATATAAAAGAGACCTAAGGGGCAACTTTTTCACACATAGGGGGTTACGTGTATGGAATGAGCTGCCAGAAGAAGTGGTGGAGGCTGGTACAATTGCAACATTTAAGAGGTATTTGTATGGGTATATGAATATGAAGGGTTTGGAGGGATATGGATCAGGAGCTGGCAGGTGGGACTAGATTGGTTTGGGATATCTGGTCAGCATGGATGGGTTGAACTGAAGTGTCTGTTTCCATGCTGTACATCTCTATGACTCTAACTTCCATACCCTTCATTTTCTAATCATCCATGTGCCTATCCAGAAGTATATTAAATGTCTCTAATGCATCTAATGTTACTGCCACCGCTGGCAGTGCATTCCACATACACCACTCTATATGTAACGAACCTACCTCTGAGATCTCCCCTTAACCATCTGCTAATCACCAGAAAATTATAACCCCTTGGAATAGATATTTATGTCAGGGTAAAAAAAATCTCTCTCTATTCACTCTATCTATGACTTTCATCACCTTGTTCACCTCTGCCATGTCACCCCTCATCCTTCTTCACTCCAATGAGAAAGGCCTTAGCTCCCTCAACCTTTCTTCATAAGACATTCTCTCCAGTACAGGCAGCATCTTGTTAAATCTCCTCTTTACCCTCTCTAAAACTTCCACATTCTTCCTGTAATGAAGGGACCAGAACTGAACACAATATTCCAACTGGGGTCTAACCAGGGCTCTATAGAGCTGCAACATAACCTCACGGCTTTAAAACTCAGTCCCCAAACTAATGAAATCCCACACAATATATTCCTCCTTAACAAGCCAATCAGCTTGGGTGGCAACTTTTAGGGATCTATGGATCTGTTCCTCCACACTGCCAAGCATCCTACCATTAACCAGGAATTCTGCATTTAAATTCAATCTTCTAAAATGAATGAGCTCACACTTTTCCAGATTGAACTCCATATGCTACTTTTCAGCGTCTTGTCAATGTCCCGTTGCAACCTACAACAGCCCCCCACACTATCAACCACTCCACCAACCTTCGTGTCATTGGGAAACTTACTAACCAACTCTTCCATTCACACATCCAACTTATTCATAAAATCACAAACAGCAGAGGTCCTGTAACCACTCCCTGCAGAAAACCATGGTCACTGAGCTCCAGGATGAATAGTTTCTATCTATCATCGCCTTCTGTCTTCTGTGGGCCAGTAATCCCGTATCCAGAGGACAGGTTTCCCTGTATCCCATGCCTCCATACTTTCTGAATGAGCCATAAAGGTGTTTCGTCACATTCTGAAAAGATTCAACAAGACTTGTAAAGCATGACCTGCCCCTAACAAAACCATGCTGACTATCTCTGATCAAACTATGGTTTCCCAAGGAATAATAATAAATCCTGTCTCTCAGACCAAAGATATAAGACTGACAGATGTGCAATTCCCAGGATTATCCCTATTCCATTTCCTGAACAAGGGAATAATATTTTCCTGCCTCCAATCATCTGGTCCGACTCCAGTGGACAGTGAGGGTGGAAATGTCATCACTCAGGTGTGCAGCAATCCATTCCCTCGCTTTGTATAGTAATTTTGCACGCATCCATCAATTACAAAATTCTCAGCATATCCTCCTTAACATCCACCTGTTCACGTACATCAGCCTGTTTCACGCTGTCCTCACAAACGACAAGGTCCCTCTCAGCAGTGAATACTGAGGCATAGTATTCATTAAGGACCTCCCCTACCTCCTGTCACTCCAGGCACAAGTTCCTTCCACTATCCCTGACCGGCCCTATCCTCACTCTGGCCATGCTCTTGTTGCTCCCATAAGTGGAGAATACCTTACGGTTTTCCTTCATCCTTCCCAACAATACTTTTTCACGTCCTCTTCTAGTTGCCCTAAGTCCATTCCACGGTTCCTTCCTGGTACCTTCAGAGAATCCCTACTGTGTGGAAATGGGCCATTTGGCCCAACACCTCCATACCAACCTTCCAAACAGTAAGTAACCCAGCCCCATTCCCCACCATATTACTCTCCATTTTCCTTGAGCTATGTGCCACACCTACATATCTGTGAACACTATGGTTAATTTAGCATGGCTGAGTCACATAAATTGCACATCTTTGGGCTGTGCTGGGAAACCAGAACACCTGCAGGAAAACCACGCAGACATGGGAAGAATGTGCAAACTCCCCACAGACAGTCGCCTGAGGCTGGAATCGAAATGGAGTCCGTAGCGCTATGAGGTCACAGTGCAAACCACAGAGCCACCGTGCCACCCAATGCAACTCTGGAGCCCTGTCTGATCCTTGCTTCCTCAACTTAAGTAAACTTCCTCCTTCCTCTTGACTATGTGGACAATGTTGACTGCTCTGCCTTCATCTATCTTTGGCCACCTCCTCGAAGAGTCAATCCGGATTGTGAAACGTGGTTTCCCACTCACAAAGCTATGCTAACCATCTCGAATCAGCCTTTGCCTTTGTCAATGTAAGGAGCTCCTTTCTCTCAGAATCTCCTCCAACAACTTCCCCATCACTGGGCTCACGGGGCTGGTAATTTCCTGGCTTTTCCCTGCAGTCCTTCAGTGATGGAATAGCATTAGCCGCCCTCGTCTTCCAGTGCCTCACTGTGTCTGTTGATAATATAAGTATCTCTGTTAGAGACACTTAAATCTCTTCCCTAGCTTCCATTAATATTCGAGGATCGACCCAATGAACGACTGAGGATTGGTCTACCTTTATTTGTTTTAAGATTCCAGCACTTTCTCTTCTCTTGTGAGGATTCTTTCCAAGACATCACTATTTATTTCCCCAAGTTCCCGAGCTTCCATGTCTTTTGCCACAGTAAATACTGACAAGATTATTGTCTAATATCTCACCCATCTCCTCTGGTTCCACACATGGGTGACCTGATTGATCTTTAAGGGGCCCTATTCTCTCCCAAGTTACTCTTTAGCCCTTATTGAAACTTGCGTGAAGGCTTCTGATAATTGAAATACACCATATCCCCCGTACCACCACACCCTCCTACACCATTACAATTCTGCCACTTATATTCACACCAACAAATTAAATTCAACAGGCTCAAAAGCAAATTCTCTTTTAATCAATTGGCTTTCTAAGTGGCCAGTATTGTGTATTGACATATTCTTTCTAACAATTTCCGTATGCTCCCGACTTACTGTTAGGCTAACAATATTTGGTTTCAGACTGACAGCAGAAAGGGTTGAGGGAGTTCTTGCTGATCAATCTGAAAAACATAGCTTACAGGGTCAGCAGGTAATAGAGAAGGCAAATCAAATGCTGGCATTTATTACAGAGGGAATGGAGTCTAAAAATAGGCAGGTATAGCTTAAACTATGCAAGGTACAAGTCAGATCACACCTCGAATATTATGAGCAGCGTGAGTGCCCGAAGGAAAGATATTGTCGCATTGGAGGCAGTCCAGAGAAGGTTCACTCAGATGATCCTGGGAATACAAGGATTTTCTAATGAGAAGAGGTGGAGGAAGTGGAGGTTGAACCCATTGAAGTTTAGATAATGAGAGAGAAATGGAATGAATCATCCAAGATTCTGAGGGGCTCTGATCGGGCAGACGCTGGGAAATTAGTAAACAGAACAGTAGAGCACAGCAACAGGCCCTTCGGCCCACCACGTCTATGCTGTCCAAGATACTATTCTAACTCATACCATCTGCCTGCACATGGTCCATATCCCTCTGTTCTCTGCCTGTTCATGTTTCTGTCTAAATCCCACTTCAAAACTTTACTCACATTTCTGCTTCTACGACCTCAGTCAGTAACATCCACTCCACATGAAAATAAAACTTGCTTCACACATCTCGTTTAAACTTCCTCTTTCTCACCTTAAACCTATGCGCTCCAGTATTTGAAACGTACACATTGGAAAAGAGACTCTGACTATCTACATTATTTATCCCTGTTCCAAATGTTATATTCCTGTACCTGGTCACCTGTCAGCCTCTGATACTCCCACAAAACAATCCAACTTTGTTTAATTTCCTCTTACATCTAACACATCCTTAAAAACATAACACAGGTAACATGCTGATAAACCCCTTTTGTACCCTCTCCAAAGCCTACCCATCCTCCCTATTGTGTGGAGATGAGACCTGCACACAGTACTCCAAATGTGGCCAAACAAACGTTTTATAGAATCACAGCATCAGATGCAAACCATTATACCCAACATTGTGACTGACGAAGGCTAGTGCTCCATTTGCTTTCTTTCCCATCTGAAACACTTCTGTTGCCATTTTCTGGGAGTTACTGATTTGCACCAAGGTCCTTCTGTATATCAATATCCCCCAGTATGCTAACGTTCTTATTGAATTTGACATCATCTCACACTTGTCCAGATTAAACTCAATTTGCCATTTCTGTCTATCTCTCCAACTGTTCTGTAACCTCCTGCAGATGTTAATGAATCAGCGAAACAAGGGTTTTGTGGAAAAGGCAGGAACGTAGAGTTGAACAGTATCAGATCAGCCATGATCTGATTGAAGGACAGAGCATACTCAATGGGCCAAATGGCCTCATTCCCCTCCTACATCTCATGGTCTGAGCACAAACTCAATATATCCTGCATAATATTGTTGGTCTCTGCTCACAAAATTCCTTTATAATGGGATTATTGGATATTTATTAGTACACAGCATTTGATCTACAAATATGATATGATGTTATAGAAAACCATCCCACATACAATCCAGGATTCTATCCACCATAGCACTGATAGTCAGTGCTGTATCAGTCGGCATGGAGATCACTGTCACACACAGTTACTGTACTGCCCTTGCCATAAGTACATTCAGTGTCCTGACTGTAACCATATTGACATTCCCATCACTGTCTGGTGCCTACAAAAGAATTCCTGCTAACGGTTGCTGCTGTTTGCTTATTCTCAGCTCCACTTTTGATATTCAGATCCACATGACTATCTCATTAAGACATTAACCTCATCCTTCCTTTACAAGTTGTTGGCTTTTTGCCTAGGCTGCCTATTGGAACTAGATTGGGTTGGGATATCTGCTCAACATGAATGGGTTGGATCGAAGGGTCGGTTTCCATGCTGCACAATTCTCTGACTCTCGAACTCTATCCCAACAATCCTTCAGTATTCACTTCCCAGTAATGGTGATTCTGCAGCTAAATCTCCAGAATGACGGTTCCATCATATCTGTTCACTGTCATTCCATCTTCCTTATGGCAAATATAGGGAGTCATTCCTCAGTTTTGGGGGGTTGAACAGATGGGTAGAGGTTACAGACATAGGGAGGCTTACAGGGACTCAAGGATGTTAGAGTTAAACAGAGTTACATCTGGGCAAGAATGTCAGTGGGACACAGGAGTTTGGGGATTGGAGAAATTTATAGAGATAAGGGAGCTGGATTAGATTCTGGCGATAGGGTTAGGGATGGATGTAGGGAGAGGCAGGTAGTCTGAGAGGCACAGACGGGGAGTGAGTCCGGGAGAAGTGTATTGTGAATACTACCAGACATATGGGAGATTGTAGTGACTGAAGGCTTCTCGGTTCTGAAGGTTACAAAGATCGGAAGGCAATGGAGAATGCCAGGTTGCTGGGATGGAGACAGTTACACAGATGGGGAGGGTTGCACAAACTGAAAGAGATTCCTGTGGTCGTTAGTGGTATGGTGTCGGGAATGAGGGTGAAATTTAACAAGATAAAGATCAAAGAATTGGAGAAGGATAAGGAGATGACAATTTTTTCACAGCCAAGGAAGGGTTGTAGGAGCTGGAGAAGATTACATAGATAGGGACGAATGGAGATGTTAAAGACAAATATATTGACATGGAGGGTGGTATTGGTGGGAGGATCTTACAGGGATAGACAGGACTGTCAGGGTTTACCAGGATGAAGGAATTTAATATCTACTGCAGAAGTTTAGGAGTTAGGGTGTTAGGGATTGGAGAACCTGAGAGAGACAGAGAGAATGGTGTGGAATGGAGGAGATTGCAGACAGAGGTACGATTATCGGGACTGGAGGATATTACAGAGATCACGAACACAGCATGGGCCAGGATTGATGCCTGCGATCCCCTGTGCTGTCGCATTGAGGACCAGCACAGCAGAGGTGAAAGCAGGACCCTCACAAGATGGTGGGAATGAAACCTAGAATGTTGCTGTTCCTTGCCTGTATCTCTGTCCTGTCTTCCAGGTCTGAATATAGACGTCTACTACCTCCACCCTGTGCTGTTTACTGTGAGTGATCTTACGGGCTGCAGGAATTACTGAAGGCTCCAGATCTCCCTCTCCATCTCTCTCTGGCTGACCAACCAGTTTCAATGAGATGACGGATGAGACAGGAGTTAGGAACATCCTGATTACCTGTATGAGACAGCAATAGACACAATGGGAAATTAGACTGATGCAATGAGGATAACTCATGCAGAGTGGCAGAGAGTCCAGCAGAGATCTCAAACATCCCAGTCTCCATCCCTTGCCCGTGATGCTGCATCTCTCTGGAATGGACAATTCTTGACTCTGGATCTCAGACCATCTGTAAGAGGGAGAAATGCTGACAGAGGCAGCAAATAGACTGACACAGTGAGGGATACCACCTGGAGAGATACTGAGTGATATCACATTATTAGACACTGCATTAACAGGGAATTGGTTGAATTTGTAATAAAGGCACTGGGATAATTGTGAGGGGATTCAACCTTCCTATCTCATTATCTCTTTGGTGGTGGGTCACAGACGAGGCTGACACTCTCCCACTCCTGGGCGGTGCGGGTCCTGAGTTGGCTGTACAGACCGATGTTGCCTTTCACAGATTCTGTTACACTTGGGGCAGAAGGTGGCCATGGGAAGGGGGTGGGTGGGGCGTTGGTGTGGTCACGCGCTCCTTGTGCTGTTTTCTCCTGGATTCCTATTTTTCCCCACAACAAGTCTCGAGGTGCTCGACATCTTTCCAATGCTCCTTCCCCACTTCGGACGGTCTTGGACCAGGACCTAACAGATTAGATGAAGAAATGAAAAAAAACCTATCAATTCTGAAGAAGCCAACGTTTAGAAATGTGGACACATTTGTTAAAGAGATCACGAGGGAGACTCCGAGCAGGAGGAGGGCAGTAGGAAAAGGAAACATCAGCGTTTAATCAGATGATCGGAACACATAGAATTGAAGGTGCTGGAGGTGGTGAGGGTGTTACAGAGAGGGGCAAAGGCCTGAACAATGTTCCAAAGCCAGTACGAATTGCTGCAGCTAGAGCTGTTTGCAGAGGTAAGGATTGACATCTGTATTTTCACTGATTCATTCACAGCCTAAGGATGTCACCGAATGGACTAGCATACATTACACTACTGCTAATTGCCCAGAGGCAGCTCAGAGTCAGCCATATTGCTGTGGGAGTGGAGTCACATGTGAGCCAGACCAGGTAAGAATGTCAGATGTCCCTCTCTAATGGACATACGTGAACAAGTTGTTTTTTTTCCAGATAATCAACAATGCTTATACAGAGGCCTCACTAATGTCCTGTACAGATACACGATTACATCCCAACTCCTACTCTCAATGCTCTGCCCAATGAAGGGTAACCCTCCCAAACGCCTGCTTCACCAGCCTGTCTACCCGTGATGCTACTTTCAAAAAACTGTGTACCTGCGTCCCTGGGTCACTGATTGACAACACGACCCAGGACCCAAACATTAACTGTACAAGTCCAACCTGGTCTGCTTTACGACAATACAACATCTTGCATTTCTCTACCTGTTATTCCTAACCTCACTGGTCCAGCAGTACTGTTGATCCCATTGTACTCTTCGATAACCCTCTTCACTGTCCACATTACCACCAATTTCAGTCTCACTCACAAACTTGCTCAACATGACTTCTGTATTATCTACCAAACTGTTTATATAAATGATGCACAACAGTGACCCAGCACCGAACCCCATGGCACATCATTCGTCACAGGTCTGCAGGTTGAGCAGAAACCCTCTATGAACATGCTCTGTCTCCGACCGTCAATCCTGTTTTGTATCTAGTTAGTGAGCACTCCCTGGTTGTGTGTGATTAAAACGTACTAACCAGTCTGCCATGCAGACACTTGTCAAAGGCCTTGCTAAAGTTCATGTGGGCATCGTCTACTGCTCTGCTTTGATCTGTCACTTGTCTACCTCCACATTCAGTACTGAGGCATGATTTCCCATGCACAAAGCCATGCTGATGATTGTTAACCTGTCCTTACCTTTCCAAAAGCATGATGATAGTTTCTCACAGAATCCCTTCCAACAACTTACCACCCCTGCATCAGTCACACTGCTCTGAAGTGGCTATTGATGATACAAATAGACAATAGACGATAGGTGCAGGAGTAGGCCATTCTGCCCTTCGAGCCTGCACCACCATTCAATATGATCATGGCTGATCATCCTTAATCAGTATCCTGTTCCTGCCTTATCTCCATAACTCTTGATTCCACTATCCTTGAGAGCTCTATCCAACTCTTTCTTAAATGAATCCAGAGACTGGGCATTCACTGCCCTCTGGGGCAGAGCATTCCACACACCCACCACTGTCTGGGTGAAGATGTTTCTCCTCATCTCTGTCCTAAATGGTCTACCCCGTATTTTTAAGCTGTGTCCTCTGGTTCAGCACTCACCCATCAGCGGAAGCATGTTTCCTGCCTCCAGAGTGTCCAATCCTTTAATAATCTTATATGTCTCAATCAGATCCCCTGTCAGTCTTCTCAACTCAAGGCTATACAAGCCCAGTCACTGCAGTCTTTCAGCGTAATATCTCTGGAGGTGGCCCTGCAATTTCCTCCCTCGCTTCTCACAAGGCGCTGAGATACATCTGATCATGTCCCAAGGTGTTATCTAACTTCTTGCATTTTAAGACATCCAGCACCTCCTGTATTCCGAGGTGAATTCTTTTCAAGACATCACTATGTATTTTCCCAAATTCGCAAGCTTCCATGTCTTTCTCCGTAGTAAATCCTTACACAAAATATTTGTTCAGTATCTCACTCAACAGCAGAGATTCCACACAGACAGCCTCATTGACTTTTCAGGAGCCCTATTCTCTCTCGAGCTAATCTTTAGCCCTGGTTGAAACTTGTCAAATGCTTCTGAAATTCCAAATATCACTCTACCGCAACTAGCCTCCCCCACCCTTATCTATTCTACCATTTAAGGTCACACCAAAATATAGAATCCCTTTTATAAATTCATACATCTCCCATTGTTTCTAAGCATTCAGTTATCATTTATTTCATAGCCTTTTAACACATTCCAGCACGTTCCCGACTTACTGTCAGGCTAACACCGTTTGGTTTCAGACTGACTGCTCAAAGGGTTTTGGGAATCCTTGTGAATCAATCTGAAACAGGTAGCTTACAGGATCAGCAGGTCATTGAGGAGACAAATCAAATGCTGCTATTTATTACAAAGGGAATGGAGTCTAAAAATAGAGAGGTCTTGCTAAAATGATGCAAAGTACAAGTCAGACCACACCTAGATTATAATGAACAGATTGCATGCCCTAAGGAAAGGCATTCTTGTAGTGGAGGCAGGCCAGGGAAGGTTCACTCGGCTGATCCTGGAGATGGCGGGATTTTCCAATGTGAAGAGGTGGAGTAGATTGACCTTGAACCTATTGGGGTTTTGAAGAATGGGAGAGAAATTGAATGAAACATCCAGGATTGTGAGAGGCTTTTACAGGGTAGATGCCGTGAAGTTAGAAACTAGAAAAATACAGCACAGTACTAGGCCCTTCGGCCCACCATGGCTGTGCTGACCATGATGCTATTCTAAACTAATCCCATCTGCCTGCACATGGGCGATATCCCTCTATTCTCTGCCTGTTCATGTTTCTGTCTAAATGCCCTTCAAATGTTTGCTCTCTTTGCCACCTCTCCCACCTCCTGAGCAGCTTCCACCCTCTCAGTAAAGACAACTGGCCTCATTCATCTCATTTAAAACTTCTCACTCTCACCTTAAAGTGAGGCGCACTAGTATTTGATATTTCTACATTGGATGAAGTATTCCAACTATCCACACTATTCACGCCTCTCCTAATGCTATATACCTGTACCAGGTCACCCCTCAGTCTCGGATATTCTCGCAAAACAATCCAACTGCGTCCAACCTCCTTACAGTAAACACATTCTCATCCAGGCAACATTCTGCCAACCCTCTGTTACACCCTCCCCAAAACCTCCACATCCTTCCGGTGGTGTGTCGATGAGAACGACACGCAACATTCCAAACATGGCCGAATGAAGTTTCATTCAGTCACAACATGACATGCAAACGTCTGTACTCAATACTGTGCCCAATAAAGGTAAGCATACCATACTCCCCCTCTACCACCACATCATGTTGTGTTGTTATTTTTAGGGAGCTTTGGATTTGCTTCCAATGTCTCTCTGTTTATCAATGTTTCCAACGAGTCAATTAGTGCACTTCTCTCTTCCATTTGACTTCATAAATGCATCACTTCACACCTGTCCCAATGAAAGTCGACTTGCCACATCTCTGCCCAACGTTCCAGCTGATCTACATACTGCTGCAACCTTGAACACTCTTCCTCACTATCCACAATTCCCCAAACTATCCCTAATCATTACATGCCTTTCCAAATGTCGTCTGCAAAATTACCACTCAAACTGCTGACCTTTTCATCTGAATCACAGATATAAATTACACACAGACATCGCAGCACTGATCCTTGTGAAACATCATTGGCCACAGATGTCCAATCAGAAATTGACCACTCCACATGTCTCTGTCTACTATCACCAAGAAAATATTGCATCCAACTTACCAACGAGCATGGATTGTGATTTGATCTTCCAGATCCCCCTTGCTATTTGGAAGCTGTCCATTCAAAATGACTCTATATTTTGATTCCCAGATTAAATTGGCTGTCTCACTAATGCACTGACTGTGTCCTTTCTTCACAACAAAACGGGACCTTGTTTGGTTTTTTGCTGATCCTGCCTAAATCCCTACAACCCCTCAATAATCACATTGCTGTCATGATCATTCTGCAGCCACACCTCCACAATAACAGTTCGATCATATCTGTTCCCTTCAGTTAATGCTGTCATTCCATCTGCCTTGTTGCAAATGCATGGCGCGTGTCACCGAGAGAGGGCCTTTGAGGGATGGTTAGAGGCCACAGAGTGGGAGAGATGTGTGGGGGCGCGACAATGTTGCAGGGTTAAACATAGTTATAGTTGCTACAGAATGTTCGCAGGAGAAAACATTTTATTGTTTGGAGGAAGTTAGAGAGATAAAGCATCTTTGATTAGACTTCAGAGATAGGGATGTGTATAGGGTTGTGGATCGTTACATGGACAATGTTGATCAGGGCGTAGAAACATTCACATGATTCCAGGATGTTGTACATTTAACAACAGTTGTGCATCTGGAGAATATGACAGTGATACGTAGGATGGTATGGACTGGAGAATATTATAGGGAAAGGGAGGGTGGTATGGACTGGAGAATGTTGCAAACACATGGAAGATGATATAAGCTGGAGAATGCTGCAGCAATAGAGAGGAGTATATGAACTGGAGGATGTTGCAGGGATAGGGAGGAAGTTGTAGACTGGATAAAGTTAGAAGGAGAGATGATTTTATGCACTGCAAGGTATGTCAGAGAGAGTGAGTGGTGTGCATGCTGCAAGATATAACAGGGATAGGGAAGCTTGTCGGGACTGGAGGGGAGAGTCATAAAGAGGGTTGTGAGAGACCAGATTCACTTATGAGCATAGGATGTGCTACAGTAAGCAGAGTCTTTTGCAGATAGAAACGAGGATACAATGGCCACAAAGCAGTCACACCTATACATAGGTATATAGGAACTGAAGTAATTGAAGAGACTACACAGACTGGGAATGTAGTATGCAGTGGAGTAGATAGGGATGGTTTTAGAGACTCAACAACATTAGGAAATAATGGGGGTTGCAATGCTGAGAGGGGGTTTCAGCAAGGTGGAGGATATGGACCTGAAGGAGATTTCACAGATAGCGATGACTTTCGGGTCTGGTGGGGGCTGCACAGTACAGGGAATTGTAGTGGCTTGGGGCATTTACGCAGATATGGAGAGTATTAGTGGTCGGCAGAATTCATAAAAATGGGTCTGCAGGACATGACAGAAATCAGAAGGGTTGTATCAACTTGATGGTGTACACAGGCAGGAAAGCTTGTGGGGTTTGGAGCAGCTCACCATGACAGAGAGATGTATGGAGGCTGGAGATGTTGCAGAAAGATTACTACGTTTAATTGGATAGAACTCCACATAAGTCTGTCCTGGTTCTTTATGTAGCTGAACCACTGTCGATAAGCTTCTGGTACTAATCCAAAAGCACTTAAAATAGCCTGTTCGACATGTGCGTAATCTCTTGGCCACTCAGGAGACAGCGCTGCAAATACCTCACTGGCTCTGCCTAACAGCTTAGACTGAACTAACTTCACCCACAAGACCTCAGGCCACTGCATCAGTCTACCCAATTTTTCAAATGAACTACAGAGGTCCTTGAAAGTAGAGTCACAGGTAGATAGGATAGCAAAGAAGGCACTTGGTATGCATTCCTTTATTGTTCAGATTATTGAGTACAAGAGTTGGGATGTCATGTTGCGGCTGTACAGGACATTGGTTAGGCCACTTTTGGAATACTGTGTGCAATTCTGGTCTCCTTCCTATCAGAAGGATGTCGTGAAACTTGAAGGGTTCAGAAATGATTTACAAGGATGTTGCCAAGGTTGGAGGATTTGAGCTATAGGGAGAGGCTGCACTGGCTGGGGCATCGGAGGCTGAGGGGAGACCTTATAGAGGTTTACAAAATTATGAGGGGCATGGATAGGATAAATAGACAAAGTCTTTTCCCTGGGGTCAGTGAGTCCAGAACTATAGTGCATAGGTTTAGGGCGAGAGGGGAAATATATGAAAGAGAGCTAAGGGACAAATATTTCACACAGAGGGTGGTACACATTTGGAATGAGCTGCCAGAGGAAGTGGAGGAGGCTGGGACAACTGCAACAGTTGAAAGGCATCTGGATGGATATATGAATAGGAGGGGTTGAGAGGGAGATGGGCCAGGTGCTGATTGATGCAACTGGATTGGCGCGACTGGATTGGCATGAACAAGTTGGACTGGAGGGTCTGTTTCCATGCTTTACATCTCTATGATTCTCTGACTCTAATTGCCGAAGTTTCAAATCACTGCAGGCAGTCAGTGATCGAGATAGAATTGAATGGTCTTTTGGGGGTTACACCGTTCTGGAGGATTGTAGGGACTTGATGATGTTATATATGGAAGTAGGGTTGTCGGTACCGAAGGTGGGAACAGAAATAGAGAGAACCGCAGGGGATTACAGAGATCTGGAGGCTCATGATCTCTGGTGGAAGTTCCATGTAGAGGAATGTGTTGTGGAACTGCAGGACCTTGGAGAGATAGGCAGATTTGAAGGGGCTGGAGGGACTGGGGGGATTTACAGATGCATGGAGAAATTTAGTGACTGGAGCATACAGAGATGGTGAGGGTTGTAGGAGATGCAATAGTTTAGAATGACTGTAGAAACTGGAGGGGTTCACATGACAAGGAGGATTGTAGGGGTGTGAAGAGTTTACAGAGGTTGGAGCATTCTCAGTAATTAGTGGTTTGGAGCACTGTCCAGACTGGGGAAGGTTTCAGAATGAGGGAGGGGTCGAGCAAAAGGAAGCAGTTACAGAAAATCGAGGAACATAAACATGTCACTTCGGTGCTTTGCCACTGATGGTCATCAGGAGGACAGTTGTCCTCATTAAAATGTACAGATCCTCATGGGAATGGACAGGGTGGATGCTGAAAGGATGGTTCCTTACACTTATGGGAGAGAGACAAACAAGCAGACTCTGTTTGACAAAGGTGGAGAAGGGGGAGTTGTCTTTTTCTTCCAATGGCCCAAACCTACTTCAGGTTTGTTCCCACACAGCTCAAAGGAAAGCAATGCGATAATATTGGTCATTTAGGATTGCAGGAGATACGAAACCAAGGCCAGGTTGGAAGGGCTGGTGGGAGTGAGAGAGAAGGAAGATGTTCAACAGCTGGAAAGGTTTACAGGGATTGGACACTGTCAGGACTAGAGAACATGACATGCTCACTCATGAGAGGGAGATAACGATATGGCACTCGGTCAAACACAGCAGGAGGAACCCAAGCTCCATACCTGTCATTTGCTCAGGGAGCTGCTCTCACCCAGTCTGTGCCAAGCCCCACATACAAACGGAGTCTAGATTAGAGTGGTGCTGGAAAAGCACAGCAGGTCAGGTAGCATCCGAGGAGTGGGAACATCAACATCAGGCAAAACATCGATTTTCCCACTCCTCGGATGCTGCCTGACCTGCTGTGATTTTCCAACACCACTCTAATCGCGGCTCTGATCTCCAGCATCTGCAATTCTCACTTTTGCCACATACAATCGGCATGAGGTTTCCCAGCTGCTTGTGCTCAGGGCCCAGTGCACCCACCCTGTCGGTGAGGTATTTACATAGTTATACATTCTCCAGAAACACTGTGTCTGGGCTGTAATAAACTGGTAAATTCACACTCTACCAAGCAAAGACTATCTGCACTCAGATTCCCCGGTGAGACAACCTTCTGAGTGACAGTCTGTAGAGAACAACAGAATCCACAAATCCCCATTGCATGTGTCAGGGTCAATGACAAAAGTTTCATTCTTTTAAAAATGACAACTCCTCAATTCCTGCATCTCATAAAACTGCCATTTAAAATAAAGAACATTCTAAATGAAGGCTTTGATGAGGTGACCTCTGGTCAGTCCTGGAGATCTGTTTGTTACAAGATGCACAGAGAGTGCTTTTTACCAGAGCACCACCAGGTCAGTTTCAGGCACACACAGAGAATGGGCAAATAGTTTCACACCTGAATTCACATCTTCCAGCCTGGAAATCTTAAGCTGTGCTCACCATTCCGGTAAAGATCTCTAGAAACAGGACATCAGAGCCAGAAGACTGGAGGTTGGCTATCATGTTGCTACTATTTAACAAAGGCAGTAAGGAAAAGCCATGGAACTATAGACTGGTGAGCCTGAGATCGGTGTGTACGTTGTTGGAGGGAATCGTGAGCGACAGGATGTACATGTATTTGGAAAGGCAAGGACTGATTAGGGATAGTCAACATTTCTTTTTGAGTCGGAAATCCTGTCTCACAAACTTGATTGGGTTTTTTGAAGAAGTAACAGAGAAGATTGATGAGGGCAGAGCAGTGGATGTGATCTATATGGACTTCAAGAAGGCGTTCAACAAGGTTCCCCATTGGAGGCTGGTTAGCAAGGTTAGATCTCACGGAATACAGGGAGAACTAGCCAATTGGTAAAGAACTGTATTAAAGGTAGAAGACAAAGAGTGGTGGTGGAGGGTTGGTTTGCAAACTGGAGGCCTGTGACCAGTGGAGTGCCACAAGGATTGGTGCTGGGTCCAATATTTTGCATTGTTTCCATAAATGATCTGGATGTAAGCATAAGAGGTATAGTTAGTAAGTTTGCAGATGACAACAAAATTGGAGGTGTAGTGGCCAGCGAAAGAGGTTACTTCCAATTACAATGGAATCTTGATCAGATGGGCCAATGCGCTGAGAAGTGGCAGATGGATATTAATTCAGATAAATGCGAGGTGCTGCATTTTGCGAAAGCAAATCTTTGCTGGACTTATACACTTAATGGTAAGTTTTGACGGAGTGTTGCTGAACATAGAGATATTGGAGTGCAGGTTCATAGCTCTTGAAAGCAGAGTCGCAGATAGGTAGGATAGTGAAGGTGGCATTTGGTATGCTTTCTTTTATTGGTCACAATATTGAGTACAGGAGTTTTGAGGTCATGTTGTGGCTGTACAGGACATTGGTTAGGTCACTTTTGGAATACTGTGTGCAATTCTGGTCACCTTCCTATCAGAAGGATGTTGTGAAACTTGAAAGGGTTCAGAAAAGATTTACAAGGATGTTGCCAGGATTGGAAGGTTTGTGCTATAGAGAGGTTGAATAGACTGGGGCTGTTTTCCCTGGAGCATCGAAGGCTGAGGAGTGATCATTTAGAGGTTTATAAAATCATTAGGGGCGACCACATAGAGCTTTATAAAATCATGAGGGGCATGGAGAGGCTAAAGAGACAAAGTCTTCACCCTCGGGAACGAGAATCCAGAACTGGAGGACACAGGTTTACGGTTAGAGGAGAGAGGTATAAAAGAAACTTAAGGGGCATTTTTTTTCACGCAGAGGGTAGTACGTGTACGGAATGAGTTGCCAGAGTAAGTGGTGGAGGCTGATACAAAGCTATCTGGATGGGTATATGAATAGGAAGGGTTTGCAAGAATATGGGCCAGATGCTGGTAGGTGGGACTGGATTGGGTTGGGATATCTGGTAGGCATGGACAGGTTAGACCGAAAGGTCTGCTTCCATGCTGTACATCTCTTTGACTCTCAGATCAGCTGAATGGTCCAATCAAAGATGATCTGTGGTTCAAATCGTAACATCCTTCAGGGTCCACAACCCATTCTTGGTCCCATCCTGCAGGTTCTATGAATCCCACACCGTCTAACCTCCTGCAGGATCCACGTTCCTTCCTACATTAGTACCATCCTCCAGGTTCTGCAGCCCTTCCTACCTCCGTAACATGGCCTGGTCTCTACAAATCTTCCTTCCTCTGCAATGTTCCCCAGAAAGGCACTGGAGGATGGTGGTATTTACAGAGTTAGGGATGGATATCGGGATTGGAGGATTTTGCAGGCATTAGGAATATTGGGACTTGAGGAGGTTTCACAGTTTATGTGTGTTATATGGACTGTAGGAAGTTACAAAGATAGGGATGGTTTCAGATTGGAAGAATCTGCAGGAAAACTTTACATGATTAAAGGCAGGAACCTTAGCAGTGTGCACGAACAGAGTGATCCTGTATCCCTGAAGTTACCACCCAAGTTGAGAGGGTGTTAAGAATGCATATGGTGTGTTGGCTTTCATTAGCAGGTATGGCTAAGACCCTAAACATTTGTTTTCCCTCCAGAACTTACTGTGAACAAAGACTGGGGAACGCAGAGAACAAGAATAATACGTTAGACCACAATTGGAGTTCTCTGCAATTCCAACCTCCCTGCTACAGGAAGGATGTTGTGAAACTTGAAAATGTTCAGAAAAGATTCACAAGATGTTGCAAGGATTGTTGCTGAATAAGATGGGGTTATTTTCCCTCGAGCATCAGAGACTGAGGGGTGACCTGACAGAGGTTTATATAAACATGAGGGGCATGGATTGGGTAAACAGTCAAGGTCTTTTCCCGGGGTTCGAGAGTCCAAACCTAGAGAACATAGGTTTAAGGTTGAAGGGGAAAGGTTCAAAAAAGGGACTGAAGGGACAACTTTTTCACGCACATGGTGATGTGTGAATGGAATAAGCTAAGAGAGAATGTAATGGAGACGTATACAATTACAACATTTAAAAGGTATCTGGATGGATATATGGACAGTCAGAGTTTAGCGGTACATGAGCCAAATGCTGGTAAACGGGATGAATTTATTTACATCTTCTAGTCAGCATGGAGGAGTTGGACTGAAGGCTCTGTTTCCATGCTGTACACCTCCATTACTTTAAAAGAGTGCACGTTATAGAAGAGGTGGTGCTGGAGGTTTTAAAACACTAAGGAATGGAAAGCCCCAGGACCTGATTAAGTGTATCACAGGACATTGTGGGATGCTAGGGAAGAAATTGTGGAGCTACTAGCAAGGGTATTTGTACCATTGACAGCCATGTGTAATCAGCTGGAAGGCTGGAGGGTGGCATAGTGGATTTCTAAGATTCCAAAGGGATCTTGATGATTTGGGTGAATGGGCTGAAAAACCACAGATGGAATTCAATCTGAATAAATGCGAGGTAATGCATTTGGTAAAACAAACAAGGGTAGAGCTTATACAATTAATGTTCAGGCCTTGGTTAGTGTTTTAGAGCAAAGGGACCTCCGGGTTCAGGTACATAATTCTTGAAGCTTGCATCACAGGATGGATAAGACAGTGCTTTGCATGCCTGCCTATTACTCAGTCCATTGAATATAGGATTTTGGACATCATCTTGAGATTGTGCAGACATTTGTGAGGCCTGTTCTGCAATACTCCATCCAGTTCTGGTCGCCCAGTTATAGGGAGGATATTATTAACGTGAAGGGTGTTCAGAAGAGATTTACCAAGACGTTGCTGGGTATGAAATGTTTGAGTTCTGAAAAATGGCTGGATATGCAAAGTTTTTTTTTTGACTGGAGCCGGGAGGTTGAGAGGTGACCTTATAGAAGTTTAAGAAAAAAAGTTGGGATATACATAGAGTCAGTGGTAGCTGCCCTTTCCTTGGGGTGACAGAGTCTCAAGTGGAGGGGCCACATTTTTCAGGTTAGAGGAGAGACATGTTCAAACAAAAAGGATATAAGGGGCAAATAGTTACACAGAGGGTGGTTTGGGTGTGGAATGAACTTCCTGAGGTGGATGTCGGTACAATTACAACGTTTAGTTAAGTACATGAATAGGAAAGGGTTGGAGGGATACAGGCCAGCAACAGGCAGCTGGGACGAGTTTAGTTTGAGATTATGGTTGGTATCAACTGAAGGGTCAGTTTCCATGCTGTACATCTCTGACAACACTATGGTTTTGATCCATTATTTAAGAAAGGCTGCAAGAGAAAGCCAGGGAACTGAAAACCAATTAGCCCAACGTCAGTGGTGGGTTAGTTGTGAAAGTGATTCTGCCAGACTGGAGTTACATTCGTTTGTAAAGGCAAGGATTGATGAAAGATAGTCAGCATACAAAGTCAAGTCTCACTAACTTGATGGCTTGTGTTGAATTGGTGACAAGACATTGTCTACACCAAGTCAGCAGGGCCTTTGACGGGATTTCGCATGATTTAGGTTGTAGGTTTGCTCGCTGAGCTGTAGGTTTGATATCCAGATGTTGCGTTACCTGGCTCGGTAACATCATCATTGGCGACCTCCAAGTGAAGCGAAGCTGTTGTCTCCTGCTTTCTATTTATATCTTTCTCCTGGATGGGGTTCCTGGGGTTTGTGGTGAACCCCAGGAACCCCATCCAGGATAAAGATATAAATAGAAAGCAGGAGACAACAGCTTTGCTTCACTTGGAGGTTGCCACTGATGATGTTACCGTGCCCAGGCAACGCAACGTCTGGATATCAAACCTACAGCTCAGAGAGCAAACCTACATCCTAAACCTCAATCTGAGCAACAAACCTTCATAAACCTTGCATTTAGCATGATATACTGGTTCATAAGATTAGATCACATGTGATCAGGGAGAGCTAGTCAACTGGACACAAAATTGGCTTGACAGTAGGAGACAGGGGTTGGTGGGAGAGGGTTGTTGTTCAGACTGGAGGCCTGTGACCAGCGGTGTGCTACAAGGATCAGGGCTGGGACCACTGATGTGCATCATCTACATAAACAATTTGGTTGAGGATATTGGAGTCATTGTTAGTAATTTTGTGGATGATCAAATGAATGGTGCAGTGGGCAGTCAATATGGTTATCAAAGGGGATCTTGACCAACTGGGCCAGTGGATCAAGGCATGAAAGATGGAGTTTAATTCAGGTATTGAGTTTTGGACGAACACAGGTAATGGTACAGCCCTGGGTAGTGTTGTCGAACAGAGAGAGACCAAGAGGTGCAGTTACATTGTTCTTTGGAAGTAGCATCACAGGTGGACAGGGTGGGGAAAGCGGTACTTGGCACACTTGCTGTCATTGGCCAGCACTTTGATACAGGAGTTGGAGATACTTGTAACATAGTCTTCTATATTTCCCTTGGACAGAGGAGGCTTATAAGGGGTGACCTTATAAAGGTTTATAAAACCATACGGAGAGTAAGAATGGTGAATAGCCACGGGTAAGTGAGTCCAAAACTAGAGGGTATAAACGTGAGGTGAGAGAACAAAGATTTAAAGAGGGAACTGAGGGGCAACATCCACAGAGGATGGTGCATAGACGGAATGAACTGCCAGGGGCACATGGGAGAAACAAGAACAATTACAACTTGGAAAAGAAATTTGGGCAGGCACATGGAGAGGGGAAGGTTTGAAGGGATATGGGTCAAACACAGGCAAATGCGACTCATTCAGGTTTGGGGGAAATCGTCATCATTGATGACTTGGACTGAAGGTTCTGTTTTCATGCAGCATGACCCTGTACCCAGTTAAAGAGGAGGAGAATACGGAGATAAGGCATGTTGTAGACACTGAAGCAAGGTATAGTGATAGGGATGGTCGTCTGCAATGCGGTCCATTTCAAATATGCGGAGGGCCTATATGGAAAGAAGGAGGTTACAGAGATAGGAACTGTTATAGGAGTTAAAAATTATTGAAGACACTGATCCACAAGACATACCATAGGTACAGTGTTGGAGAAGGTACACAGAACAGAAAGATCTCAGGCAGCATTCCCACCCTCTCGTGGGAGGCCTGCTTTCCCCTTTGTTGTACTGATGCTCACTAAGAGAGCACAGGCCTGGATTGATAACTGTGAACTCTCTACGTTGTCTCAGTACAACGTAAGTTAAAGTAGACGTGGTGATTGAGCCAGAGTTGTGTCTGTACTGTGCTCCCCCTCCAGCACTGTATCTATGTCCTGTTAGCTGATGTTTGGATCCCTCACATTGCTGTCTGCTCTGTGCATTGGGAGTGATCTTACCTCATTGCAGGATTTATTGAAGGCTCTAGATCTCCCTGCACTTTGTCTCTCTGGCTGACCAGCCATCTTCAATGTGGTGATGGATGAAACAGCCAGCAGCTGAGAAGTCTATTGAATCTCCCTGAGTACCTACAGGAGACAGACAAATAGACAGAATGGAAAATTACACTGATGTAGTGAAGGTTACACATGTAGAATGGCACTGAGTCCCACAGAGTCCCTGTGCTGTTGCATCTCTCTGGATTGGAGAATTCTGTTAGCTCAGGATCTGGAGTAGCTTCAAGTGTGAGAGACACTGACAGAGGCAGCAATTAGACCCACACAGTAAGGGATATCACATGGAGAGAGACTGAGTGATATCACCAGAGTTCAGGAAGGTGTCAGGATCAAACAATTGTGACAGAAGAAGATGTTTAGCTTCATGATGCACTGGTATCAGTGCTCAGGCATGAGCAACGTGCGAGCAGGTGAAGTGATGGCCTCGTGGTATTATTGCTAGAGCATGTATCCAAAACCTCAGCTAATGTTCAGGGGAGACAGGTTTGAAACTCACCATCTGAAGTGGTGGAATTTGAAATCAATAAATTCAAATATTATAATTAACCATCCATAAATATGTATGAAACCATTGCTGATGTACAAAAAACCCAAACACTTGTCCTTTCGAGAATGACATCTGCCCATCCTCACATGGTCTGCATGACATATCCACAGCAAAGTGTTTTCCAAATCCAAATAGAAAAAGGTGATGCATCGGAACAGCATGGGGATGTGGCTGAAGACAAGCAGAAAGGAACAGGATGGGCCAGGGTTTAACTAAAACTCTAAATTAACGAAGTGGATTGTGATAGGAAATTGTGGAAAAGAGTACAGAAACTTGTTTTCCGCATAGACAAAGTATCTTCAATAAGTTAGCTGGATTTGTGACACAGCTGAAAGAGATTTCGATCCCAGAGAGACGTGGTTACAGGGGAAACAAAATGTGGAACATAAACATTCAATGGTTTACAACATTGTGGAAACTCAGGCAAAATGGACAACGCTAACAATAATGGGTAACAAAGGTGTTAGATAGAAAACGTGGGGGGTGGGAATGGGGGGGGGGGGGGTCCTTGAAAATCAACGGGCAAACATTGGTCACAAAATACCCTGAGCAGATAATGTTAAGGATAAGCCACTAGATATTTGATAAGTACAGTTCGAGTAAGAGGATCCCCAACTAAGCAGTGGGGCCTGTTAGAATCCAAAGGGACAATCTGTGCATGGAGCCAGAGCAGGTGGGTGAGGTCTTCAATGAATACTTCCCATCTGTATTCACACAAGAGAAAGGCATTGTAGGGATTTCAGTTGGGATGGTGAGGCTCTGGAACATCTTAAGATCAATGAGAAGGAGGCGTTAAATGTATTCACAGGCAAAAAAGGTGGAGAAATTCCCAGTAACAATAAAATATATCCCAGGCAGTTACGGAAAGTGAGGGAGGAGATTCCTGAGGCCCTGGCAGATATATTTAATATGTTGCTGGCCACAGGTGAAGTGCTGAATGACTGGAGGATGGCGAATGTGGTTCCTTTGTTCAAGAAGGGCAGCAGGGATAGGCCAGGTAATTACAGAGAAGATAATCTGACAGCAGGGGGAGGGAAATTATTGGAAACAATTGTGAGGGACAAGATGACTCATCATTCGAAAGGACAGGTATACATTATGGATTGTCTGTATGGATTTGGTAGAGGACTATCCTCTGATATTGATGAGGCCACTGCAGATGATGTGGTAACATGGTGTTTATTAATGTCTTTGACAAGGTCTCACATGGAAGGCCGGTCCAAAAGGAAAGAGCCCATGGAATCCAAGGTAAGTTGGCAAACTGGATCCATAATTGGTGGAGCAGGTTTTTCACGACTGGAAAACTTTGCCCAGCGTGTGTACCACAGGGTTCTGTACAGGAACCATTGCTGGTTATTATGTACATTAATATCTCGGATGTGAAAGCAGAAGGTATCATTGGTCGGTTTGCAGATGACATGAAAGGTGAGGGTGTTGTACACAGTGAGGAGCATGGTCTCAGGCTGTAGTCTGATATTGATCAGATGATAAACTGAGCAGAGTAATGGCAGATGGAGTTTACTTCTGATCACTGTGAGGCAATGCACTGTGGGAAGTCTAAACAACGAATGATATCCATCATGAATGGTAGGTCCGCCTGGAGTACTAAGGAACACAGGGACCTTGGTGGACAAGTCCCTGGATGTCTGAAGGTGTCAGCACAGGTAGACAGAGTGGGGAAGACACCCGAACTGGGAACAGGAGGGGGACACATATCCTGGTGGGGAGAGTTGCTGGAGCTGCTCGAGAGGATTTAAAATCGTCTGGCAGGGATGTGGGACCGCAAACAGTCGTACGGCCAGAAAAATGTTTGAGGCTGGTATAGATGTTCAAGAGAGCAAATTAAATAGACAAGGCAGGCAAGAACAAAGCAGGCAATGGGGGAAAATTGATTAATTAAACTGCATTTATTTCAATGCAAGGGGCCGCACAGATAAGGCAAATGAACCCAGAGCATGGAAGAGAACATCGGACTGGGATATCATAGATATTACAGAAACACAGAAAAGGGAGGGACAGGACTGGCAGCTCAATGTTCCACGGGACAGAGGCTACAGGAAGGTTAGAACAGGAGGCAAAACAGGAGGAGAGCTGGTGGTTTTGATTGGGGGAAACATCCCAGCAGTACCTAGAGAGAATATTCATTCAGGATCGCCCAGATAAATGATATTAGTGGAACCGAGAAATAAAAATTGGTTATCAGTTTGCTACGATTGTACTACAGCGATAGGCAATGGGAGATGAAGGAGCAAATATGTCAGGAGACCTCAGATATCTGTTAGAATAATAGGGTTGTAATGGTAGGGGATTTTAACCTTTCCAAACCTGTACTGGGATTGCTACTGTGTCAAGCAGTTGGATGGAAGGAATTTGTTAAGTGTTCCAGAAACTCCCAGTCATTATGTAAATGACCCAGCTGGAGAATGGGGCTAAACCTGACCTCCACTTGGGAAACAAGGTCGGGAGCGGGACTGAGGTGTTAGCAGGGACGTACTTTGGGAAGTCACCAGAATTGTATTAGTTTAAAAATAGCGATAGAAAAGGAGAGGACTGGTCCACAAGTTCAAGTTAGACAATGGAACAAGATAGTCATGAATTTCTAAAGTAGATTTGGGGAGGCTATTTGCAGGTAAAGGGAAGTCTGGCAAGTAGGAATATTTTAGAACCCAGATAAAAGGAGCGTTCAGCGCCAGCGTGTTCCTGTTAGTGTGTAGCTCAATGCTGACTGAATTAGGAAACACTGGCTGAGTTTCGAGGCTGTGGTCAAGAAAAAAAGGGGGCACATGTCAGATATAACTGGCTGACTCAAGGGAATCCCTTCAGGAGCATCGGGGCTGTAGGAATACACTTAGGATGGAAATCAGGAATGTAAAAAGGGGACATGAGATCGCTTTGGCAGAGAAAGTTAAGGAGAATCCAAAGAGACTCTACAAGTGTATTAAGAGCAAAAGAAGAGCTCGGGACAAACCCGGTCTCCTTAATGATCAATGAATGCAACAATGTGTGAAACTACAAGATCCAAAACAAATATTTCACTTTGGAACTTACTGTGGATAAAGACTGGGGCGCTCAGGGAACTAAACAGTGTTTGGCCTGACCACTGTTGGAATACTGTGTGCAATTCTGGTCTCAATGTTGTGGATGTTGTGGAACATGAAAGGGTTCAGATGACCAAGGATTTGCCAGGGTTGTAGGGTTTGCGCAGCAGAGAAAAGCTGGGGCTGAATTCATTTGAACATGGGAGGCTGAGGAGTTACCTGATAAAGGTGTTTAAAATCATGATGGTCATCGATAGGGTGAATAGACAAGGTCTTTTCCCCAGGTTGGGGGGATTGCAAACCGATCGGCCATAGCCTGAAAGTTCCCGGGGAAATTTTCAAAGGGACCTAAAGGACAATTGGTTCCTGCAGAGTGTATGGAATAAGCTGCCACAGGAAATAGTGGAGGCTGATAGAAATATATTTAAAAGGCAAGAGGATGGGTATATGAATAGGAAGGGTTTACAGGGATATTGGCAAAATTCATGCAAATGTGACTCGATACGTCATGCAGGAGTTGGTCTGAAGGATCTGCTTCCGTGCTGTACATCTCTGTGACTCAATGTCCTGAAATGAGTCCACATTATGGGAAAGGAGGTGCTGGAGGTTTTAATACACAAAGGTAGATAAATCCCCAGGACCTGATCAAATGTATATTAGGACATTGTGGGAAGCTGGTGAAGAAATTGTAGGGGCCCTAGCAGAGATGTTTGTACCATAGAGAGCTATGTGTGATAGGCTGTTAGACTGGAGGGTGGCATTGTGGAGAGTGAAGAAGGTTTTCTAAGATTACAAAGGGATCCTGATGAAATGTGTGAATGGCTGAAAAATAGTAGATGGAGTTCAATCTGAATAAATGTGAGGTAAGGCATTTGGTGCAACAAACACGAGCAGGACTTATACAATTCATGATCGGACCTTCGGTAGTGTGTTGTAGAACTCGGGGTTCAGGTACATAATTCTTTGAAGCTTGCAACATGGTCAAAAAAAGGTGCTTGCCTCACTTCCTTTCATTGTTCAGTCTTTTGGATATCGGAGTTGAGAAGTCAAATTGAGATTATACAGGCCATTGCTGAGACCTCTTCTGGAATACTGTGTCCAGTTCTGGTCGCCCAGGATATCGGAAGGGTATTATTAAGCTGGTGATGGTTCAGAGGAGATTTACTGGGATGTGGATGGGTATGGAAGGTTTCAGTTATAAATAAAGGCTGGAGAGATTGGTATTTTTTCATTGAGGAGAAAGTGAGAACTGCAGATGCTGGAGATCAGAGCTGAAAATGTGTTGCTGGAAAAGCGCAGCAGGTCAGGCAGCATCCAAGGAACAGGAGAATCGACATTTCGGGCATCAGCCTGAAGAAGGGCTGATGCCCGAAACGTCGATTCTCCTGTTCCTTGGATGCTGCCTGACCTGCTGCGCTTTTCCAGCAACACATTTTTTCATTGAAACCTGAATGTTGACAGGTGACCTTATAGACGTTTATCAAATCGTGAGGGGGATAGATAGAGTTAATGGGAGTTGTCTTTTCCCATGGGACAGGGGAGTTTCAAGACAACGCACAACATTTTTAAGTTCAGAGGAGAGACAATTAAAAATAATGGGGGCACATTGTTACATAGAGGGTGGGTTGTGTGTGGAATGAACTTCCAAAGGAAGGGGTGAACATGGGGACAATTACAATGTTTAAAAGACATTTGGATTACTCCAGGAATAGGAAAGGTTTGAAGGGAAGTGATCCAGGAACAGGCAGGTGGGACGAGATCAGTTATAAGAGTATGGTTAGTGCTAACCAACAGTGCGGTATGACTGTCTGACTGTGATTATAATATTGTATCATTAATTAAGGAAGGATGCAAGAGAAAGCCAGGGGTGTACAGACTGGTGAGCCAGACATCAGGGTGGGCCAGTTGTTGAAGGTCATTCTGAGAGATATGACTTACTTGCAGTGGGAAAGATAAGGACTGATTACAGCCAGCCAGCATGGCTTTGCGCATGGGAAAACATGTCTCACAAACTTGAATGGAGTTTGTTCAAGATGTGACCAAGAAGACGAAGGCAGAGCAACAGACATCAAGGTGTAGCATGATCCATTGGTAAGTAAGGGTAGATCACAAGGGATCAGGGAGAGCTCGCCAACTCGATACACAATGGGATGACAGTGGGAGACAGAGGGTGGTGGGAGAGGGTTGTTGTTCAGACTGGAGGCCTCTGACCAGCAGTGTGCTTTCAGGATTGGTGCACCATTTACATAAACAATCTGAGTGAAAATGTAGCAGTCTCTGTTAGTATGTTTGCGGATACCAAGATGAGTGGAAGAGTGGGCAGGGAATATAGTTATCGAAGGGGATGTTAATCAACTGGGCTCGTGGGCCAAGGAATGAAAGATGGAATTTAATTCAGGTGCAGGATTTAGTTAAGTGAAACCAGGGAGGACTAATACAGTTAATGGTCGGGCCCTGGACTGTGTTGTCAAACAGGGAGAGACCAAGGGGTGCAGTAACATGGTTAGTTGGAAGTGCCATCACAGGTGGACAGAGTGGTGGGGGAAACAGCATTTGGCACACTTGTCTTCATTGGTCAGAGCAATGCGTACATGAGTTGGAGATATTGGTATCATTGCCGTCTATATTTCTCCTGGGCAGAGGAGGCCACGGAGTGACTTTATAAAGGTTTATGAAACCATGTAGGGCCGAAGTAAGGTGAATTGCCAAGAGTAGGGGAGTCCAAAGCTAGAGGCATAAACGTGAGGTGAGAGAGCAAGGATTTAAAGAGGGAGCTGAGGGGCAACATTATCCACAGAGGATGGTGCATAGACGGAATGGACTGCCAGAGGAAATGGTGAAAACAAGTACAATTACAACATGGAAAAGACACTTGGGCAGGAACATGGAGAGGAGAAGATTTGAAGGGCTATGGGCCAAACACAGGCAAATGTGACTCATTCCATTTCGGAAACCTCAGCCGAAGAGTCATGCCGTACAGAAACAGACCCTATGTCTCCAGTTGTTGGAGGAGGAGACTATCGAGACAAGGCATGTTGGAGAGACTGAAGCAAGTTACAGCGATATGGATGGTCATCTGGACTGGAGGTTTCAAATATGTGAAATAATTGGTGAGAGGGGAGGAGATGACAGAGATAGGAACTGTTATAGGAGTTAGAATGATTGAAGACACTGGTCCACAATACAAGCCATAGATACAGTGTTGGAGAGGGAATAGGGAACAGAAAGATCCCAGGAAGCATTACTACCATCTCGGGGGAGGCCTGCTTTCCCCTCAGTTGTCCTGATGCTCACCAAGACAGCATATGCCTGGATTGAAAACTGGGAACTTTTGATGTTGTTTCAAACTTAAAGTAATGGTGGTGACTGAGCCTGGTGTGGGTCTGGACTGTACTCACCCTTCGGTACTATATTTATGTCATGTCTTGTTAGCTGATGTTTGGAGCCCTCTAATTGCTCTCTGCTCTGTTCACTGGAATGATCTTACCTGGCGGCAGAATTTATTGAAGGCTCCCGACCTCCATCTCTCTGGCTAACTAACCATCTTCCCAACCATGAAGTTGGCAAGTCTATTGAGTCATGAACTCCCTGAAAACCTGTAGAAGACACAGAAATAGGCAGATTGGGAAATGTAACTGATGCTGTAAGGGTTACACATGTAGAATGGCATTGAGCCCCACAGAGATCTGGAAATCCTGGCCTGTGCTGCCTCATCTCTCTGGAGTGGAGAATTGTTTTGGCTCAGGATCTGGAGTAGCCTCAAGAGTGAGAGGCACTGACAGAAGCAGCAATTCGACCCACACAGTGAGGGATACCACATGGAGAGATACTGAGTCATATCACCAGAGTGCAGGATCAAACAATTGTGCAGGAAGAAAGGGTTTTGATTCATGTTGCAGTGGAATGCGCAACCTGTGAGCAGGCGAAGTGATGGCCTAATGGGAATGTGAGACAATTAATCCAGAAACTCAGCAAATGTTCTCTGGACACAGGTTCAAATCCCACCACTGCAAATGTTTGGATGTGAATTAAATGTTTCAAAAAAGATTAGATTAAAAACCCATAAGTGAGTATTAAATAATTGCTGATGTTAAGAAATATCCATAGAGTGCATTCAAGTCTTAAGTGAAGTAATCTAAGATGGGTCTGGGATATCACAGGTATTACAGAACAACAGCTGAGGGAGGGACAGGACAGGCAGCTCAATGTTCCAGGGGACAGATGCTGAAGGAAGGACAGAAGGGGAGCTGAGAGAGGAGGAGAGCTGCTGGTTCTGATGGGGTGAAACATCCCAGCAGGACTGAGAGAGGATATTCCTGCAGGATCGCCCAGTGAAGCTGTGTTCGTGGAATTAATTGTTGGAAAAGCGCAGCAGGTCAGGCAGCATCCAAGGAACAGGAGAATCGACGTTTCGGGCATAAGTCCTTCTTCAGGATTCCTGAATGCTGCCAGACCTGCTGCGCTTTTCCAGCAACACATTTTCAGCTCTGATCTCCAGTCCTTACATTCTCTTCGTGGAATTAATCAATAACAATGGGTCTTCCCTTTCCTCTGATTGTTCCACAGACCCCAATAGCCCCGCCCTCCTGCAACTTGACCTTCTCAAGATGGCGGCCCTCAGGCCCGTACTCCCTCTTCCCTCAAACAAATGGCGGCCGTGATCCTGGGCCGTTTCCCTGATCAGAGACCGCCACATCCCGACGCGGGCCTGAAGGGTCTTTTTCGGGGTTTTTAACCTTTACTTGGGACTTGTGAATTCTCTCCGCTCCTTTCTCCCAGCGAGGCTCCCTCACACCGGCTCTGAGCGCCGCTCTCTGAAGCCGATCGCAGCCGCTGCCGGAGAAACAGCTCCATGTCACTCTGTCCTGGTCAATGTGATACTGCGCATGCTCCACATAGAAAGCAAACTACGCGTGCGTCTGAAGTTATCATTGAGTTTACAGAGAATATTCATACCTGCACAGAATCATGGGGGAAATATTAGTCATTAATAATTGCTCTGTTGAGTTATAGTCATGGCGCTATCTAGCATATAAATAGACTGGTCGTCTCAATTTAACCATACCAGCCAGATATGTAAATTACCAATTGTTCTGGGAGTTTGAAAAGAGGTTTCTTACTTGAATTGTGCAAATCGTTTGGAAATATGTACGTTATCAGATTTGCATCTCAACTATTTGTTAAAATTTCACATAGATTTTTGAGAGAGGTTTAATACTCCACTATGTTAAAGAGAATTATCAATCCTGCAAAACAGTTTGCTTTCTGACCAATCTCAAGCGTTTACTCCCCGAGAATGCTTTGGCCCCGATCCTCACTCACTTTTGGTTTTGGAGGACCGGCCGCTGCTCGGTCATCAGTTCCGCCCCTTCCTCCCAATTGCAGAGTTGATTCAGGCATGACTCAGCAGAAGAAACAATAAGGGGCAAGGGAAGTTAGAGTCGATGTCTTGTGATGCAGTGAAAATATCCCGAATCTTGGATCGAGAGGCTTGAGTTCAATTCACAGCTAGTGCAGGTGTGTAATAACTACTTTGAACAGGTTCATTAGGAAAAACAAGGGAAGTCAGGAACAGAGGAAAATATATAGAAAATACATACAATGTGGTGGGACTCTCAATGCTCAGAAGATTTCAGTCTTTACCAAGTGTTTCAAGGCCCCATTGGGTCCCAATACAGACTGTTCCACTCCTCCTTGTGCACAGCCAGATACCACGATTGTGGGGCAAAGTGTTGTGGTGGGATATGGAGGTGCTTTTGTAGAATTTCCTCAGTTTTGGAGGTGAAAATAGGTGAGAAGGTGTGGGGTTTTGTATGGAGTTACCTATTCTGCTCCTGTTGCAGCATCATATTATTGCCCTGACTCTACCTTGTACATTGTTAGCAGAGATCGCTGATATTTTATAAGCCCACAATACAAGATCCATCACTCTGTTTAAGACAGCAGAAATCTCTTGTAGCACTATAGTCATAGAACAATACAGTGCAGAACAGGCCCTTTGGTCCTTGATGCTGTGCCAACCTGTGAATTATTCTCAGTTCGTCCCCCTACACTATCCAAAAATCACCCATGTGCTTAAGTAAAGGATTGTTTAAATTTCCCTAATGTGGCTGAGTTAACTACATTAGCAGGTAGTGCATTCCATACCCTAACCACTCTCTGAGTAAAGACCCTGCCTCTGACATCTGTTTAAATCTATCACCCCTCAATTTGTAGTTGTACCCCCCATACATGCTAGCGAAATCATCCTAGGAAAAAGACTTTCACTGTCTACCCTATCTAATCGTCTGATCATCTTGTATGTCTCTATCAAATCCCCTCTTAGTCACTTCTTGCCAATGAGAACAGGTTCAAGTCTCTCAACCTTTCCTCATAAGACCTTCCATCCAGACCAGGCAACATCCTGGTAAATCTCCTCTGCACTTTTTCAAATGCTTCCACGTCCTTCCCGTATTATGGGCACCAGAACTGCACACAATATTCCAAGTATGGCCGCACCAGCATTTTGTTTAGTTGCAGCATGATATTGCAGCTCCGGAACTCAATCCCTCTATGAATGAAACCTAACACACCGTATACTGCCTTAACAGTACTATCCACCTGGGTGGCAACTTTCAGGCATCTATGTCCATGGACTCTACCATCTCTCTGCACACCCACACTACCAAGAATCTTTCCATTAACCCAGTACTCTGCCTTCCTGTTATTCTTCTCAACGGCATCACCTCACATTTAGCTGCATTTAACTCCATTTGCCACCTCTCCACATAATTCTGCAGCTTATCCAAGTCCCCCTGCAATGTGTAACATTCTTCCACACTGTCCACTCCACGGAATTTAGTGTCGTTTGCAAGTTTACTGATCCAGCCACCTATGCCTGCATCTACGTCATTTATAAAAATGACAAACAGCAGTGGTGCCAAAACAGATCCTTGTGGCACACCAGTACTAACCTGAGTCCAGGCTGAATATTTTCCATCAGCCACCACTCACTGCCTTCTTTCAGAAAGCCAGTTTCGAATGCAAACTGCTAAATTACGCTCCATTTCATGTCTCTGCATTTTCTCCAACATCCTACCATGTGGAACCTTATGAAAGGCTTTACTGAAGTCCATGTATATCATGTCAACTGCCCTACCCTCATCGATATGCTTGGTCACCTTCTCAAAAAACTCAGAGGTTTGTGAGATATGACCTGCCCTTGACGAAACCATGTTGACTATCTGAAATCAAATTGTTGTTTGCTCGTTGATTATAAATCTTATCTCTTATAATCCTTTCCAAAACCTTTCCTACAACAGAAGTAAGGCTCACTGGTCTATAATTACCTGGATCATCTCCATTGCCCTTCTTGATCCTTCAGTCCTCTAGTACCAAACCTGTAGAGAATGATGACTCAAATATCAAAGCCAAAGTCTCTGTTATCTCCTCCCTAGCTTCCCAGACAATCCTCGGATAAATCCCATCCAGCCCAGGGGACTTGTTTACTTTCTGGAATTTATAACACCTGTTCGTAACTAACCTCAATCCTTTCTAGTCTAATATCTCATACCTCATTCTTCTCCTCTACAACATTCTCCTTTTCCTGAGTGAAAACTGATGAGAAATGTTCATTTAGCACCTCTCCGATCTCCACAGGGTCCACACTGAACTTCCCACTTCTGTCTTTGATTGGCCATATTCCTACCCTATGCTTTTGTTCCTCACATACTTATAGAAATCTTTAGGGTTCTCCTTTATTCTATTCACTAAAGACTTCTCGTATCCTCTCTTTGCTCTTAACTCTCTCTTTAAATCCTTCCTATCTGATATGTAATTCTCCATTGCCTCATCAATACACAAGCCTCCTTCTTCTTCTTCACAAGAGATGCAATTTCCATAGTAAACCACGATTCCCTTACCTTATCACTTCCTTCCTGCCTGCCTGACAGGGCCATCCCTATCAAGGACACGCAATATCTGTTCCTTAAACCAGCTCCACATTTCAATAGTCTGCACCCCCTGCCTTTTGCTACCCTATTCTATGCATCCTAATTCTTGCTGAATCGCATTATATTTGCCCCGCCCCATCGATAAGGTGGAGGTTAGTTAGGTTGTTTCCAGAGTTGAGGGGATTGGCTTAACAGTAGATTGGTAATATATTCATTGGAATTCAGAAGAATGGAAAAATATAAAATAATGAATGAAATGGATAAAGTAGAAGTAGAGAGGATGTTTCCACTGGCAGGTGAAGCTAGCACAAGAGGGATCATCTCAAGATTAGAGGCAGCAAATTTAAGACTGAATTGAGAAGGAACTTCTTGACCTCTACGGAATTCATTGCTCAGGGAAGTAATTGATGTTAGTTCAGTAAACGTTTATAAAGCTAAGGTAGGTTTTTTAAAAATAGAAATAATTAATTAAGGGATACGGTGAGAACGTGAGGAAATGGTTCTGCATCCACGAAATGATCAGCCATGGTCACATTGAATGGCAGAGCAGGGTCAAAGGGCAGGACGGCCTTCTCCTGTTCCTAGTTCTTTTGTTATGTTACGCGTTCCTCCCTCACTGGACTTGGAAGTGTTGGTTCTGAATTAGTGGTGCTGGAAGAGCACAGTAGTTCAGGCAGCATCTGAGGAGCAGTAAAAAAAAAAAAAAAAAAAATCGACATTTCGGGCAAAAGCCCTCCATCAGGAATAAAGGCAGAGAGCCTGAAGTATGGAGAGATAAGCTAGAAGAGGGTGGGGAGAAAGTAGCATAGAGTACAATAGGTGAGTGGGGGAGGGAATGAAGGTGAAAGGTCAGGGAGGAGGGTGGATTGGATAGGAGGAAAAGAAGATAGGCATGTAGGACAAGTCAAGGGGACAGTGCTGAGCCAGAAGTTTGGAACTAGGGTGAGGTGGGGGAAATGAGGAAACTGTTGACGTCCACATTTCAACCCCAGGGCATCAATGTGGACGTCAACAGTTTCCTCATTTTCCCCTTCCCACACCTCACCTTAGTTACAAACTTCTGGCTCAGCAGTGTCCCCTTGACTTGTCCTACATGCCTATCTTCTTTTCCTCCTATCCAATCCACCCTCCTCCCTGACCTATCACCTTCATCTCCTCCCCCACTGTACTCTATGCTACTTTCTCCCCACCCCACCCCACCCCACCCCACCTTCCTCGAGCTTATCTCTCCACGCTTCAGACTCTCTGCCTTTATTCCTGATGAAGTACTTTTGCCTGAAACGTCGATTTTACTGCTCCTCGGATGCTGCCTGAACTGCTGTGCTCTTCCATCACCACTAATCCAGAATCTAGTTTCCAGCATCTGCAGTTATTGGTATTACCGTGGAGGTGCTGGTGTTGGATTAGGATGGACAAAATTCAAATTCACTGAACACCAGATTATAGTCTAATGGGATTACTTGGAAGTACGAGCTTTGCTGCTTCTTCATCAGGTGGTTGTGTGATTTTTAACTTTGCCCTCACTCTTGTAACAGCAACAAAGGTCATGAAGCAGTGCGCATGCTCTCGCCAACAATCGGGCCCGGGTGGGAGGAGGTTGAGCAATTCATCAACTTCACCAACACATTCCACCCTGACCTTAAATTTACCTGGACCATCTCTGACATCTCCCTCCCCTTCCTGGACCTCTCCATCTCCATTAATGACTACCGACTTGACACTGACATTTTTTACAAACCCACCGACTCCCACAGCTACGTGGATTATACCTCTTCCCACCCTACGCCTTGCAAAAATGCCAACCCATATTCCCAATTCCTCCGCCTCCACCATATCTAATCCCAGGAAGACCAGTTCCACCACACCAGATGGCCTCCTTCTTTAGAGACCGCAATTTCCCTTCCCACGTGGTTAAAGATGCCCTCCAATGCATGTCGTCCACATCCCATACCTCAGCCCTCAGACCCCACCCCTCCAACCGTAACAAGGACAGAATGCCCCTGGTGCTCATCTTCCACCCTACCAACCTTCGCAGAAACCAAATCATCTGCCAACATTTCCGCCACCTCAAAACAGACCCCACCACCAGGGATATATTTCCCTCCCGACCCCTTTCCGCGTTCCACAAAGACCGTTCCCACCGTGACTACCTGGTCAGGTCCACACACCCCTGCAACCCACCCTCCCATCCTGGCACTTTCCCCTGCCACCGCAGGAACTGTAAAACCTGTGCCCACACCACATCCCCTACCTCTATCCAAGGCCATAAAGGAGCCTTCCACATCCATCAAAGTTTTACTTGAATATCCAACAATATCATTTATTGTATCCGTTGCTCTCGATGCGGTCTCCTCTACATTGGAGAGACTGGGCGCCTCCTAGCAGAGCACTTTAGGGAACATCTCCGAGACACCCGCACCAATCAACCACACCGCCCCGTGGCCCAACATTTCAACTCCCCCTCCCACTCTGCCGAGGACATGGAGGTCCTGGGCCTCCTTCAACCCCGCTCCCTCACCACTAGACGCCTGGAGGAAGAACACCTCATCTTCCGCCTCGGAACACTTCAACCCCAGGGCATCAATGTGGACTTCAACACTTTCCTCATTTCCCCTTTCCCCCACCTCACCCTAGTTCCAAACTTCCAGCTCAGTACTGTCCCCATGACTTGTCCTACCTTCCTATCTCCTTTTCTACCTATCCACTCCACCCTCTCCTCCCTGACCAATCACCTTCATCCCCTCCTCCACTCACCCATTGTACTCTATGCTACTTTCTCCCCATCCTCCTCTAGCTTATCTCTCCACGCTTCAGGCTCACTGCCTTTATTCGCACTTTTGCCCGAAACGTCGATTTCGCTGCTCCTTGGATGCTGCCTGAACTGCTGTGCTCCTCCAGCACCACTAATCCAGAATCTGGTTTCCAGCATCTGCAGTTATTGTTTTGACCCCGGGTTAATGATGTCAGTGGTGGACCAATGGAAAGGCAGGGGTAGAGCTGGAGGACCTGGTGGGGCAGTTGGTCCTCCGGTCAATCAGTGAATGAGGGGCGGGACTTGACTATACCACGTGATCATCCTCGCGGTCGGCCCGGATGTTGAGGATGGATGTGCGGAGAGCTGTCGGGAAGGAAAGAAATAAACAGCCGGAAGTGGGAGGGAAATGGTGTTGGTATGGTCTGAGAGGTTTTACAATCATTTGGTACACATCCGAAAACACAAATTTGAAACTTACAGTCTCATTTTTGAAGCAAACGGGAAAATGCCTCGTTGAGTAATCGGCCCGAGTGAGCGCCGCCATCTTTATTCGGGGCAATGATTCACTGGACACGTGCGCGGCCGCCAGCTTTGTAGGGGGCAAAGTTCAGAGGGATGTATGTGCAGCCTTCCCTGGTAAAAAGAGTCATAGGGCAGGATTTACACAGAGCACATTCAAACCCAGAGAAATGGACTTTTTTCTGCATTTGTTTCGTCATTCATCGAAATGATTTAGATGTGAATAGAGGCCGTATAGTTAGTAAGTTTGCAGGTGACACCAAAATTGGAGGTGTTGTGGACAATGAAGAAGGTTATCTCAGAGTACAGTGGGATATTGATCAGATGGGCCAATGGGCTGAGGAGTGGCAGATAGGATTTAATTTAAATGGATTAGGTTAGGATATCTAACGGTGGAAGGTATAGGGGAGATGTCAGGGGTGGGTTCTTCACCCAGAGAGTGGTGGGGGCATGGAATGCGCTGCCCGTGGGAGTGGTAGAGTCAGATTCATTGGCGACCTTTAAGCGGCATTTGGATAGGTACATGGATGGGTGCTTAATCTAGGATAGAAGTTCGGCACAACATCGTGGGCCGAAGGGCCTGTTCTGTGCTGTATTGTTCTATGTTCTATCTATGTTCTATGTTCTATCTGGTTGCCATAGGTTGGACCGAAGAAGTCTGTTTCTGTGCTAGATATCTTTGACTGTGAGATCATAAAAGTGAACTCTGCTCTGGTTCACCTCTGGGTTCTCTGATGTCCACTTGTTCATTATTTAGCTTCCTCAGTCTCTCATGGGTGTATTTTTGGTCTGTGTAGTATTTTACAATTACTTTCACAGCTGTTTTGGAAATGAATTGAAAAATGTAGAGCTGGAAAAACACAGCAGGCCAGGCAGCATCCGAGGAGCAGGAGAATCGACGTTTTGGGCATAAGCCCTTCTTCAGGAATGTAAATGAATTGTCCACTGCTGCCCGGCTCCTGACCATGTGCTGTTCCATTATCAGATTATTTTTTCCACAATATCTTTGACAGTCAAGAATTCTTTTTTCCAATAATCGAGTACATTTTCCTTCAATTTCTGACAGTCAAATTCTGCACCATTTTCATTCCCTGTGATTCATATTGCACTCTCTGAAACATCAACTGTGTATTTCTCCTTCCACAGAAACCCGTGATCAATGCCAAAGCCTTGTTGCCTCTGGAGAGGGTGATGTTTGACTGCCTTGTACTGCTGCAGTTTGTATGGTGAAGGTGGTTGGGTAAGAGACATTACAGATTATTCACTCGGTGATATTGAAGAGTCGAAGATATCTGTACAAATCATCATGGTTTTAATTTCACAAAAATATTATTGAGAACTTTTGACATAAGGTTACAGATGGAGAATATTGTGTCCAGTGACCACAACCATTGCCAAATAAGCAGTTTTTCAAGAATGCCTTAAAGGAAGAAAGTAGATCTTAAGAGGGTTAGAGTGGGGATTCCAGACCATGTTCCCTTGAAGTCTATAGAAACTGTCACACAGGTGAACTCAAAAATAAACACATCTGAACTAAAATGAGATATTATTGAGATATGATAGGGTGTGTGGTGCAGGGAGATAGGAATGATTACAACCAGGAATTAATTCAAAGGTGCGAAAGTAAATTGTTGTTGCTTATAGATTGGAGTCTTTTGATTGATCAGCAAGTTCTGGTACAAGTGAGCACTTCGGCAGTAGAGGTTTCAATATTCTTGAGATTATCGGGAGGGTGAATGTGGGATGCTGGCCAGGAGTGGGTTTAGACAATGAAATCTAGAGTCAACAAAAGGAATGAATGAGAGTTTCAGCAAATGAGCTGAGACTGTGGTGAGGTCAGGTGATATCACTGAAGACGAAATAGTGGACTTGGAGGGGGTCTGGCCTGTCATCCTCACCTCATTCAGCTGTTTGTCAGTTTGTGAATCAAGTCTATAACAAGCTCAGGAACTGAGTGGCCCTGGCAGAACCCAAACTGGGCATCGCTGAGCAGGTTATTGCTGAGCAGTTGCTTGACAGCACTGTTGATGACACCTTCCATCACCTCACTGCTGAGCGAGTGTGGACTGATGGAGGGGAATTGGCTGAGTTGGATCTGCCCTGTGTTTTTGTGTTGGAACATCCCTGAGCAATGTTCCACAAAGTCGGTAGGTGCCAGTGCTGGAGCAGTACTTGCCTTGGTGGGCAGCAAGTTCTGAAGCGCAGACATCAGCACTGTTGCCAGAATATTGGCAGGGCCCCTAGCCTTGACACTACTTATCCATTTCGTGATCTGATTTGAAATGAGTTTTAAACCAAGTCGATTCATATCCGTGATGTCAGGGACCAATGGAGAAGGCTCATCCACTTGGCACTGCTGGCTGAAAATCGCTGCAAATGCTGTCCTCTTATCTGCTGCATGGATGTGTGAGACCCCTCCATCAGTAAGGGTGGGGATATCTGTGATGCTGTAATTGACCATCATCATTCCTGACTAGGTCTGGCAGAACTAATCCATTGTTTATGGGATCACTTAGTTCTATCTGGTGTTGCTTGTGCTGTTTAGCATGCAGGTTTGGTAGCTGCACCAGGTTGGCACCTCATTTTTAGGTATGCCTGGTACTGCTGGCATGCCCTCCTGCATTCACTATTGAACCAGGGTTAACTCCCCTGGCTTGATGTTAATGGTTGTGTGGGGAGATATCAGGCCATGAGATTTCAGATTAGGCTGGAGTACAGTTCTGCTGCTGTTGTTGGCCCACAGTGAGGCGGAAGTTGCAGGGTCAAGAGGGCTGATTTTGTGTTTGTATTTGCTAGTGCATTGGTAGATGTAATGTGGTCTTTCCAGTTTCATTCCTTTTCGATTAGATTGCTTACCTTGTGGAAACAGGTCCTTCGGCCCAACAATTCCACACCGACCCGCCGAAGCACAACCCACCCAGACTCATTCGCCTACATTTACCCCTTCACCTAACCCTACGGACAAGTTAGCATGGTCAATTCACCTAACCTGCACATTTTTGGACTGTGGGAGGAAACCGGAGCACCCGGAGGAAACCCACACAGATACTGGGAGAATGTGCAAACTCCACACAGTCAGTCACCTGAGGCAGGAATTGAACCCAAGTCTCTGGCACTATGAGGCAGCAATGCTAACCACTGTGCGGTCCTTTGTTGAGACTGTGCAGTGATTAATACAATGAGTGATTTGATGGGCCACTGTCGGGTTTCTTTCCCTCAAGGACATTGTCAATGGCAGAAAAAACATCCCCAATGTTTCCATGCCAAACGGTAGATTCTTCATTCCAGTTATTCTTTTCTTGATTTCAGAGCCACCCTCTCCGAATTTGGGATTCAAACCTGAACTTCAGTTGTATATTTTAATATTCTTGATAAATGATAAATACAACAGGTTTGTTCACTTAGTTTTAGAATCATTATCACAGGTTTTGTTTTTTTTTTATTTCGAAAACAATATCCATTATCCTGTCTCCTCCATCCTCCCCTCCAGCAACAAGAGTGAGGAGCACATGGAGTTTCTCTGTTAATAACATTGAGATAATCCGATCAGCTGCCTCTGTTTCTTTCCTGCCTCTCCACTCACCCACTGAGCCAAACTGCTTCTCAAGATTGCTCTCATTTTAGTCCTAAACTTGCATTTCCTAGAGTCCCTGGTCAAGCCTTATTAGAGGTCATCTTGACCATTTACCCTCGTGTAGCTAAATCATGGACATTCCAAATCTCTGTCTCTCATCCTCCTGCTTGTCACCACACTCCCCGCACCTCCCCTGCCCCCCCTTGCCCCCCCTTGCCCCTCCCTTGCCATTCACAGATATTGTTCCATGATCTATCTGTCTTTTCTGGTTATGTCCTTCTCTCCCATTCTGCTAAAAACTAATATTTGACCTCATCATCATTGGAAAAGCCTGCTCCATCTCCACTCTCCCTTTCCTTTCTGAATTCCTTGTATTTGGTGTCCCTCAAGGATCTATCCTTGGCCCATCCTGTTTCTCACCTCCACACTGCCAGGAGGTAACATCGCCCAAAAGCACTGTTAGGTTTCACATGTACACTGACAATGTCCAGCTCTCCCTCCCCTTCATCCCTCTCCATTACTCCACTATTACTCAGTTATCAAACTGCTTACCACGCTTCGATTAGCTGCAATTCACTCCAAAGAAACACTGCAATTGTTAAACCCATTGCTTTCAGTTGCTATTCCAAATACATTTTCCTTACTGCTGTGTCCCTCCCTCTCACTGGAGAGTGTCTGAGGCAGAACTACATTCTTCACAATATTGCTCTCATATCTGACCCCAAGGTGACCTCCTATTCCGACATCTACACAATCACAAACACCAGGAATTCCAAACTCTAAAATGTTGCTTGTCTCCTTCTCATCCCAGCTCCATTGTTACTGAAACCCTAACCTGTATCAATGTTGCCTTTAACTTGAGAAATCTGAAACGGAATCCTTGATTCCGCGACTGACCCAGAATCTGGTTTAAGACGCACCCGTGATGTGACACATCCTCTCTATATTTACCCTGTCAAACCTCGACAGAATCCTGTATGTTTCAAAGAGATCTCCTCTCATTCTTCCAAAGTCCAGTGAGTAGATTCCCAACTTGTTCAGTCTTTATTTACAGGATAATCCCTTCAAAACAGGGATCATCCCAAAGGATCTTCTCTGAAATGCCTCCAATAAACTACTCTATTTGGTTAACTAAAGCGACCAAATCTGATCACGTTACTCCAGATGTGGTCTCACTCGCCATTTGTTTAGTTGCCCTAAGGTATATACTCCAAACTCTTATATTGCAAACTCCTTGAAATAAGGGACAGCATTCCATTCCCCTTCCTGATTCCCTGTTGTAACTGTGTGCTAGCTTTCTGTGTTTCCTGCTCATTCCCCCCCAGTCCCTTTGTGGTGCAGCTTTCTACAGTTTATCCCAAATTATACTCCATTTGCCAACTTGTTGCCCACTTTTCCTGTGAATATCTCTCTGTAAACTGTTTATAATCCTCTTGGAATTTTCCTGTTATGCCTTTTCTAGGAGATTTCCCCCCTCATTATTCGAAACATGTACTGTGAGCACTGGGCAGTGGGAAGCATGCTCAGTTGCTATCTTTTCAGGGATACTCTGTTTAGTGACTGGGAGGAGCTTGCTGCCCATTGGTCAGAATGGAGACATCTTGCCCATTAAGGTGCATGAGCCTTTCACGCCCCATGTCTTATTGTGGAGGCACAGCGGCAGCACGGAAGGAAAGAAAAGGAAGGAAATCCTGCTCTCCATATCTGACTGAATCTTGGGATATTCTGTCCCATGTTCAGTCACATGAAGTCCCAAGGTGGAAACTCAGAAACCCACACAGATTTGCCCCTGAATTGCCTGCTGACCTCCACCAGGGGTAATGTGTACAGTCAGGACGGCACGGTGGCACAGTGGTTAGCACTGCTGCCTCAGAGCACCAGAGACTCAGGTACAATTCCCGCCTCGGGCGACTGACTGTGTGGAGTTTGCACATTGTCCCCGTGTCTGCGTGGGTTTCCTCTGGGTGCTCCGGTTTCCTCCCACAGTCCAAAGATGTGCAGGTCAGTTGAATTGGCCATGCTAAATTGCCCATAGTGTTAGGTAAGGGGTAAGTGTAGGGGAATGGGTGGGTTGCGCATTGGTGTGGACATGTTGGGCCGAAGGGACTGTTTCCACACTAAGTAATCTTATCATCCTGGGCCAGGAGGGGGGATTGTATGAGTTTCAAACTTGAACTGACAGTGACGGATTTTATAAACTTGTATTACAGGTGTACATTCAGATGGGAATCTCAGTCATTGTAACGCCAAACTCTGACAGAATTACTCAATACTTCAGGATGTGGTTATTCATATTGTGTGAGAGTATTGTGTTCCAGATCAATACCATTGGCAGCATAAAAGTTCTCCTTTGAATCAAACCATCCTATCAATAGATCTTCCCAAATCTTCAACATGTGTCCTGTAATCCTTGTATAATGAGCTGACGGGTGTAAGGTTTATTATTACAACATGTAACTTTTGTCAACCACTCTGTCACAGCTCCCCACAATTTCCTTTGCTACAAGGAGAATACTCTCAGTTTTTCCAAACCGCTGATTCCCCAATGTCTGTTTGCTCTCTATATGGTACACATCAGGATTGTGTTGGAACATACTCCACTTGCCTGCATCAGTGCACCGCCACCCCCCCCCCCCCCCCAACAATATTAAATAAATTGAACATCCTCCAGGGTAAAGCACTGTACCTGAGTGGTTTCCCATTCACCACCTTCAGCATTCTCTCTCCCCACCCCCGAGGCACAGTGGCACCTCTGTGTGAAAGATCAAGTCAGCATTGTCCTCCCAGACCATAGGAGTACTCTCTCATTAGAGAGAGATGTTGGTGGTGGTTAACCTGAATATTACCACAGCACAGGCAAGGGGATAGGTTGAAAAGGAGAGTCCATTAATCGTGGATGGTTATTCTTGATGTGTATTAGCAACACACATGTCACATGAGTAATTAATGTTAAAAAAGCCCGACAAATTCTGCAACTTTAATCCCTCATTCCTTGAACCATCCTGGTAAATCTCCTGTGCCCCCTCTCAGGGACCCTGCCATCCTTCCCAATGTGTGGGCGATCTCTGGTATGCCCAGACCTAGCTGCTCTGTGTTCCTGTGGGTGATGGCATCATAGAGCAACAGTTGCACTAAACCTCACTGTCTGGAAGTGTGAGAGACAGAAATCCTGATGGCATTTCAGATATATTTCGGAACACACTTGCAATGCCAAAGCTGACACGTCTATGGGCTCAGTGCTGGGAAATGGGATTAAAATAGTTAGCTGGGAGATTTCTTCACAGCAAAAACCTGATGGACCACAACACCTTTTTCTGTCATGTAGACCACAGATGGATAATATAGGATTATGACAAGCCACAATAGAAACCAGGTCAGAGAAGGTGATATTAGAATAGATGATGCGTGATTGATTACGGGTTTTTTTTGGAGGAAAATGTGACAGAGGTTAAGCGGGACATTATGGAGCTCAGGGTTCAGGAATCTGAAATAAAAATGGGTTATCCTGAAGGCTGGAATTAAAGGAAGGCACATCACAGAGATTTGTGAGGGTGGACAAGATTAGAGACAGGGAGGGTGTTGAGACTGGAGGAGATTAGAGATTGGAGGATGTTGCAGAGATTGAGATGTTTTTGATACCAGAGATAGTGATAGTTCTGAGACTAGAGAGGAATTATAGAGATAAGGATGAGTTGTTCCCTTTCCCAACCCGACCTCTTTACTGATAATGATTGTTTCTCTGTCCTCATCTGCCATTACCTCCATAGGCCTGCGACAATGAGACTACACAGACAGTATGTTCCTGTTAAGGCCAAGGCTGGGAGGTGTCGAGAATGCTGCATGACCTGAGAAATTGAGGCTCTGGTCAAGAAAATGAAGGAAGGATATGGCAGGTACAGACCACGGGGTTTGAGTGAGTCCCCAGGGGACTATAAGGGCAGTAGGAGTATACTCGCGGGAAACCAGGAGGCAGAAAAGGGGACATGAGATAGCTTTGGGAAATAGGTTTAGGGAGAATCCAAAGAGATTCTACAAATACACTAAAGACAAAAGAATAACGAGGCAGAGAATAGCGAGCCTCAAAGATCAACAAGACTGTCTATGGAACAGCAGGAGGTGGGAGAGATTCTATAAGTATTTCATGTCAGTTTTTACTGAAAGGGGATATGGAAGTTAGAGATGTTGGAAAAATAAATAGTGATAACTTGGCAAGTGTATATATTATAAAGGAGGAGTTACTGGATGTCTTAAAATGCATAAAGGTGGATAAATCCCTGGAATCTGATCAGGTGTATCCCAGAATTTTGTGGGTAGAACATAGAACAGGCCCTTTGGCCCACGATGTTGTGCCGAACTTCTATCCTAGATTAAGCACCCATCCATGTAACCATCCAAATGCCGCTTAAAGGTCGCCAATGATTCTGACTCTACCACTCCCACGGGCAGCGCATTCCATGCCCCCACCACTCTCTGGGTAAAGAACCCACCCCTGACATTTCCCCTATACCTTCCACCCTTCACCTTAAATTTCTGTCCCCTTGTAACACTCTGTTGTACCCGGGGAAAAAGTTTCTGACTGTCTACTCTATCTATTCCTCTAATCATCCTATAAACCTCTATCAAGTCACCCCTCATCCTTCGCCGTTCCAACGAGAAAAGGCCGAGAATTCTCAACCTATTCTCATACGACCTATTCTCCATTCCAGGCAACATCCTGGTAAATCTCCTCTGCACCCTCTCCAAAGCTTCCACATCTTTCCTAAAGTGAGGCGACCAGAACTGCACACAGTACTCTAACTGTGGCCTAACCAAAGTCCTGTACAGCTGCAACATCACTTCACGACTCTTGAATTCAATCCCTCTGCTAATGAACGATAATACTCCATAGGCCTTCTTACAAACTCTATCCACCTGAGTGGCAACTTTCAAAGATCTATGTACATAGACCCCAAGATCCCTCTGTTCCTCCACCTGACTAAGAACCCTACCATTAACCCTGTATTCCGCATTCTTATTTGTTCTTCCAAAATGGACAACCTCACACTTGGCAGGGTTGTACTCCATCTGCCACTCCTCAGCCCAGCTCTGCAACATATCTAAGTCCGTTTGCAAACGACAAATGCCCTCCTCACTGTCCACAACTCCACCTATCTTCGTATCATCTGCAAATTTACTGACCCACCCTTCGACTCCCTCATCTAAGTCATTAATAAAAATTACAAACAGCAGAGGACCCAGAACTGATCCCTGCAGAACTCCACTTGTAACCGGGCTCCAGGCTGAATATTTACCATCTACCACCACTCTGACTTCGACCGGTTCGCCAGTTTTCTATCCAATTGGCCAAATTTCCCTCTATCCCATGCCTCCTGACTTTCCGCATAAGCCTACCATGGGGAACCTTATCAAATGCCTTAATCAAATCCATGTACACTTCATCCACTGCTCTACCCTCATCCACATGCTTGGTCACCTCCTTGAAGAATTCAATAAGACTTGTAAGGCAAGACCGACCCTTCACAAATCCGTGCTGGCTGTCCCTAATTAAGCAGTGTCTTTTCAGATACTCATAAATCCTATCCCTCAGTACCCTTTCCATTACTTTGCCTACCACAGAAGTTAGACTAACTAGCCTGTAATTCCCGGGGTTATCCCTATTCCCTTTTTTGAACAGGGGCACAACATTCGCTACTCTCCAGTCCCCTGGTACCAACCCCGTTGCCAGTGAAGACGAGAAGATCATTGGCAACGGTACTGCAATTTCCTCTCTTGCTTCCCACATAATCCTAGGATATATCCCATCAGGCCCGGGGGACTTGTCTATCCTCAAGTTGTTCAAAATGTCCAACACATCTTCCTTCCTAACAAGTATCTCTTCTAGCTTAACAGTCCGTTTCACACTCTCCTCTTCAACAATACGGTCCCTCTTGTTCGTAAATACTGAAGAGAAGTACTTGTTCAAGACCTCTCCTATCTCTTCCGACTCATACACAGTCTCCCACCACTGTCCTTGATCGGCCCTACCCTCGTTCTCATCATTCTCAGGTTTCTCACATACGCATAAAATGCCTTGGGGTTATCCTTGATCCTATCCGCCAAGGATTTTTCATGCCCTCTCTTCGCTCTCCTAATCCCTTTCTTCAGGTCCCTTCTGGCTATCCTGTATCCCTCCACTGCTCTGTCTGAACCCTGTTTCCTCAACCTTATGTAAGCCTCCTTCTTCCTCTTTACTAAACATTCAACCTCCCTCGTCAACCATGGCTCCCTCACGCGACCATTTCTTTCCTGCCTGATCGGTACATACATATCAAGGACACGTCGTATCTTCTCCTTGAAAAAGTTCCACATTTCCACCACATCCTTCCCTGACAGCCTATGCTCCCAACGTATGCTCCTCAAATCCTGTCTTACAGCATCGTAATTTCCCTTCCCCCAATTGTAAAATCTTCCTTGTTGTGTGCACCTATCTCTCTCCATAACCAAGGTGAAAGTCACAGAATTGTGGTCACCATCACCAAAATGTTCACCCACTAACAAGCCCACCACTTGTCCCGGTTCGTTACCAAGTACCAAATCCAATATGGCCTCCCCTCTGGTTGGACACTCTACATACTGCGTTAGAAAAGCTTCCTGGACACACTGCACAAACACCGCCCCATCCAATCTACTTGATCTAAAGAGCTTCCAATCAATATTTGGGAAGTTGAAGTCGCCCATGACTATGACCCTGTGACTTCTGCACCTTTCCAAAATCTGTTTCCCAATCTGTTTCTCCACATCTCTGCTGCTATCGGGGGACCTATAGTAAACACCCAACAAGGTGACTGCACCTTTCCTATTTCTGACTTCAGCCCATACTACCTCCAGAGGCAGATCCCCCTCAAACTTCCTTTCTGCAGCCGTTATACCATTTCTAATCAGCAATGCCACCCCCCCCCCCTCCTTTTTTACCACCCTCCCTAATCTTACTGAAACATCTGTACCCAGGAACCTCCAACAGCCATTCCTGTCCCTCATCTATCCATGTTTCCGTGATGGCCACAACATCGTAGTCCCAGGTACCGATCCACGCCTTAAGTTCACCCACCTTATTTCTGATACTCCTTGCGTTGAAGTATACGCACTTGAGCCCATCTCTGTGTCCGCAAGTAGTCCCTGTCAGTGCTACCTTCTCCACAGCCTCCCTACAGTCTTGGGCATCCTGACACACAGCTAGCTTACTTGCTGGACTACAAGTCCGGATCCCATCCCCCTGCCCAATTCGTTTAAACCCCCCCGAAGAGTGCTAGCAAACCTACCCCCCAGGATATTGGTGCCCTTCTTGTTCAGGTGCAACCTATCCTGTTTGTACAGGTCCCACCTTCCCCAGAATGCAGTCCAATTGTCCAGATATCTGAAGCCCTCCCTCCTACACCATCCTTGCAGCCACGTGTTCAACTGCACTCTCTCCCTATTCCTTGCCTCACTGTCACGTGCCACTGGCAACAACCCAGAGATGATGACTCTGTCTGTCCTAGCTTTCAGCTTCCAGCCTAACTCCCTAAGCTCTTGAATGACCTCCCCACCCCTCTTCCTACCTATGTCGTTGGTGCCAATGTGTACCACGACTTCTGGCTGCACACCCTCCCCCTTAAGGATTCTGAAGACACGGTCTGAGACGTCTGGGACCCTAGCACCCGGGAGGCAACAAACCATCTGAGAGTCTCGCCCATGTCCACAGAACCGCCTGTCTGTCCCTCTAACTAGAGAGTCTCCTATAACTAGCGCTCTCCTCCTCTTCCTCCTTTCCCTTCTGAGTCTCAGAGCCACAGACCCCTTCACTGCAGCTTACACCTGCAAGGCTGTCCCCCCTCAACAGTTTCCAAAGCTGTAAACTTATTTTTTAGGGGAACGACCACAGGGGAACCCTGCACTGCCTGCTTCTTCCCCTTCCCACCTCTAACTGTTACCCAGCTACCTCTGTTCTCCGGTGCAACTATGTCCCTGTAGCTTCTATCAATCACCCTCTCAGCCTCTCGAATAATCCTCAGTTCGTCCAACTCCAGTTCCAGTTCCACACCCACTCAAATACTAATCACTTACCTTCCTGCCCAGCTATGTGCTCCAACCTCACTTCCGCCCAGCTCACGCGGCTGCTCCCACTCAAATGACCGTTGGTGATTAAAGAGTGAGTATTTATACACACTGTTCTCCTTCCCGGCTGCCCCTCTGCTTGCCGTCACTTCCTCTGCTGCTCCCGCTCTTTCTGTGAAGAGAGAGAAAAAAAAACACCGCTGCCCGCTACAGGTAAGTAATTTTAAAACAAACTGTCTTACCTTAGCTGTAGTCTCCCGGGTTCGCTTTTACTCGGCCGCTGCTCCCATTCAAAATGGTGATGGAGGGTTGCTTTTCAGACTGGAGGCCTGTGACTAGTGGAGTGTTACAAGGATCACTGCTGGATCCACTACTTTTCGTCATTTATATCAATGACTTAGATGTGAACATAGGAGGTATAGTTAGTGAGATGACACCAAAACTGGAGGTGTAGTGGACAGTGAAAAAGATTACCTCAGAGTACAATGGGATCTTGACCAGATGGGTGAATGGCTGAGGAGTGGTATTTTGGGAAAGCAAATCTTAGCAGGACATATACACTTAATGGTAAGGTCCTGAGGAGTGTTACTGAACAAAGAGGCCTTGGAGTGCAGGTAGATAGGATAGTGAAGGCGGCATTTGGTATGCTTGCCTTCGTCGGACAATGTATTGAGTACAGGAGTTATGCGATCATGGTGCAGCTGTACAGGACATTGGTTAGGCCACTTTTGCAACGTTGCGTACAAATCTGGTCACCCTCCTATTGGAAGGATCCCAGCACTACAGGGCATAGGTTTATGGTATGAGGGGAAAGACTTTCAAGAGACTTGAGAGGCAACGTTTTCACACAGAGGGTGGGACGTGTATGGAATGAGCTGCCAGAGGAAGTGGTGGAGGCCATTACGATTGCAACATTTAAAAGGCATCTTCATGTGTATATGAATAGGAAGGATATGGGTAATTCGAGAAGCTTTTGCTGAGCCCCTCGCTGCGATATTTGTTTCATCGATCGCCACAGGTGAGGTGCTGGAAGATGGGTGCCATTATTTGAGAAAGGTGGTAAGGAAAAGCCAGGGAAATATAGAGCGGTGAGCCTGAAGTCAGTGGCAGAGAAGTTGTTAGAAGGGATTCTCCGGGACAGGATTTACATGTCATTGGAAAAGCAAGAAATTATTAGGGAGAGTCAGCATGGCTTTGGGCATTGAAATCATTAACTTGGAATTGAGAAAGACAGAGTTTCACATAACACACTGGTTAGCAGGTTCAATACCATAGAATTCTGGCGGAACTAGCTGTTTGGATACGGAATTTGCTGGAAGCTCAAACAGTCAGAGATGTACAGCACAGAAACAGAGACACTTCGGTCCAACCAGTACATGCTGATCAGATATCCCAATGCAATCAAGTCCTACCTGTCAGCACCCGGCCCATATCCTTCCTATTCATATACACATGAAGATGCCTTTTAAATGTTGCAATCGTAATGGCCTCCACCACTGATCAAGATCCCATTGTACTCTGAGGTAATCTTTTTCACTGTCCACTACACCTCCAGTTTTGGTGTCATCTCACTAACTATACCTCCTATGTTCACATCTAAGTCATTGATATAAATGACGAAAGGTAGTGGATCCAGCAGTGATCCTTGTAACACTCCACTAGTCACAGGCCTCCAGTCTTAAAAGCAGCCCTCCATCACCACCCTCTGTCTTCTGCCTTTCAGCCAGTTCTGTATCCAAATGGTTAGATCTCCCTGTATGCCATGAGCTCTAACCTTGCTGAGCAGTCAGTGTCATAGTGCAGGATGCTTTTTGGCCTGGAAGCCTGTGATGAGCAATATGCTGTCAGGCTGGGTGCTGGGTCCACTGCTTTTTGCCATTTATATAAATGATTTCTATGTGAATACAGGAGCTATAGTTAGTAGGTTTACAATAGACACCAAAATTGGAGGTGCAATGGATAGCAAAGTTACCTGAAAGTACAATGAGACTCCGATCAAATGGGCTGAGGAGTGACAGATGAAGTTTAATTTAGATATATGTGAGGTTCTGCATTTTGGAAAATCAAATCAGGGCGGGACTTATACACTTAATGGGAAGGACCTAGGGAGTGTTGCTGAACAAAGAGATCTTGGAGTGCAGGTTCATAATTCCTTGAAAGTGGAATCATAGATAGGCAGGATAGTGAAGAAAGTGTTTGCTGTACTTGCCTTTATTGGTCTGTGCATTGAGTACAGGAGTTGTGACGTCATTTTGCGGCTGTACAGGACATTCATTCAGCCACTTCTGGAATTCTGCTTTCAGTCCTGGTCTCCCCGCTATTGGAATGATATTGTGAAACTTGAAAGGATTCAGAAAAGATGCAAAGATGTTGCCAGGGTTGAGGGATTGAGCTATAGGGAGAGGCTGAATAGACTGAGGCTGTTTTCACTGGAGAATCGGATGCTGAGAGGTGACCATAGAGGTTGATAAAATTGTGAGGGGCATGGATAGGGTCAACAGCCAGGGTCTTATTCCTGTTTAGATGAGTCCAAAACAAGAAAGCACAGGCGTGAGGGAAAAGATTGAAAAGGGATATTAGGGGCAAAGTTTCAAGCTGAACGTCGTATGTGTATGGAATGAGCTGCCAGAGAAAGTGTGGAGGCTGGTCCAGTTACAACATTTAAAAGGCATCTCACTGGATATGTGATTGGGAAAGGTTTAGAAGGCTATGGGCCAAGGGCTGGCATATGGCACGAGATTAATTTAGGATATCTGGTCGGCATGGACAATTGAACTGAAGGGTCTGTTTCTGTGCTGTACATCTCTATGGCACTCATAAATTAAAATTAAGATAGGTTTCTCTTTTATGGAGAGTTAGCAGAAGGTCAGACAATTCTCCTTGGAGCTGAGAAGGTTAAGCAGTGATTTCGACCAGGAGTTGATTTGATTCCAGGGTATTTGTTTTACAGAGAGACAGAGTGAGAAATTTTTAACGTCACAATTTCTAGCAACTATTTTCAGGTAACTGGCAAATAATGCAAAGAAAACTGTGAAGATTATTTTACTCACTAAGTTCTGAGCATCTGGAACAGTTTGACCGACAGCTGGATGCAAATTCAGTAGTTATTGTCAAAACAAATTTGAAATTTAACATTTTTAAGGAAGGATTTGGAGGGCTATGTCCAAATGGGAGGTGAGTTGGGACTGACTGGCACCATCTCCAGAGGGAGAGAGTACAGCCCCAATGGGCAGAATAGCCTCCAGTCCCTGTGCTCTGTCATACTGACCCATTCACTGTGAATGATGAAGCTCATCACAGGGCAGAGCCGTAGAGATATACAGCATGAAAATAAACCCTTTGGTTAAACTGGTCCATGCTGACCAGATATCCCAACCTAATCTAGACCCATTTGCCAACACTTGGCACATATCACTCTACACCCTTCCTATTCATATACCCATCCAGATGCCAAATGGTTTAATTGTACCAACATCCTCCACTTCCTGACAGAAGATTCCATACAAGCACCAACCTCAGTGGGGACAAATAATTGCCCCTCCGATCCATTTTAAATTCTTCCCCTCTCATCTTAAACCTATGCCCTCTCATTCTGGACTCCCTGACCCCAGGGAAATGACCTTGTCTATTTATCCTACCCAGGCCCCTCATGGTTTTATAAACCTCTATGAGGTCACCCCTCAGCCTCTGATGCACCTGGGAGGATCCCACCACTCAGGTCACAATGGGACCTGGCTGATTGACACAGCTTCAAACCAATAGGAGAGTTGGCGTGATCCTCCAGCCAATGGGAGTGAATGAGGGGTGGGTCCAGCAGGCCAACACATGACCATCAGCTTTGTAGGCGCAGTGTCACTGTGAGGGGGGACTGAATGTGAAGGAGTGGGAGAGACAGCAGACACTGGGAGAGAGATGGAGTTAGTGTGGACTGGGAAGGTTGATAAACACTGTTTCAGTCTGCTGGACCTGAATTAGATACTCCGGGTAAATTCGAACGAAAAGAACTTCGGATGCTGTAAATCACACACAACAACCAGAAGGTACTGGAAAAGCTCAGCAGATCAGGCAGCATCTGTGAAAAGAAATCAGTTCGCATTTTCGATCCAGTGTCGCTTCCTCAGGAACTGATGTTACTGAGAGAAAAGTCTTTTTATGCAGAAGGTAGGGGTTAAGGAGTAAATGATAAGTGGGGATAGAGTCCAAAGAGAGAGATAAGAGCAGTTGGACAAAGGAGTGAATAACGATCTGACGGGGGGGGGGGGGGAGGGTGAATAGCTGTTTATGGGGACCGTTAGTGGCTAACCATAGGTAGGCTACGTAATAACAAGGCCTGGTTTGTGGGGTAGGGGGCAAAGACACGAGGACGTGGGAGAGTTCAGGACCTAAAATTATTGAATTTGATGTTGAAGCCAGAGGGTTGCAGGGTCCCCGAGTGGGAGATGAGGTGTTGTGCTTCCAGTTTGTGTTAAAGTGTGATGCTGGAAAAGCACAGCAGGTCAGGCAGCATTCAAGAAGCAGGAGAATTGATGTATTGGGCATGTCAGCACTTCATCAGAAATGTGGGTGGTGGAATACGGCTGAGAGATAAATAGGGAGGGGTGTTTGGGGTTGGGGGGAAGGGAGCTAGGGAGGCAATAGGTGGTTGTAGATGGAGGGTCGTTGTGAGAGGATGGAATGAACAATTGGAAAGGAAGATGGGCAGGTGGGACTGTTCAAGAGGCCAGTGCCGAGTTGGAGGGTTGAATCTGAGATAAGTTGGGGGATGGGAGATGAGGAAACCTTGATGCTGTGTGGTTGAAAGTTCCCAAGGTGGAAGATGAGGTGTTCTTCCTCCAGGTGTCGGGTGGCTCGGATTTGGGATGGAGGACTTGCATGTCCTTGGCAGCGTGGTGGCGGAGGGGGTGGGGGGTAGCCAAAGTGGTCGGCCACAGGGTGGTGGGGTTGGTTGGTGCATGTGTCCCAGAAATGTTCCCTGAAATATTCCACAATTTGGCGTCCTGAGAGCAAGGGACGCAATAGGTGAGGTGTTTGGGTGGGCAGGGAAATCTCTGCTGGATGCAGGAGGATCCTGTGGTGCCTTGGCTGGAGGTGAGGGGAAGGTGTGGGCGCAGATTTTCCACCTCTTGCAGTGGCAAGCGAAGGTGCTTGGAGTGGAGGGTGGGTTGGTGGGGGACCGTGGATCGAACGTGGAAGTCACAGAAGGTATGGTCTCTGTGGAATGCTGAAAGGGGTGGGGAAGGAAATATGTCTCAGGGGGTTGGATCTGATGGTGGAAAGAGCAAAGAATGATGCGTTGTATATGGGTGGAAGGTGAGGATGGTGGGATTCCATCTTTGTTGCATTTGGAGGGGTGGGGTTCAAGGGCAGTGGTGTGGGAAGTGGAGGAGATACACTGGAGGGCATTGTTGACCACATGTGAGGGGAAATTGCAGTCCTTGAAATAGGAAGCCATTTGGGTATGTTCTGAAGTGTTCTTCCAGCTTGCATCAAGCTTCACTGGAACACTGCAGTAAGCATGAGACAGAGATGTTGGACAGGTAACAGTCTTGTGTGTTAAAGAGCAGGCAACTGGAAGCTCAGGGTCTATTTTGCAGGCACAATGTAGATCATCAGCCACCATTTCCACCACCGCCACTGAGATGCTAGAAGGTTCCTGTCTCCTCCATTAACAGCTTTCCACTTTTCCACTCCTTTATCTTTCCAAGTGTTCCTGTGTCTCTTTGGGCTCTGTCCCCACCTATTATTTACTCTTTAACCCTTATCTCCTGTAGTCCAAAGATCTGTAGGTGAGGTGAATTGGCCCAGCTAAGGTTCCCGTAGTGTTCAGGGATGTGCATTAGTTCGGGGAAATGGAGAGGAATAGAATAGGAGAATGGGTCTGGGTGGGATAAACTTCAGAGGGTGGGTGTGGAATTGTTGGGCCAAAGGGCCTGTTTCCTGAAGGGATTCTAATTTTCCCAGCTGTCATCGGTTCTGAGGAAGGGTCACTGGACCCACGATAATCCATGGTGTGTGCAGGAGGCAGAAAGGGGAGAGTGGCAGCAGAAACCAGATGAAATGTATCAGTGTAGACTGGGAGGGTTTAGTTACACTCTGTGCAGATAGTTAGTCTGAATTAGAAACTCTTGGTCCCACGTTTGCAGCAAAGGGGAAGATGACTTGGACCTCAGGCAGTGAGAGGTCCTGGGTTATGGCCACCATCTTTATTTGGGGCAAGGTACAGCAAGGAGCATGCAGGTGTCCTCTTCCTGGGTGGGGGCGGGGTGACTTGAAAAGGAGCATTTACACATCAAACACATACCGAGAGAAGTGTTTGTCTTCACTATTCATCTTGCACTGATTGAGCTTTGTTTTGTGAATTCATTTTATAGGGTATTAATTGAGAATAATTGAGACAGGGATCTCAATAAACAAGTTTCTACAGTCAGCGGAGTCATCAGGATCTGAATATCATTGGCATTGAACTGTGGAACGAGAAAGGTTTGTTCTGTCTGTGGGAAAATATCTTCAATATTTTTGTCAAGCCAAAAGCAGAAAGATGTTCAAGTCCATGGTTGGATCACCCTTGGGGTATGTGTTCAATTCTTGGCCCTGCAGCTGTGGAAGGAGGTATTGGCCTGAGAGAGAGCCCAGATTTATCCAAATTACACCTCGTCTTTTTGCAGGAACTGTCAGATTTAGTCTCAATCATCCACTTTGTAATGTTAATCTGTAAACTCCCTACTTCCAATTCTCTGCAAATTTTTCGTGGACTCAAATTCCAGCACCATTTCAGGTGGAACGTTCCAGATTCTGACAACTGTCTGTTCATTCAGAAACTGCTGAAGTCCATTTTGACTCTGGGGTTACAAAGGGCTGAATTGAAAGATGCAATGCTGGTCCTGAGCTCCCATTGAGGTGCATTGGAACAGTACAGTGTAGGTGTGAGCAGACAATGAAAATGACAGGGCTGCACTGTGAGGGCTGCTTGGCACAATGAGAGTGTTTTGGAGTTGGGTGTAAATAGTGAGGTGAGACAGGGAGAAGGTGAAGCTGAAACTCCGTTTTAGTTCAGGCCTTTCAGAAATTCACAGTCCCAATGGGAATAGCCAATTTTTCAGTGATACCTGTGGAGTATTTAAGTTTTTAAAGTATGACATATCAGCTTAAGTAAAGATATTTTTTGTTATTATAATGGACATGTTTGAAGTGAAGGAAGGTTACTCACTCATTTAAATTCTCTTAATGGGAATAACTAGATGAATGTAGAGAGACGTTGTGACAGGAGCCCTCAGACCCGTGGTGTGCTCCTCTTGCACAATGTAGGAAATAAGGGCCGCTTCCAGTGTCCCTGACGGCTATGTGTGCAGCAAGGGTTCCCATCTGCAGCTACTGGGAAACTGCTTTTCAGAGCTGGAGGTGGGAGTGGACTCACTGTGGAGCATCTGCAATACTGAGAATGTTATGGACTGGACGTTTAGTGAGTTAGTCACACTGCAGGTGAGGGTTACACAGGCAGAAAGGGAATGGGTGAACATCAGATCGAGTAAAAGGCTCAGGAAGGGAGTACAGGAGTCCCCCGTTGTTCTCCCCTTCTCATACAGGCTACAATGTTTCCTGCATCTGTCCACATTTCAGATGCTGCCAGACCTGCTGACGATGTGTTATAGAGTATTGAAAGGGGGGATTTGCAGTTGAGAAATTCAAATTGAACTTCATGTTACTGGATCCGTGCCAATATGAATATCATTGACCTTTTCGTCTGGATGGAAAGGTGGTGCATTCTGTCCGTTGGAATATTTCAAATGTCCGTGTGACTTGAAAAAAGTACTGAGTCAGTGAAGTCCATGTTAGTGTGGGGACTGTGGAGAGAGATTTCGTTGGTTTTTGAAAGTCTAAACAGTCATGCAACATTTCCCTGGATGAGGTAAGCCACACATTGGTTTTGTATGAGGACAATTAACCATGAAACCAGAAAGACAACAGGATTCCTGCATCATGGAAAAAGCTATGAATATGGGATTGTTGTAATGGAGTGAGTTATCGATCATTGATTGTAATCCATTGGCGTTGTCACATCGGTTCCAGTGCCGTGGGGAAACACTGGAAATGTGATGAGTGCAGTGTAGGTTTCATTTATTCAACTGGAAAGGTGAAGAAGAAATTTACAAGGATGATGCCAGGGCTCAGGGATCTGAGGTACAGGGAGATGTTGGACAAGTGAGGACTTTTTTGTTTAGAGCAGAAGAAACTGTGGGGGAATATTTTATCGAAGTGTATAAGACCATGAGAGGCATGGGTAAGGTGAATGCACTCGGTTTTTTTCGCAGGGACTCAAGGATTGGAGGGCATCCGGTTAAAGTTAGAGGAGAAAGAATACATGGGAACCTGAGGGGCAACTGTTCTACACAAAGGTGATATGTATATGGAATGAGCTGCCAGTGGAAGTGGTTGAGGTGGGGATATTAACAACACGTAAAAAACATTTGGACAAATACATGGATAGGAAAGTTTCAGAAGCAGATGGGCCAAGTGCAGGGAAATGGGGTTAGTGTGGATGGACATTCTGATTGGCATGGGCCAGTTTGGGCCAAAGGGCCTGTCTCTGCTGCAGGATGCTATAACTCTAAGTGCATTAGTTATTTCTCCCCCTAACTCTGTTGGTATCCTGGGATGTATTCCATTAAGGCAAGGAGACTTGTCTACCTTTAGCTCCATTAGCTTGCCCAGCTCTAACTCTTTCACGATAATGGTTATTATCGAGGTCCCCACACTCCTCAGTCTCCTTATCAATTACTGCCATGTTCTTCGTATACTCCACTGTGAAGACTGACTGCTGTGTACTCATATTCCTGAACTCTGCTGGATAGGAATAACTGGGCACAGAACTCTGAGAGGTCTTCTTTGAGTCTTTATTGATGAGACATGGCAGCTCTCTGGATAGTGTTCATGCAGAACACCTCCAGGCAGCATCAGGTAACTCCCCGCCTGTCTGATGTATAGCTCCCCTTCTTATACCTTTTGTGGTTTGTGACTTTGAATACAGACTGTCACTCAATATTATCTCCATGGCAACGGCAGTTCAAAAGTCTAGTTCAGTTCAGCACTTTGTGGTTAAACCACACACCCCTCCTCCCGCCCACCCCCGTGGCTCCCTCAAGTACCTGACCGGTGCTTCAGTTTCAGTGGGGTATCTATCGGGATGGTGATGTGGAGGAGCCGGTGGTGGGGTGGACAAAGTTAAAAACCACACATCACCAGGTTATAGTCCGACAGGTTTATTTGGAAGTACAAGCTTTTGGGGTGTGCTGTGATTTTTAATTTGATCAGGATTATCTCTATGGTAACAGTTAAGTGCTTCAACAATTACAGAGGCCATATATTCCCCACACAATAGGTTTCCCTCTAGCAGTGTAAACTGCTATTCTGTCCCTGGGGATAGCTACTCATCACTTTTTATCCCCAATTCCATCATGCTTTCTGTTGATCTTTGAAGATTTTCCAATCTCCGAATTTATCCTTGGTCTTTGACAGTTTGTATGCCTTCTACTTCAATTTCATAGACTCCCTTGTTTCCTTAGACATGGCAGATTACTCCTTTTCCTACAGTCCTTCCTTTTCACTGATATATACTTTTGCTGAGAAATTTGAAAAATTACTTTGATATTCCTCCACTGTCCATCAACTGTCCCACAGTAAAGTCTTTGCTTCCAGTCTGCATTAGCCAACTCCTGCCTCATCCTATTGTAGTCTCCTCTGTTTAAGCACTGGATCTTGGGAGTGGATTTAATCTTCCCGCTTTCCAACTGTATTCTAAATTCAACCAGATTAATGACAAATCTTTTTATCAGATTGCGAGGTGAAACGATGTTTCCTGCGTGTTTTGGTTTCATTGTCAGTGACCTTGGCTTTGTAATAAAGTACAGGATAGATATTTACAACAGAGTATTCTGGACGGTGTGAATGTACTACACAGTCTAAAACCATAAATCACTGTCTCCCCTCAGTTTAAAGTTGCAAAATCATTATCTCCTTCACGCTTCCTCACTACCTAAGTTTGGAACGCTAATCCACCTGACTATCCTGCTGTTTCTGAAAATCTCCTTTGGTGAAGATGGTGAGTTTTGGATTTAGCTTTCCAGTTATTACTGTAAGAAGATAAGCACTGGGCCCAGGAGAGGCAATGCAGCCCTTCTAACCAGCTCCACCATTTAATACGGAGATGATTGAGCTCACCTCGGTCTCAGCTGGATTTTCCCGCCTGCTCTCTCTCACACTTCAACTCGTTGCAAATTAAACATCTGTATCTCTTCATTAAATTGGCTCATTGTCTTGGCATCCACCGCATTTTGAAATTCCACAGATTCACAACACATTGAGATAGGTACATTCTTCTTCATGAGAATAGAATAGAGTCCCTATAGTGTAGAAACAGGGTATTCATCCATCGATTCCACACCAACCCTATGATGACCATCCCATTCAGACCCACCCATTCCCTGTAACCCTGCATTTCCCATGGCTAATTGCCTAACCAGCACATGCATGGACCCTGTGAGCAATTTGGCCTGACCAATCCACCTAACCTGCATGACTTTGGACTGTGGGAGGAAACTGGAGCAGCAAACAAAACCATGCAGACATGGGGAGGATGTGTAAACTCCACACAGTTGCCTAACGCTGGAATCATACCCGGGTCCCTGACGCTATGAGGCAGCAGTGCTTGCCACTGAGCCACCTCTGCTTAAAATCTGCTGCCCATTATTACCCTCCCCACCCCGCAATTGGCCGAATGTATATTCCTTACGTCAGAAATCGGGGTGTCTAAGCGGATGTCTCAGTAAATCCCAGTGACAGCCCACATGACCTGTGTGTCTGAATAGATATCCGAAACACAACACCCTCCAGCCCACACTTTCTTTCACTTTCCAGGGACAGGTCTCCAGAGGCTTCATGGGGACTACAACTCCCACAAGCCCTGAGGCAGGGACCACACGTGCGTGGGGAAACCCAGCACTGTACATGTACAGAATGTGGGCGGGTTTTGGAGCATGTTCTTTGGAGTAACTAGCGGAAAGCATTTCACACTGTGATTGGCTGGAGAAGGGACGCATCTGCCTATAGTATTGATCAGTTGGGGGGGGGTCAAAGTGACACTATGCCCAGATGGGGCCAAGTTCCATTCGCAACTTGTCATAACACTGGGAATTGACCAATGGGAAACAAGGAAGAATCTGACCCATTCTCCCAGTCTGAAGGTTCCTCTTCTGTCCAGGATCTGCCACCTCCCTTTCTGTTTCCTTTTGTTTCATTCTGCTGTTACATTATTGACTTGCAGCAACTGAAGGGAAAGGAAGTGAACCCAGAAAGGGTGCAGAGTCTAACCAGGGACGGGAAGTGGTGGCATGGATCTGTTTATCAGTTACTCCATGGGAATGGGGAGAGTGTACATTAGGGGGTAGTAGAGTCAGAATGGTGGGAGAGTGTAAGGGGGCTGGAGGGTTACAGCTTTGGGAGAAGAAAGGGGAAAAAGATATTCCAGAGAAACTAGAATTGTCTGATCTGAATTTCTAACCTGTACATATTCATTTATACAGGGTGCTAGATGGTGAAGATTTGCAGACTGAAATCTCAAAATCAGGTGCAGATTGTGATTAAGTTGACCAGCATTTGATGAACCAAAGATGGAGAATCACTCAGCCAAAATCCTGCAACACTCTCTCTCCCAGCATTGTCGGTCTCTCTGAGCCAAATGGACCGTGAATGGTACAAGACAGCAGCTCACTACCACCTTCTCAAGGGTAACGAGAGATGGGGAATAAATGCTGGCTGAGCCAGTGATGCCCATATCCTGGAAACGGTTTCTATCTCTAGTTGCTGAAACCCAGTTGATTTTACTGCAGGATGATGAGGGATACTGAGTGCATCCTCCAGGAGGCAGCACCATCACATTACCCCTGTCTACACCCACACAGTAACACCGCAACGCCACTGGAACAAAAGGCAGTGAAGCTAAATGAGGACTGAGATATAGTTCTTCAAGGTAAAGTCATGAAAGGGGATTGGAACAGAGCAGGAACAGGAGACTGAGCTGGATGGTCAGCTGTTTCCCATTGAATGGTGGAGCAGGATTGAAAGGCTGAATGGCCTCCTCCTGCTGCTATCTCCCACGTATGTATGTAGTTATGGAGCCCGGGTAGGAAGGAGTGGGCAGGGATTCTCCAGGAGATTGCACTTCCACAACAGTTTTCAGTGAGGGATGGTTTGATGGATTTTATTTAACATTTATCTTTAACACAAGGTTTGTGAATTTTGGTTTTAAAATGTTGTAAGAGCTTTTTGCACCGCAAATAAAATTAAAGAAAATAAATTGAACTGTTTGAATATAACAGTTTTAAAGCTTTCAGCCTTTGTAAATCATAATCCCGTCTATTCCCAGACACCATCACTTTCCAGCTCCTCAAACTCCAGGGAAATATTCCCTCAACGTCTGAACCTTTGGTTTGATTTAACAGCTTTTCAGTTCTCGTTCTATGAGCTGTGAAGCGTTCTTTTTCCCAATTTCTCTGACCCAGAAATGTTATCACAGCAACCTTCCCACAATCAAAATCATCATTACGCCTTTTTGCTTTTGGTTAATATATGATCACCAGCAGTGCAAAACTGATGACTGCAGATGCTGGAAACCAGAGCCTAGGTTAGAGTGGTGCTGGAAAAGGCCTTTTGCCAAAAGGCCTGACCTGCTGTGCTTTTCCAGCACCACTCAAATCTAGACATATAATCACCAGCAGTAAACCATTTGTGTAACCAATTGAATATTTCCAAACAAAGCCCATTACGGGCCAAGCAAACCATTACAAGTGACAGAGTGAGAAGGGACTAAATCAAAGTACAGTTGTGGGGAGGGGGCAGCGGTGGAGATAAAGCACTATATCCCCTGTGGTGCCCACCTCTCTCTAAAGGCATCGAGAGCATTGATCCACACTAAATGTTCCTTCTCCAAGGGCACCCTGCTGTGTAGCCTTAGAATAAAATCGTAGAATAAAATCCCTACAGTGTGGGAGGAGAGCATTCGCCCATCCGACCCCACCGACCATCCGAAGAACATCACTCCCAGAGCACTCCATCCCTGTAACACTGCATTTCCCATGGCTGATCCACATAGTCTGCACAATCCTGGACACTGTGGACAATTTAGCACGACTGATCAACCTGACCTGCACATCTTTGGACGATGGGAGGAAACCAGAGCACCTGGAGGGGACCCACACTATCCTGGGGAGAATGTGGGACCTCCACACAGGCCGTTGACCAAGGCTGGACTCCAACCTTGTACCTGGTGCTGTGAAGTAGCCGTGCTACAGTCACAATTTAAATCAAAACAGATGATCCCTGTTCATTGTCATATTGCTGTTTGTGGAGACTTACTGCCCAGAGAGACATCTGAGGTTCAGAGAGTGGCAATGTAAGTTCAGTCACCTCCAGCCCAGTTAATGTGGTTAACAACAACAACATCAATACTCCAGCAGTGTCATCATGTACAAGGTCCACTCCTGACTCTGATGGACAGTAACATCAGAATCAGAGTCCTGCAGTCCACATGGAGCAGGGGGATGACCACTTCCCTGTGAGCACTCACTGGGCTCTCAATCGTGTTGAAGATGCAGCAAATCCCTTGTCACACAGAGGGGTGAACAGCTCCTACCTAGTGTGAACCCGCTGGGGTCTCGGAGGCAGGATGAATCACTGAATCCCTTCTCCCACACTGACCATTTGAATGGCCTCTCCCCTGTGTGGGCTCACTGGGGACTCCGCAGGTGCTGCATTTGAGTGAATCTCCCCCCACACTGGGAACAAGTGAATGATCTTTCCCCAGAGTGAGCTCGCTGGTGTTTCAGCAGGTCAGAGGACTGAGTGATTCCTTTCCCACACACTGAGCAGGTGAATGGCCTCTCCCAGTGGGAATGCACTGATGTCTCCGCTGGTGAGAGATTTGAATGAATCCTTTCTCACACATGGAGCAGGTGAAGGGTCTAAATCCACTGTGCCCTCTCTGGTGCCTCAGCAGATTGTAAGATCGAGTAAATCCCTTCCCATACGTGGGGCAGGTGAACGGCCTCTCCGCAGTGTGACTGTGTCGGTGACTGTCCCGCTGGGAGGGGTAAGTGAATTCCTAATTCTGATTGAGTACGTCCTCCTGTTTTCTCAGTTATTATTGACAATCTCATTGCCCGCACACCAGAACCTGTTCCAGAGAGTGTTACAGAAACGGCAGAATGGTCAGCTGCAGCTGGTCACCTGACTGGTCACTGGACACGAACGGTTCACTCTCCACAGATGCTGCCAGACCTACTGAATTTTTCCAGCAATTTCTGATTTTGTTTCTGATGTCCCAGAGTTTGCAGATGTTTAGTTTTCCAATACACATCTTGTCTGTTGCAGAGGAGTTTATTGATGAAATTAGAGGGGTTTGACAGTTGTACGTGAGGTCACACATCAGCTATGATCATCATGAATGGCAGAGCAGAGCTGAGGGGCTGAACGGCCTCCTCCTGTTCCAATGAAAGTTACCCATCGGCAGCTTGTGGTAACATTTCCCCTCACTGCTCACTTAACCTCCATGTCGAACACACTGTTACCGACTGAACAAACCTCCTGTGTTTGAACTAAACCTGCTCATGTTCAGTGGCTCCCTCTCTTGCCACCCGGATTTAACTCTCATCATGGAATGCTGTCTTGTATTACTGCGGGAATGCCCACAAAGGACTAATCCCGGAGTCTGTATCCCCTGGGATCCACAATCACCGTTTATTTCCTGCTTCCTATTTCATTCTGGCATTGAACTCTCGGTTTCAATCCATTCTCCTGTCATGCTCTTCGACGTGCCCGTGTGGGTGGACGCGAGACAGCTGGGATTTAATGAAGGGAAGTGGGGATCAGGCGGAAACACGAGGAGAGGCAACAGCAAAGACAGTTCTCATTGTAACGGCAGAGTTTCTCCGTGACCCAGTGAGTGGCGAGACACCTGAGATTGTGGGGGAGGCAGATTCAATCAGGGATTTGGTAAGACACACAGACATTGACCTGTCCATCTGATTGTTAACTCAGATAGAAAGAAAGAAAGATGCACATTTAGATAGCACCTTTGATGATCTAGTGCAATGAAACATGCTTCCAACCCAATGATTTCAACCACAAATCTCTGAAAACACAAACACAAAGCTTTCTACTTGTACCAGGCTGTTTCTGAGCCTCCTCTTTTCTTGAGAAAAGCGTTTTGAGCTGTTCAGCCTTTCCTGGTGATTATAACCGCTATGTTCCTGTAAGAATTGTGACTGAACCTTTATTTCCCTGTTCCTTGTGAGTGATGAAAGGAGCAGAAACAGTTCCTGACCTGTGAGGGGTTTTGTTTGGAGTATTTATATTTACAAATCCATTCCCACCCTCTCATACAGTGTGAGATTGATGTAAAACTGAAGGGAATGAGTGAGTGAGCACCCACAGAATCATATGTGTGAGTTGAATGAACCTGGCATGAGGAAAATGGGACAACACCTGCAACTAGTTAGAATCACAGAATCTAGTGGGTGCAGAAAGATTCTATTCTGCCCATCGTGTGCAATGACCTGCTCACTCACCCTACCCCCATAACCCCACGTTAACCATGGCTAGCCCAACCCACATAAATTGCACACTGCAGCCATGTTAGCATAGCCAATCCAGTAACGTTACACATCTGTGGGAGGGTCACAAATTACATCCAAATGCTCAGAATTGTGGATGAAGGTTCACAAATACTTGACTCTGACACAAATGCTCTGCTTTTCAAAATAAAATCAGGGGGAACTGCAACCGGAAAGATTTCTGATTATCTCAGGAGGAAGAGAATTCAAAACTCGTGCCATTGACCCAGGGGACGCAGTGATAGTTACAGAGGTCTGGGAACCATCAGAAATGTAACAGGTTGTGAGCAAGGTGGGGGTGAGACAAGGACATAAAGACACTCTGTCACACTGGGGAAGGCAGGAAAGATTAAATAGCAGAAATAGTCGACCCCCCCCAGGTCACGGGGGATAGAATTAGGACTGGGAAAGAAACAAGGAAACAAGGTGTGCAGCTGTAAGTAGGAATATTTTAAAATCGAGATAAAAGGAGCATTCAGCGCCAGCATGTTCCTGTTAGTGTGCAGCTCAATGCTGACTGAATTAGGAAACACTGGCTGAGTTTCGAGGCTGTGGTCAAGAAGAAAGGGGTCACATGTCAGATATAACTGGCTGACTCAAGGGAATCCCTTCAGGAGCATCGGGGCTGTAGAAATACACTTAGGATGGAAATCAGGAATGTAAAAAGGGGACACGAGATCGCTTTGGCAGAGAAAGTTAAGGAGAATCCAAAGAGACTCTACAAGTGTATTAAGAGCAAAAGAAGAGCTCGGGACAAACCCGGTCTCCTTAATGATCAATGAAGGCAACAATGTGTGAAACTACAAGATCCAAAACAAATATTTCACTTTGGAACTTACTGTGGATAAAGACTGGGGCACTCAGGGAACTAAACAGTGTTTGGCCTGACCACTATTGGAATACTGTGTGCAATTCTGGTCTCAATGCCATCGGAAGGATATCGTGGAACATGAAAGGGTTCAGAAGAAATGACCAAAGATGTTGCCAGGGTTGGAGGGTTTGTGCTTCAGGGAAAAGCCTAAATAGGCTGGGGCTGTTTTCACTTGAACATGGGAGGCTGAGGAGTTAACCGATAAAAGGGGTTTAAAATCATGGTGGGCATCGACAGGGTCAATAGACAAGGTCATTTCCCCAGGCGAGGGAAACTTTTCAAAGGGGTCTAAAGGACAACGGTCTCCCGCAGAGTGGATGGAATAAACTGCCAGAGCAAATAGTGGAGGCTGATAGAAATACATTTAAAAGGCATGTGGATGGGTGTATGAATAGCAAGGGTTCAGAGGGATATTGGGAAAATTGTGGCAAATGTGACTAGAAACGTCATGCAGGAGTTGGTCCGAAGGGCCTGTTTCCGTGCTGTACATCTCTATGACTCAATGTCTTGAAATGAGTCCACATTATAGAAAAGGAGGTGCTGGAGGTTTTAAAACACAAAGGTAGATAAATCCCCAGGACCTGATCAAATGGAGCTCAGGACATTGTGGGAAGCTGGTGAAGAAATTGTAGGGCCCCTAGCAAAGACATTTGTACCATAGAGAGCTATGTGTGATAGGCTGTTAGACTGGAGGGTGGCATTGTGGACAGTGAAGAAGGTTTTCTGAGATTACAAAGGGATCCTGATGAAATGTGTGAATGGCTGAAAAATAGTAGATGGAGTTCAATCTGAATAAATGTGAGGTAATGCAGTTGGAACAACAAACACGGGAAGGGCTTATACAATTAATGGTAGGACCTTCAGTAATGTTGTAGAACAGAGGGACCTCAGGGTTCAGCTACATAATTCTTTAAAGTTTGTAACATGGAGAGACAGGATAATTTAAAAAAAGGTGCTGGCCTCACTTGCTTTCATTGCTCAGTCCTTTGGATATAGGAGTTGGGAAGTCGCATTGAGATTATACAGGCCATTGGTGAGGCCTCTTCTGGAATACTGTGTCCAGTTCTGGTCACCCAGTTATAGGAAGGATATTATTCAGCTGGAAAGGGTTGGGAAGAGATTTACTGGGATGTCGCTGGGTACGAAAGGCTTCAGTATAAAGAAAGGCTGAATAGGTTGGTATTTTTCACTGAAACCTGAACGTTGACAGATGACCTCATAGAAGTTTATAAAATCATGAGGGGGATAGATAGAGCTAATGGGAGCTGTCTTTTCCCATGGACAGGGGAGTTTCAAGACAAGGCACTACATTTTTATGTTTAGAGGAAGGACATTTAAAAAAAAAAGACATGAGAGGTACATTGTTACACAGAGGATGGGTTGTGTGTGGAATGAACTTCACAAGGAAGGGGTGAACATGGGGACAATTACAATGTTCAAAAGACATTTGGATTAGTACAGGAATAGGAAAAGTTTGAAGGGATATGATCCAGGAACAGGCAGGTGGGATGAGATCAGTTTTAGAGTATGGTTAGCGTTAACCAAATAGTACTGTATGACTCCGACTATGATTATAATGTTGTGTCATTAATTAAGAAAGGCTGCAAGAGAAAGCCAGGGAACTACAGACTGATGAGCGAGACATCAGCGTGGGTCAGTTGTTGGAGGTCATTCTGAGAGGTAGGCCGTCCATGCATTTGGAAAGATAAGGCCTGATTACGAACAGCCAGCATGGCTTTGTGCATGGGAAAACATGTCCCACAAACTTGACTGGAGTTTGCTCAAGATGTGACCAAAAAGATAAAAGATAGACTAAAAAAAGAGCAACAGACGTTGTTTCTGGCTTCAGCAAACCCTTGTTCAGGGTGTAGCATGATACATTGGTTAGTAAGGGTAGATCACAAGGGATCAGGGAGAGCTAGCCAACTGGATACAAAATGGGATGACAGTGGGAGACAGAGGGAGGTGGGAGAGAGTTGTTGTTCAGACTGGAGGCGTCTGACCAGCAGTGTGCTGGAAGGATTGGTGCTGGGACCACTGTTGTGCACCATTTACATAAACAATCTGAGTGAAAATACAGGAGTCCCTGTTAGTATGTTTATGGATACCAAGATGAGTGGAAGAGTGGGCAGGGAATATAGTTATCGAAGGGGATGTTATTCAACTGGGGCAGTGGGCCAAGGAATGAAAGATGGAGTTTAATTCAGGTGTTGGATTTAGTTCAGACAAACCAGGGAGGACTTACACAGTTAATGGTCGGGCCCTGGGCAGTGTTGTAGAAAAGAGAGAGACCAAGGGGTGCAGCTACATTGTTCCTTGGACTGGCATCACAGGGTGACAGGGTGTTGAAAGCGGCAACTGGCACACTTGTCTTCATTGGTCAGAGCATTGAGTACATGAGTTGGATATATTGGTAACATTGTCGTCAATATTTCTCCTGGGCAGAGGAGGCCACAGGGCGACGTTATAAAGGTTTATGAAATCATGTAGGGTCGAAGTAAGGTGAATTGTCAAGGGTAGGTGAGTCCAAAGCTAGAGGCATACACGTGGGGTGAGAGAGCAAGGATTTAAAGAAGAAGCTGAGGGGCAACATTATCCACAGAGGATGGAGCATAGACGGAATGGACTGCCAGAGGAAATGGTGAAAACAAGTACATGGAAAAGATACTCAGACAGGTACATGGAGAGGAGAAGGTTTGAAGGGATATGAGCCAAACACAGGCAAATGCGACTCATTCCATTTCGGAGACCTCGGCCGAAGAGTGATGCCGCACAGAAACAGACCCTATGTCTCTAGTTATTGGAGGAGGAGACTATCAAGACAAGGCATGTTGTAGAGACTGAAGCAAGTTACAGTGATACAGATGATCATCTGGACTGGAGGTTTCAAATATGTGAAATAATTGGTGAGAGGGGAGGGGATGACAGAGATAGGAACTGTTATAGGAGTTAGAATGAATGAAGACACTGGTCCTCAATACAAGCCATAGATACAGTGTTGGAGAGGGAATAGGGAACAGAAAGATCCCAGGCAGCATTACCACCCTCTCGTGGGAGGCCTGCTTTCCCCTCAGTTGTTCTGATGCTCCCTAAGAAAGCACAGGCCTGGACTGATAACTGGGAACTCCCGATGCTGTCTCATTACAACAAAACTTGCAGCAGGCGTGGTGATTGAGCCTGGGGTGTGTCTGTACTGTGCTCCCCCTCCAGCATTTTCTCTATGTCATGTCTTGTTAGCTGATGTTTGGATCCCCCTTATTACTTTCTGCTCTGTGCACTGGAATGATCTTACCTGGCAGCAGGATTTATTGAAGACTCCCGACCTCCCTGACTTTGTCTTTCTGGCTGACCAACCATCATCCCAACCAGCAGTTGGCAAGTCTATTGAGTCAGGAATTCCATGAGTATCTGTAGAGGACACAGATTTGGCAGAATGGGAAATTAGACTAATGCTTTGAGGGTTACACATATAGAATGGTACTGAGCCCACAGAGATCTAGAAAATCCTAGTCTCCATTCCTGCCCTGTGCTGCCTCATCTCTCTGGAGTGAAGAATTCTGTTGGCTCATGATCTGGAGTAGCTTCAAAAGTGAGAGACGCTGACAGAGGCAGCAATTAGACCCACACAGTGAGGGATACCACATGGAGAGTCACATCACCAGAGTGCTGGGTCAAACAATTGTGCAGGAAGAAAGGGTTTTGATTCATGTTGCACTGGGATATACAAACTGTGAGCAGGCGAAGTGGTGGCCTAGTGGCATTATTGTGTGACAATTTATCCAGAAACCCAGCAAGTGTTCTCTGGACACAGGTTCAAATCCCACCATTGCAAATGATTGAATGTGAAGTAAATGCTTCAAAAACGATATAATTAAAAACCTGTAAGTGAGTATTAAACAATTGCTGATGTTAAGAACAATCCATCGGGTGCATTCCTGTCTTTAGTGAAGTAATCTAAGATGGGACTGGGATATCACAGGTATTACAGAACAACAGCTGAGGGAGGGACAGGACAGGCAGCTCAATGTTCCAGGGACAGATGCTGCAGGAAGGACAGAAGGGGAGCTGAGAGAGGAGGAGAGCTGCTGGTTCTGATGGGGTGAAACATCCCAGCAGGACTGAGAGAGGATATTCCTGCAGGATCGCCCAGTGAAGCTGTGTTCGTGGAATTAATCAATAACAATGGGGCTTCCCTTTCCTCTGATTGTTCTACAGACCCCGAGAGCCCCGCCCTCCTGAACCTTGACCTTCTCAAGATGGCGGCCCTGTGCTTCCTCTTCCCTCAAACAAATGGCGGCCGTGACCCTGGGCCCCCTTCCCTGATCAGAGACCGCCACCTCCTTACCCGGGCCTGGAGGATCATTTTCGAGTTATTTTTAACCTCTATCCAGGACTTGTGAAATCTCTCCGCTCTCTTCTCCCGGTGAGGCTCCCACACACCGGCTCTAGTCACCGCTCTCTGAAACAGATCGCAGCCGCTGCCGGAGAAAGTAGCTCCATGTCTCTCTCTATGCCTTTACCAATATGACACTGCGCATGCTCTGCATAGAAACCAAACTGCGCGTGCGTCTGAGGTTATCAGTGAGTTTACAGAGAATATTCATATCTGCACAGACTGATGGGTAAAATATCAGTCATTAAGAATTGCTTTGTGGAGTTATAGTCATGGAGATGTCTAACATGCAAATTGTCTGGTCCAAATCAACCATACCGGCTAGGTATGTAAATTACCCATCGTATTGGGAGTTTGAAAATAAGTTTCTTACTCGAATACTGTAAATCGATTGGAAATATGTACGTTATCAGATTTACATTTAAACTACAGTATTTTTTAAAATCTCACATTGATTTGTGAGAGACGTTTAATGCTCCACTATGTCGTGAGAATGATCAATCCTGCAAAATTGTTTGCTCTCTGACCAATGTTGAAGCGATCACTCTTCGAGAATGCTTTGACCCCTCTGCACATTCACTCTGGTCGGAGGACCGGCCGCTACTCGGTCCTCCTGTTCCGCCCCTTCCTCCCAATTGCAGAGTTGATTCAGGCGTGACTGAGCAGGCAAGGGACAAAGGAAGTTCGAGTCGATGTTTTGTGACGCGGTGAAAATATCCCGAATCTTGGACCGAGAGGCCTGGGTTCAATTCACAGCTTGTGCAGATGTGTGTAATAACAACTTTTAGCAGGTTCATTAGGAAAACCAAAGGAAGTCAGGAACAGAGTGAAAACAAGAGAAAATGCATGCAATGTGGTGGGGCTCTCAATGCTCAGATGATTTGACTCTTTACCAAGCGTTTCAGGGTCCCAGTCCAGACTGTTGCACTCCTCTTAGTGCACAGCCAGATACCACGGAAGTGGGGCAAAGTTGTAGGATATAGAGGTGCTTTTCTGGAAGCCGCTCGGTTTTTGTGGTGAAAACAGTTGAGAAGGAGTCGGGTTTTGTATGGAGCTACCTGTCCCCCTCCTGTTGCAGCCTCTTCTTATTGCTCTGACTCTACCTCGTACATGGAGAAAGTGAGGACTGCAGATGCTGGAGATCAGAGCTGAAAAATGTGTTGCTGGAAAAGCGCAGCAGGTAAGGCAGCATTCTCTACCTCGTACATGTTAGGTAGAGATCAGTGACACTTCGTAAGCCCACAATACAAGATCCATCACTCTGTTTAAGACAGTAAAAATCTCTTGTCGCACAATAGTCAGAGAACAATACAGCGCAGAACAGGCCCTTCAATCCTTGATGTTGTACCGACCTGTGAACTATTCTCAGCTCGTCCCCATACACTATCCTGAAATCACCCATGTGCTGATCTAAAGGATTGTTTAAATCTCATTAATGTGGCTGAGTTAACTACATTAGTAGGTAGTGGATTCCATGCCCTAACCACTCTGAGTAAAGAACCTGCCTCTGACATCTGTCTTAAATCTATCACCTCTCAATTTGTAGTTATGCCCCCTCATACACACTAATGTCATAATCCTAGGAAAAAGACTTTCACTGTCTACCCTATCTAAGCCACTGATCATCTTGTATGTCTCTATCAAATCCTCTCTTAGCCTTCCTGCCAATGAGAACACGTTTAAGTCTCTCAACCTTTCCTCATAAGACCTTCCCTCCAGACCACACAACATCCTGGTAAATATCCCCTGTGCCTTTTCCCATGCTTCCACATCCTTCCAGAAACATAGGCACCAGAACTGCACACAATATTCCAAATATGGCCGCACCAGTGTTTTGTATAGTTGCAGCATGATATTGCGGCTCCAGAACTCAATCCAACTACGAATGAAACCTAACACACTGTATGCCGCCTTAACAGCATTGTACACCTGGGTGGCAACTTTCAGGCATCTATGTACATGGCCTCCAACATCCTTCTGCACATCTACACTACCAAGAATCTTTCCATTGACCCAGTACTCTGCCTTCCTGTTATTTTCATAAAGTGCATCACCTCACATTTAGCTGCATTGAACTCCATTTGCCACCATTCAGCCCAATTCTGCAGTTTATCCAAGTCCCCCTGCAACCTGTAACATTCTTCCACACTGTCCACTACTCCACTGACTTTGGTGTCGTCTGCAAATTTACTAATCCATCCACCTATGCCTGCATCTAAGACTTTTATAAAAATGACAAACAGCAGTGGTCCCAAAACAGATCCTTGTGGCACACCACTAATAACTGCACTGGAGGCTGATTATTTTCCATCATCCACCACTCACTGCCTTCTTTCAGGAAAGCCAGTTTCTAATCCAAACTGCTAAATCACACTCAATTCCATGTCGCTGCATTTTCTCTAACAGCCTACCATGTGGAAACTTATCAAAGGCTTTACTGAAGTCCATGTGTACCACGTCAACTGCCCTACCCTCATCTATATGCTTGGTCACCATCTCAAAAAACTCAATGAGGTTTGTGAGACACGACCTGCCCTTGACGAAACCATATTGACCATCTGAAATCATATTGTTGTTTGCCAGATGATTACAAATAGTGTCTCTTATAATCCTTTCCAAAACCATTCCTACAACACAAGTAAGGCTCACTGGTATATAATTACCTGGGTCATCTCGATTGTCCTTCTTGGTCAAGGGCATAACATGTGCAATCGCCCAGTCCTCTGGTACTGAATTTGTAGGGATTGATAGCTCAATATCAAAGCCAAAGTCTTTGCTATCTTCTCCCTAGCTTCCCAGACAATCTACGGATAATTTCCATCTAGCCCAGAGGACTTATCTACTTTAATCCTTCTAGAATTGATAACATCTGTTCATAACTAACCTCGATCCTTTCTACTCTAACATCTTCTACCTCATTATTATCTACAATATTCTAATTTTCCTGAGTGAAAACCAATGAGAAATGTTTGTTTAGCACCTCTCAAATTTCCATAGTGTCCTCACTCAACTTCCCACTTCTGTCTTTGATTGGCCCTATTCCTACCCTATCCTTTATTCCTCACATACCTACAGAAAGCTTTAGGGTTCTCCTTTATTCTATTTGCTAAAGACTGCTCGTGTCCTCTCTTTGCTCTTCTTAACTCTCTTGAAATCCTTCCTTGCTGATCTGTAAGTCTCCATCGCCTCATCTGTACCATTTGTCTCATCAACACATAAGCCTCCTACTTCTTCTTAACGAGAGATGCAATTTCTGTGGTAAACCACAGTTCCCTTACCTTATCACTTCCTCCCTGCCTGACAGGGACATACCTATCAAGGACATGCAATATCTGTTCCTTAAACCAGCTCCACATTTCCATTGTCTGCATCCACTGCATTTCGCTCCTCCATCCTATGCATCCTAATTCTTGCAGAATCGCATTATAATTGCCACTGCCCCATTGATAAGTCTTCACCTGTGGCATGTACCTGTCACTTTCCATCGCTAAACTAAACGTAACTGAATTATGGTCACTCTCCCCAAAGTGCTCACCTACACCTAAATCAAACACCGAGTCCGGTTCAATGACCAAGCACCAGATCCATTTGTGGCCTCCCCTCTTCTCGGCCCTTCGACATACTGTGTCAGGAAACCCTCCTGTACACATTGGACAAAAACTGATCCATCCGACGTACTAGAGTTATAGAATTTCCAGTCAATGTTGGGGAAGTTAAAGTCCCCCATAATGACCACCATGTTACTTTCACTCCTACCCAGAGTAATGTTTCTAATCCTCTCTTCCCCCTCCCTGGAACTCTGTGGCGGCCTATAAAAAATCCAAGCAGTGTGACCTCCCCTCTCCTGTTTCTAACCTCAGCCCACACTACTTCAGTAGACAAGTCCTCATCAAATGTTCTCTCAGCCACCGTTATACTATCCTTGACTAACAAGACATCCATGGGCCCATTGCGGTGCTTCAAATTCCATGAGGCAGCCACACTGTCTGTGACAGACAGACTCAGTCTGGAACCTCCTCTATCCTTAAGACCTTATGCACTGCCTACACTCCTCCATTTCCCCTTTGCACGTTCCCTTTTCAACCCACCCCATCCCACCTGCATCACTCCACAATTGGAGCTGTCAAGGGCAGAAGTCTGTGGAATACCCTCCCTAACCTTCTCTATCTTCTTTTAAGATGTATTTTAAAATCATTCTCCTTAATCAATTTTTTAGGAGATTTGGCATTATGAAAGATTCCATATAAAGCAAGTAGTTGTTGTTATTGCTGTACATTAGGGGAAACAGAAATGATGCTTTTAAAATTCTAACAAGAAAGTCACTGATAGGCGCAGTGTGTAGGCCAAATAATAACATCACATTGGGATGGACAATAAACAAAGAAATAGCTAATGCCTGTAAAAATGGCATGTCTATTACTATGGGTGATTTTAATCTACATGTAGATTGGTCAAACCAGCTCAGTCAGGGTAGCCTTGAGGAATTCATTAAGTGTATACATGATAGTTTTTTTGAACAGTATGAAATGTAAATGACAAGAAGCAAGCTATCCAAGATCTGGCCCGTGTGCAATGAGACAGGAATAATTAATTACCTCAGGGTTAGGGATCCTCTTGGAAGAAGTGATCACTGTATGGTTGAAGTTAGAATACATATGGAGAGGTGTGAAGATAAATTACCTGGCCTCGATCTCTTCATAGCCAACTGCCGCTGTGACATTAACCGCCTCAACTTCTCCACCCCTCTCACCCACTCCAACCTCTCAACCTCGGGATGTGCATCCCTCCACTCCATCCGTTCCAACCCCAACCTCACGATCAAACTGGCAGACAAGGGAGGCGCGGAAGTAGTTTGGCACACCAACCTTTACACCGCTGAGGCTAAACGCCAGCTCGCGGACACCTCCTCCAGCTGCCCCCTTGACCATGACCCCACCTCCCACCACCAAACCATCATCTCCCAGACCATCCATAACCTCATCACCCCATCCACCGCCTCCAACCTCATAGTCCCTCAACCCCACCGCCAGTTTCTACCTCCTGCCCAAAATCCACAAACGTGACTGCCCTGGCCGACTCATTGTCTCAGCCTGATCCTGCCCCACCGAACTCATCTCTGCATACCTCGACATGGTCCTGTCCCCCTTTTTCCAAAAACTCCCCACTTATGTTCGGGACACCACCCATGCCCTCCACCTCCTCCATGATTTTCATTTCCCCGGCCCCCAACGCCTTATCTTAACCAGTCCCTATACACCTCCATCCCCCATCACGAAGAACTCAAAGCCCTCCGCTTCTTCCTTTCCCACTGTACCAACTAGTATCCTTCCACTGACACCCTCATTTGACTGACTGAACCGGTCCTCACCCTGAACAACTTCTCTTTCCAATCCTCCCACTTCCTCCAAACCAAAGGAATAGCCAAAGGCATCTGCATGGGCCCCAGCTATGCCTGCCTCTTCGTAGGATATGTGGAACAGTCCATCTTCCGCAGTTACACTGGCACCACCCCCCACCTTTTCCTCCGCTACATCGATGACTGTATCGGCGCTGCCTCATGCTCCCATGAGGAGGTTGAACAGTTCATCCACTTTACCAACACCTTCCACCCCGAGCTCAAATTCACCTGGACCATTTCAGACTCCTCCCTCCCCCTCCTAGACCTTTCCATTTCTATCTCGGGCGACCGAATCAACACGGACATTTTCTATAAACCGACCGGCTCCCACAGCTACCTAGACTACACCTCCTCCCACCTTGCCCCCTGTAAAAAAACGCCATCCCATATTCCAAATTCCTTCGTCTCTGCTGCATCTGCTCCCAGGAGGACCAGTTCCAATACAGTACAACCCAGATGGCCTCCTTCTTCAAAGACCGCAATTTCCCCCCAGACGTGGTCGACGATGCCCTCCACCGCATCACCTCCACTTCCCGCTCCTCCGCCCTTGAGCCCCGCCCCTCCAACCACCACCAGGGCAGAACTCCACTGGTCCTCACCTACCACCCCACCAAACTCCATATACAGCGTATCATCCGTCCTCATTTCAGCCACCTCCAAATAGACCCCACCACCAGGGATATATTTCCCTCCCCTCCCCTATCAGCATTCCGAAAAGACGACTCCCTCCGTGACTCCCTTGTCAGGTCCACACCCCCCACCAACCCAACCTCCACTCCCGGCACCTTCCCCTGCAACCGCAAGAAATGCAAAACTTTGGCCCACAACTCCCCCCTTACTTCCCTCCAAGGCCCCAAGGGATACTTCCATATCCACCACAAATTCAACTGCACCTCCACATACATCATTTATTGCATCCGCTGTACCCGATGTGGCCTCCTCTATATTGGGGAGACAGGCCGCCTACTTGCGGAACGTTTCAGAAAACACCTCTGGAACACCTGGACCAACCCAACCACCCCATGGCTTAACACTTCAACTCCCCCTCCCACTCCACCAAGGACATGCAGGTCCTTGGACTCCTCCATCGCCAGACCATAGAAACACGACAGTTGGAGGAAGATCGGCTCATCTTCCGCCGAGGAACCCTCCAACCACAAGGGATGAATTCAGATTTCTCCAGTTTCCTCATTTACCCTCCCCCCACCTTGTCTCAGTCAAATCTCTCGAACTCAGCTCCGCCTTCCTAACCTGCAATCTTCTTCCTGACCTCTCTGCCCCCACTCCCACTCCGGCCTATCACCCTCACTTTGACCTCCTTCCACCTATCGCATTTCCAACACCCCTCCCCCAAGTCCCTCCTCCCTACCTTTTATCTTAACCTGCTGGACACACTTTCCTCATTCCTGAAGAAGGGCTTATGCCTAAAACGTCGATTCTCCTGTTCCTTGGATGCTGCCTGACCTGCTGCACTTTTCCAGCAACACATTTTCAGCTCAGATCTCCAGCATCTGCAGTCCTCACTTTCTCCTCCAGTGCGAAGATGAAATCTAATACCTTGGTCCTGTGCTTGAACATGGGGAACTAAAATAGAATGAGGAAGAACCTGGATAATGTAGACTGGAAACAAAGATTTTATGGTGGGACAGTTGATGAGCAGTGAAAGATTTTCAAAGACATTTTAGGAAGTGCTCAGCAAAGGCATATTCCAGTGAAAAGGAAGGACTGTAAGAAAAGGCGGTGGACAAAAGATAGGGAATTCTACACCAGTTAGTTTATTCTCTGTAGTTGGAATGATGTTTGGGTCTATTATCAAGGAAGAAATAGCAGGGAATCTCGATACAAATTGTCCCATTGGGCAGACAGAGCATGGATTCATGAAGGACAGGTCATGCTTGACAAATCGTTTGGAATTCTATGAAGACATTTCGAGCAAGGTGGACAATGGGGACCCAGTGGATGTGGTGTACCTGGATTTCCAAAAGGCCTTCAACAAGGTGCCACACAAGTGGCTGTTGCATTATATAAGGGTGCATGGGATAGAGTATTAGCATGGATAGAAGATTGGTTGACTAACAGGAAGCAAAGAGTAGGGATAAATAAGCCTTATTCTGGCTGGCAATCAGTAACTAGTAGTGTGCCTCTAGGATCAGTGTTGGGACTGCAATTATTTAGAATTGATACAGATGATTTAGAGTTGGGGACCACATGTAGGGTGTCAAAGTTTGCATATTAGTCTAAGATGAGTAGCAGAACAAAGTGTGCAGAGGACTGGGAAACTTTGCAGGGGAACATAGATACATTGAGTGAGTGGGCAATGGTTTGGTAAGTGGAATATTATGTTCATAAATGTAAAGTCATACTCTTTGGTTGGAGTAACATTGATAAAAAGATTATTACTTGAATTTTTAAAAAGTTACATTATTTGCTATGCAGAGGGAACCTGAACATCCTTCTGCAGGAAGGTTAGTCACCAGGTATAACAATCAATTCAGAAGGCAAATGGAATTTTGTCCTTCATTTCTGAAGGGATTGTGTTTAAAAGCAGAGGTTATGTTCTCGCTATAGTGGGTGCTGGTGAGGCCACACCTGGAGTACTGCATGCAGTTTTTATCTCCTTACGTGCTCTGGGATGTACTGGCCCGAGAGGGGCTACAGAGGAGGTTAACTATGTTGATTCCGGAGGTGAGGGGTTTGGCTTACCAGAGACTGAGTAGATTGGGATTATATTCATTGGAATTCAGAAAAATGGATAGATATAAAATAATGAGTGGAATAAATAAAATACAAGTAGAGAGGATGTATCCACTGGCAGGTGAAGCTAGGACAAGAGGGCATCACCACAAGGTTAGAAGCAGCAAATTTAGGAGTGAATTGAGAAGGAATGTCTTGACCTTGATGGAGTGCATTGCCCAGGGAAGTATTTGATGCTAGTTCAATGAACGTTTTTAAAGCTAAGTTAGTTTATTTTATAAAAGAAATAAATAATTAAGGAGCACGGTGAGAACGTGGGTAAATCGTTCTGCATCCACAAAATGATCAGCCATGATCTTATTGAATGGTAGAGCAGGCTCGAAGGGCAGGACGGCCTTCTCCTTTTCCTAGATCTTTTGTTCTTATGTTTTGCATTCCTCCCTCACTCGTGACTTGGAGGTGCTGGTGTTGGATTAGGATGGACAAAATTAAAATTCAGAGAACACCCGGTTATAGTCCAACAGATTTATTTGGAAGCACTACTTTGCTGGTCCTTCATCAGGTGGTTGTGTGATTTTTAACTTTGTCCCTCACTCTTGTAACTGATAAACAGCAACAAAAGCCACGAAGCAGTGCGCAAGCTCCAGCCAACAGTTGGTATTGTGGACAATGAAGAAGGTTATCTCAGAATACAATGGGATATTGATCAGATGGGCCGATGGGCTGAGGACAGGCAGATAGGGTTTAATTTAGATAGATCAGGTTAGGATATCTGGTTAACATCGACAGGTTGGACCGAAGAAGTGATTGATGTCAGCGGCGGACCAATGGAAAGGGAGGGGCGGAGCTGGAGGACCTGGCGGGTCAGTTGGTCCTCCGGCCAATCAGTGAATGAGGGGCGGGACTAGACTATACCACGTGATCATCCTCGCGGTCGGCCCGGATGTTGGGGATGTATGTGCGGAGAGCTGTCGGTAAGGAAAGAAATAAACAGCAGGAAGCGGGAGGGAAATGGTGTTGGTATGGTCTGAGAGGTTTTAAAATCATTTGGTACACATCAGAAAATACAAATTTGAAACTTACAGTCCCGGTTTTGCAGCAAACGGGAAAATGCCTCGTTGAGTAATCGGCCCGAGTGAGCGCCGCCATCTTTATTCGGGGCAATGATTCACTGGACACGTGCGCGGCCGCCAGCTTTGTAGGGGGCAAAGTTCAGAGGGATGTATGTGCAGCCTTCCCTGGTAAAAAGAGTCATAGGGCAGGATTTACACAGAGCATATTCAAACCCAGAGAAATGGACTTTTTTCTGGACTTGTTTCGTTATTCATTTAAATGATTTAGATGTGAATAGAGGCCGTATAATTAGTAAGTTTGCAGGTGACACCAAAATTGGAGGTATTGTGGACAATGAAGAAGGTTATCTCAGAGTACAGTGGGATATTGATCAGATGGGCCAATGGGCTGAGGAGTGGCAGATAGCTTAGGATCGGATATCTGGTTAGCATAGGTTGTACCGAAGAAGCCTGTTTCTGTGCTAGACATCTTTGACTGTGGGATCATAAAAGTGAATTCTGCACTGGTTCATCTCTGGGTTCTCTGATGTCCACTTGTTCATTATTTAGCTTCCTCAGTCTCTCATGGGTGTATTTTTTCTCTGTATAATATTTTACTATTATTTTCACAGCTGTTTTGTAAATGAATTGAAAAATGTAGAGCTGGAAAAATACAGCAGGCCAGGCAGCATCCGAGGAGCAGGAGAATCGACGTTTTGGGCATAAGCCCTTCTTCAGGAATGTAAATGAATTGTCCACTGCTGCCTGGCTCCTGTCCATGTGCTGTTCCATTATCAGATTATTTTTTCCACAATATCTTTGACAGTCAAGAATTCTTTTGTCCAATAAGCGAGTGCATTTTCCTTCAATTTCTGACAGTCAAATTCTGCACCATTTTCATTCCCTGTGATTCATATTGCACTCCCTGAAACATCAACTGTGTATTTCTCCGTCCACAGAAACCAATGATCAATGCCAAAGCCTTGTTGCCTGTGGAGAGGGTGATGTTTGACTTCCTTGTACTGCTGCAGTTTGTGTGGTGAAGGTGCTCCCACAATGTGGTTGGGTAAGAGACATGACAGAGTATTCACTCAGCGATTATTGAAGAGTAGAAGATATCTGAACAAATCATCATGGTTTTAATTTCAAAAATATATTATTGAGAACTTTTGACATAACGCGACAGATGGAGAATATTGTGTCCAGTGACCAAAACCGTTGCCAAATAAGCAGTTTTTTCAAGAATGCCTTAAAGGAAGAAAGTAGCTCTTCGTGGGTTAGAGTGCGGATTCCAGACCATGTTCCCTTGGAAACTATAGAAACATTCACACAGGTGAACTCAAAAATAAACACATGATTGAGAGTCTGAACTAAAATGAGTTATTAAGGGTGTGTGGTGCAGGGAGATAGGAATGATTACAGCCAGGAATTAATTCAAAGGTGCGAAAGTAAATTGTTGTTGCTTATAAATGGGAGTCTTTTGATTGATCAGCAAGTTCTGGTACAAGTGAGCACTTCAGCAGTAGAGTTTTCAATATTCTTGAGATTATCGGGAGGGTGAATGTGGGATGCTGGCCAGGAGTGGGTTTAGATAATGAAATCTAGTGTGAACAAAAGGAATGAATGAGAGTTTCAGCAAATGAGCTGAGACTGTGGTGAGGTCAGGTGATATCACTGAAGTCAAAATACTGGACTTGGAGGGGATCTGGCCTGTCATCCTCACCTCATTCAGCTGTTTGTCAGTTTGTGAATCAAGTCTATAACAAGCTCAGGAACTGAGTGGCCGTGGCAGAACCCAAACTGGGCATCGCTGAGTAGGTTACTGCTGAGCAGTTGCTTGACAGCACTGTTGATGACACCTTCCATCACTTCACTGCTGAGCGAGTGTGGACTGATGGAGGGGAATTGGCTGAGTTGGATCTGCCCTGTGTTTTTGTGTTGGAACATCCCTGAGCAATATTCCACAAAGTCAGTAGGTGCCAGTGCTGGAGCAGTACTTGCCTTGGTGGGCAGCAGGTTCTGGAGCACAGCCAACAGTATTATTGCCAGAATATTGGCAGGGCTCATAGCCTTTACACTACTTATCCATTTCTTGATCTGATTTGAAATGAGTTTTAAACCATTTCGATTCATATCTGTGATGTCAGGGACCAATGGAGAAGGCTCGTCCACTTGGCACTGCTGGCTGAAAATTGCTGCAAATGCCGTCCTCTTATCTGTTGCATGGATGTGTGAGACCCCTCCATCAGTAAGGGTGGGATATCTGTGATGCTGTAATTGTCCATCACCAATCCTGACTAGGTGTGCCAGAACTGCAGAACTCCGATCTAATCCATTGTTTATGGGATCACTTCGCTCTATTTGGTGTTGCTTGTGCTGCTTGTAGCTGCACCAGGTTGGCACCTCATTTTGAAGTATGCCTGGTACTGCTGGCATGCCCTCCTGCATTCACTATTGAACCAGGATTGATTCCCCTGGCTTGATATTAATGGTTGCGGGATATCAGGCCATGTGATTTCAGATTGGGCTGGAGTACAGTTCTGCTGCTGTTGTTGGTCCACAGTGAGGCAGAAGTTGCAGGGTCAAGAGGGCTGATTGTGTTGTATTTTCCAGTGCATTGGTAGATGTAATGTGGTCCATCCAGTTTCATTCCTTTGTTGAGACTGTGCAGTGATTAATACAATGAGTGATTTGATGGGCCACTGTCGGGTTTCTTTCCCTCAAGGACATTGTCAATGGCTGAAAAAACATCCCCAATGGTTCCGTGGCAAACAGTAGATTCTTCATTCCAGTTTCTTTATTTTTGTTGACTTCAGAGCAACCCTGTACCAATTTGGGATTCAAACCTGAACTTCAGTTGTCTATTTTAATATTCTTGATAAATGATAAATACGACAGGTTTGTTCACTTATTTTTAGAATCACGATCACAGGCTTTGTTTTTTATTATTTCGAAAACAATGTCTATTATCCTGTCTCCTCCATCCTCCCCTCCTACAACAAGAGTGAGGATCACATGGAGTTTCTCTGTCAATAACATTGAGACAATCCGATCAGCTGCCTCGGTTTCTTCCCTCCCTCTCCACTAGCCCACCGAGCCACACTGCCTCACAAGGATGCTCCTCATTTTAGTCCTAAACTTGCATTTCCTAGAGTCTCTTGTCAAGCCTTATTAGAGATTTTCTTGACCATTTACCCTAGTGTAGCTAAATGATGGACATTCCAAATCTCTGTCTCATTCTCCTGCTTGTTACCGCCCTCCACCACCACCCCCGCACTTTGCAATTCACAGATATTGTTCCATGATCTGTCTGTCTGTCTTTTCTGGTTATGTCCTTCTCTGTCATTCTGCTAAAACCTAATATTTGACCTCCCCATCATTGGAAAATCCTGCTCCATCTCCATTCTCCCTTTCCTTTCTGAATTCCTTGTATTTGGTGTCCCTCCAGGATCTATCCTTGGTCCGCCCTGTTTCTCACCTACACACTGCCAGGAGGTAACATCGCCCAAAAGCACTGTTAGGTTTCACATGTACACTGACAATATCCAGCTCTCCCTCCCCATCATCCGTCTCCATGACTGCACTATTACTCAGTTATCAATGGCTGAAAAAACATCCCCAATGGTTCCGTGGCAAACAGTAGATTCTTCATTCTTCATGCTTCGATTAGCTGCAATTCACTCCAATGAAACACTGTAATTGTGAAACCCATTGCCTTCAGTTGCTATTCCAAATTCATTTCCCTTACTGCTGTGTCCCTCCCTCTCACTGGGAAGTGTCTGAGGCAGAACTACATTCTTCACAATATTGCTTTCATATCTGAGCCCAAGGTGACCTTCTGATCAGACATCTACACAATCGCAAACACCACGAATTCCAATCTCTAAAACGTTGCTTATCTCCTCCTCACTCCAGCTCCATTGCTACTGAAACCCTAACCTGTGTCGGTGTTGCCTTTAACTTGACAAATCTGAAACAGAACCCTTGATTCCGTGACAGACACAGAATCTGGTTCAAGACCAACCCGTGATGGGACACATCCTCTCCATATTTACCCTGTCAAACCTCGACAGAATCCTGTATGTTTCAAAGAGATCACCTCTCATTCTTCCAAAGTCCAGTGAGTAGATTCCCAATTTATTCAGCCTGTGCTTACCGGATAATCCCTTCAAAACAGGGATCATCCCAATGGATCTTCTCTGAAATGCTCTATTTAGATAACTAGAGTGACCAAATCTGTTCACGTTACTCCAGATGTGGTCTCACTCGCCATTTGTTTAGTTTCCCTAAGGTATATACTCCAAACTTTTATATTGCAAACTCTTTGAAATAAGGACATGGATATTCATATTGTGAGAGTATTGTTTTCCAGATCAATACCATTTGCTGAATAAAAGTTCTCCTTTGAATCAAACCATCCTTTCAATAGATCTTCCCACATCTTCAACATGTGTCCTGTAATCCTTGTATAATGAGCTGATGGGTCTAAGGTTTATTATTACAACGTGTAACTTTTGTAAACCGCTTTGTCACAGCTCCCCAAATTTCCTTTGCTACAAGGAGAACAATCTCAGTTTTTTCCAAACCACTGATTCCCCAATGTCTGTTTGCTCTCTATAAGGTACACATCAGGATTGTGTTGGAACATTCTCCACTTGCCTGCATCAGTGCACCCCCCCCCCCCCCCCCCCAACAATATTAAAGAAAGTGAACATCCTCCAGGATAAAGCACTGTGCCTGAGTAGTTTCCCATCCACCACCTTCAGCATTCCCTCGAGGCACAGTGGTATCACTGTGTAAAAGATCAAGTCAGCATTGTCCTACCCGACCATAGGACTGCTCTCTCATTAGAGAGAGATGTCTGGTAGTGGTTAACGTGAATATTACCACAGCACAGGCAAGGGGAGAGGTTGAAAAGGAGAGTCCATTAATTGTGGATGGTTATTCTTGATGTGTATTAGCAATACACATGTCACATGAACAATTAATGTTAAAAAAGCCCCACAAATTCTGCAACTAAAATCCCCCATTCCTTGAACCATCCTGGTAAATCTCCTGTACCCCCCCCAGGGACCCTGCCATCCTTTCCAATGTGTGTGTGATCTGTGGTTCACACAGACCCAGCTGCTCTGAACCCTGTGGGTGATGGCATAGAGCAGCAGTTGCACTAAACATCACTGTCTGGAAGAGAGCGAGAGACAGAAATCCCGATGGCATCTAAAATCTATTTAGGAACACACTTGCAAGGCCAAGGCTGACAGGTCTATGGGCTCTGTGCTGGAAAATGGGATTAAAATAATTAGCTGGGAGATTTCTTTACAGCAAAAACCCAATGGACCACAAAACCATTTTCCGTCATGTAGACCACAAGCGCGTAATATAGGAATATGACAAGCCACAACAGAAACCAGGTCAGAGAAGGTGATATTAGAATAGATGATACGTGATTGATTAATGTTGTTTTGGAGGAAAATGTAACAGATGTTAAGCGGGACATTGTGGAGCTCTGGGTGCAGGAATCTGAAATAAAAATGGGTTATCCTGAAGGCTGGAATTAAAGAAAGGCACATCACAGAGATTTGTGAGGGTGGACAAGATTAAAGATAGAGAGGGTGTTGAGACTGGAGGAGATTAGAGATTGGAGGAAGTTGCAGAGATTGAGATGTTTTTGATGCAGAGATAGTGACAGTTCTGAGACTCGAGGAATTATAGAGATAAGAATAAGTTGTTAGCCTTCCCATCGCTACCTGTTTACTTACAATGATTGTTTCTCTGTCCTCATCTGCCTGAGACAATGAGACTACACAGGCCTGAGACAATGAGACTACACAGACAGTATGTTCCTGTAAAGGCCAAGGCTGGGAGGCGTCGAGAATGCTGCATGACCTGAGAAATTGAGGCTCTGGTCAAGAAAATGAAGGAAGGATATGGCAGGTACAGACCACTGTGTTTGTGTGAATCCCTCGAGGAGTACAAGGGCAGTAGGAGTATACTCACGGGAAACCAGGAGGCAAAAAAGGGGACATGAGATAGCTTTGGGAAATAGGTTTAAGGAGAATCCAAAGAGATTCTACAAATACACTAAAGACAAAAGAATAACTAGGCAGAGAATAGCGAGCCTCAAAAATGAATACGACTGTCGATGCAACAGCAGGAGGTGGGAGAGATTCTGTAAGTATTTCATGTCAGTTTTTACTGAAAGGGGATATGGAAGTTAGAGATGTTGGAGAAATAAATAGTGATAACTTGGCAAGTGTATATATTGGATGTCTTAAAATGCATAAAGGTGGATAAATCCCTGGAATCTGATCAGGTGTATCCCAGAACTTTGTGGGTAATTAGGGAAGCTTTTGCTGGGCCTCTCGCTGCGATATTTGTATCATCGATCGCCACAGGTGAGGTGCTGGAAGATGGGTGCCATTATTTGAGAAAGGTGGTAAGGAAAAGCCAGGGAACTATAGAGCGGTGAGCCTGAAGTCAGTGGCAGAGAAGTTGTTGGAAGGGATTCTCCGGGACAAGATTTACATGTCATTGGAAAAGCAAGAAATTATTAGGGAGAGTCAGCATGGCTTTTGCATTGAAATCATTTACTTGGACTTGAGAAAGACACAAGGTTTCACATAACACACTGGTTAGCAGGTTCAACACCATAGAATTCAGGCAGAACTAGCTGTTTGAATACGGAATTGGCTGGAAGGGCGAAGAGTCATAGATGTACAGCACAGAAACAGAGAACGGTCAGTCCAACCAGTACATGCTGATCAGATATCCCAATGCAATCTAGTCCCACCTGTCAGCACCCGGCCTGTATCCTTCCTATTCATATACACGTGAAGATGTCTTTTAAATGTTGCAATCGTAATGGCCTCCACCACTTCCTCTGGCAGCTCATTCCATACACGCACCACACTCTGTGTGAAAACGTTGCCTCTCAAGTCTCTTTAAAGTCTTTCCCCTCGTAATATAAACCTATGCCCTGTAGTGCTGGGATCCCCCACGCCAGGGAAAAGACTTTGTCTATTTATCCTATCCATGTACCTCATGTTTTTATATACATCGATAAGATCACCTCTCAGCCTCCGACGCTGCAGGAAAAACTGCCCCAGTTTATTCAACCTCGATTCAACCCCCAGCCTAGCTCAAATCCTCCAACCCTGGCAACGTTCTTGTAACCCTTTTCTGAACCCTTTCAAGTTTCACAACATCCTTCCAATAGGAGGGTGACCAGATTTGTACACAACGTTGCAAAAGTGGCCTAACCAATGTCCTGTACAGCTGCAACATGATCTCATAACTCCTGTACTCAATACATTGTCCGATAAAGGCAAGCATACCAAATGCTGCCTTCACTATCCAATCTACCTGCACTCCAAGGCCTCTTTGTTCAGTAACACACCTCAGGACCTGACCATTAAGTGTATATGTCCTGCTAAGATTTGCTTTCCCAAAATACCACTCCTCAGCCATTCACCCATCTGACCAAGATCACGTTGTACTCTGAGGTAATCTTTTTCACTGTCCACTACACCTCCAGTTTTGGTGTCATCTCACTAACTATACCTCCTATGTTCACATCTAAGTCATTGATATAAATGACGAAAGGTAGTGGATCCAGCAGTGATCCTTGTGACACTCCACTAGTCACAGGCCTCCAGTCTGAAAAGCAACACTCCATCACCACCCTCTGTCTTCTGCCTTTGAGCCAGTTCTGTATCCACATGGTTAGATCTCCCTGTATGCCATGAGCTCTAACCTTGCTGAGCAGTCAGTGTCATAGTGCAGGATACTTTTTGGACTGGAAGCCTGTGATGAGCAATATGCTGTCAGGCTGTGTTCTGGGTCCACTGCTTTTTGCCAGTTATATAAATGATTTCTATGTGAATATAGGAGCTATGGTTAGTAGGTTTACAATAGACACCAAAATTGGAGGTGCAATGGACAGCAAAGTTACCTGAAAGTACAATGAGACTCTGATCAAATGGGCTGAGAAGTGGCAAATGAAGTTTAATTCAGATATATGTGAGGTTCAGCATTTTGGAAAAACAAATCAGGGCAGGACTTCTACACTTAATGGGAAGTTCCTGGGGAGTGTTGCTGAACAAAGAGATCTTGGAGTGCAGGTTCATAATTCCTTGAAAGTGGAATCATAGATAGGCAGGGTAGTGAAGAAAGTGTTTGGTGTATTTGCCTTTATTGGTCAGTGCATTGAGTACAGGAGTTGTGACGTCGTTTTGTGGATTTACAGGACATTCATTCAGCCACTTCTGGAATTCTGCTTTCAGTCCTGGTCTCCCCGCTATTGGAATGATATTGTTAAACTTGAAAGGATTCAGAAAAGATGCAAAGATGTTGCCAGGGTTGAGGGATTGAGCTATAGGGAGAGGCTGAATAGACTGAGGCTGTTTTCACTGCAGAATCGGATGCTGAGAGGTGACCATAGAGGTTGATAAAATCGTTAGGGGCATGGATAGGGTAAACAGCCAGCATCTTATTCCTGTTTAGGTGAGTCCAAAACTAGAAAGCACAGGCGTGAGGGAAAAGATTGAAAAGGGATATGAGGGGCAAAGTTTCAAGCTGAACGTAGTATGTGTATGGAATGAGCTGCCAGAGAAAGTGTGGAGGCTGGTACAGTTACAACATTTAAAAGGCATCTCATTGGATATGTGATTGGGAAAGGTTTAGAAGGCCATGGGCCAAGGGCTGGCATATGGGACGAGATTAATTTAGGATATCTGGTCGGCATGGACAAGTTGGACTGAAGGGTCTGTTTCTGTTCTGTACATCTCAATAACACTAATAAATTAAAATTAAGATAGGTTTCTCTTTTATGGCGAGTTAGCAGCATGTCAGACAATTCTCCTTGGAGCTGAGAAGGTTAAGCAGTGATTTTGACCAGGAGTTGATTTGTTTCCAGGGTATTTCATTTACAGAGAGACAGAGCGAGAAATTTTTAACGTCACAATTTTTCGTAAGTATTTTCAGGTAACTGGCAAATAATGCAAAGAAAAATGTGAAGATTATTTTACTCAGTAAGTTCTGAGCATCTGGACCAGTTTGACCGACAGCTGGATGCAGATTCAGTAGTTATTGTCAAAACAAATTTGAAATTTAACATTTTTAAGGAAGGATTTGGAGGGCTATGTCCAATTGGGAGGTGAGTTGGGACTGACTGGCACCATCTGCAGAGGGAGAGAGTACAGCCCCAATGGGCTGAATAACCTCCAGCCCCTGTGCTCTGTGATACTGACCCATTCACTGTGAATGATGAAGCTCATCACAGGGCAGAGCCGTAGAGATGTACAGCATGAAAATAAACCCTTTGGTTAAACTGGTCCATGCTGACCAGATATCCCAACCTAATCTCGTCCCATTTGCCAATACTTGGCACATATCACTCTACACCCTTCCTATTCATATACCCATCCAGATGCCAAATGGTTTAATTGTACCAACGTCCTCCACTTCCTGACAGAAGATTCCATACACGCACCAACCTCAGTGGGGAAAAAAAAATTGCCCCTCAGATCCATTTTAAATTCTTCCCCTCTCATCTTAAACCTATGCCCTCTCATTCTGGACTCCCCGACCCCAGGGAAATGACCTTGTCTATTTATCCTACCCATGCCCCTCATGGTTTTATAAATCTCTATGAGGTCACCCCTCAGCCTCTGATGCACCTGGGAGGATCCCACCACTCAGGTCACAATGGGGCCTGGCTGATTGACACAGCTTCAGACCAATAGGAGAGTTGGTATGATCCTCCAGCCAATGGGAGTGAATGAGGGGTGGGTCCAGCAGGCCAACACATGACAATCAGCTTTGCAGGCGCAGTGTCACTGTGAGGGGGGACTGAATGTGAAGGAGTGGGAGAGACAGCAGACACTGGGAGAGAGATGGAGTTAGTGTGGACTGGGAAGGTTGATAAACACTGTTTCAGTCTGTTGGACCTGAATTAGATACTCCGGGTAAATTAGAACCAAAAGAACTTCGGATGCTGTAAATCACACACAACAACCAGAAGGTGCTGGAAAAGCTCAGCAGATCAGGCAGCATCTGTGAAAAGAAATCAGTTCGCATTTTCGATCCAGTGACGCTTCCTCAGGAACTGATGTTACTGAGGAAAAAAGTCTGTTTTTATGCAGAAGGTTGGGGTTAAGGAGTAAATGATAAGTGGGGGTAGAGTCCAAAGAGAGAGATAGGAGCAGTTGGACAAAGGAGTGAATAACGATCGGACGGGGGGAGGGTGAAGAGCTGTTTATGGGGACTGTTCGTGGCTAACTGTAGGTAGGCTATGTAATAACACGGCCTGGTATGTGGGGTAGGGGGCAAAGACACTAGGACGTGGGAGAGTTCGGGACCTAAAATTATTGAATTTGATGTTGAAGCCAGAGGATTGCAGGGTCCCCGAGTGGGAGATGAGATGTTGTTCTTCCAGTTTGTGTTAAAGTGTGATGCTGGAAAAGCACAGCAGGTCAGGCAGCATCCAAGGAGCAGGAGAATTGACGTATTGGGCATGTCAGCACTTCATCAGAAATGTGGGTGGGGGAATACGGCTGAGAGATAAATAGGGAGGGGTGTTTGGGGTTGGGGGGAAGGGAGCTAGGGTGGCAATAGGTAGTTGTAGATGGAGGGTAGTTGTGAGAGGATGGAATGAACAATTGGGAAGGAAGATGGGCAGGTGGGACTGTTCAAGAGGCCAGTGCCGAGTTGGAGGGTTGAATCTGAGATAAGCTGGGGGAGAGGAGATGAGGAAACCTTGATGCTCTGTGGTTAAAAGTTCCCAACGTGGAAAATGAGGTGTTCTTCCTCCAGGTGTCGGGTTGCTCGGATTTGGGATGGAGGACTTGCATGTCCTTGGCAGTGTGGTGGCGGAGGGGGTGGGCGGTAGCCAAAGTGGTCGGCCACAGGGCGGTGGGGTTGGTTGGTGCATGTGTCCCAGAAATATTCCCTGAAATATTCCACAATTTGGCGTCCTGAGAGCAAGGGACACAATAGGTGAGGTGTTCGAGTGGGCAGGGAAATCTCTGCTGGATGTAGGAGTATCAAGTGGTGCCTTGGATGGAGGTGAGGAGAAGATGTGTGCACAGGTTTTCCACCTCTTGCAGTGGCAAGCGAAGGTGCTTGGAGTGGAGGGTGGGTTGGTGGGGACCGTGGATCTAACGTGGAAGTCACAGAAGGTATGGTCTCTGTGGAATGCTGAAAGGGGTGGGGAGGGAAATATATCTCAGGTGGTTGGATCTGATGGTGGAAAGAGCAGAGGATGATGGGTTGTATCTGGGTGGAAGGTGAGGATGGTGGGATTCCATCTTTGTTGCATTTGGAGGGGTGGGGTTCAAGGGCAGTGGTGTGGGAAGTGGAGGAGATACACTGGAGGGCATTGTTTACCACATGTGAGGGGAAATTTGCAGTCCTTGAAATAGGAAGCCATTTGGTATGTTCTGAAGTGTTCTTCCAGCTTGCATCAAGCTTCACTGGAACACTGCAGTAAGCATGAGACAGAGATGTTGGACAGGGAACAGTCTTGTGTGTTAAAGAGCAGGCAACTGGAAGCTCAGGATCTTTTTTGCAGGCACAATGTCGATCATCAGCCACCATTTCCACCACCGCCACTGAGATGCTAGAAGGTTCCTGTCTCCTCCATTAACAGCTTTCCAACTTCCCACTCCTTTATCTTTCCAAATGTTCCTGTGTCTCTTTGGGCTCTGTCCCCACCTATTATTTACTCTTTAACTCCTATCTCCTGTAGTCCAAAGATCTATAGGTTAGGTGAATTGGCCCAGCTAAGTTTACCGTAGTGTTCGGGGATGTGCATTAGTTCGGGGAAATGGAGAGTAATAGAATAGGAGAATGGGTCGGTCTGGAATTGTTGGGCCAAAGGGCCTGTTTCCTGAAGGGATTCTAATTTTCCCAGCTGTCATCGGTTCTGAGGAAGGGTCACTGGACCTGCGATAACCCATGGTGTGTGCAGGAGGCGGAAAGGGGAGAGTGGCAGCAGAAACCAGATGAAATGTATCAGTGTAGACTGGGAGGGTTTAGGTACACTCTGTGCAGGTAGTTAGTCTGAATTAGAAACTCTTGGTCCCACGTTTGCAGCAAAGGGGAAGATGGCTTGGGCCTCAGGCAGTGAGAGGTCCTTGGTTATGGCCACCATTTTTATTTGGGGCAAGGTACAGCAAGGAGCATGAACGTGTCCTCTTCCTGGGTGGGGGCGAGGTGATTTGAAGAGGAGCATTTACACATCAAACACATACCGAGAGAAGTGTTTGTCTTCACTATTCATCTTGCACTGACTGTGAGCTTTGTTTTGTGAATTCATTTTATAGGATATTAATTGAGAATAATTGAGACAGGGATCTCAATAAACAAGTTTCTACAGTCAACGGAGTCATCGGGATCTGAATATCATTGGCATTGAACTGTGGAACGAGAAAGGTTTGTCTGTTCTGTCTGTGGGAAAATATCTTCAATATTTTTGTCAAGCCAAAAGCAGAATGATATTCAAGTCCATGGTTGGATCACCCTTGGGGTATGTGTTCAATTCTTGGCCCTGTAGCTGTGGAAGGACGTATTGGCCTGAGAGGGAGCAAAGATATATCCAAATTACACCTCGTCTTTTTTGCAGGAACTGTCAGATTTAGTCTCAATCATCCACTTTGTAATGTTAATCTGTAAACTCCCTACTTCCAATTCTCTGCAAATTTCTCATGGATTCAAATTCCAGCACCATTTCAGGTGGAACGTTCCAGATTCTGACAACTGTCTGTTCATTCAGAAACTGCTGAAGTCCATGTTGACCCTGGGGTTACAAAGGGCTGAATTGAAAGATGCAATGCTGGTCCTGAGCTCCCATTGAGGTGCATTGGAACAGTACAGTGTAGGTGTGAGCAGACAATGAAAATGACAGGGCTGCACTGTGAGGGCTGCTTGGCTCAATGAGAGTGTTTTGGAGTTGGGTGTAAATAGTGAGGTGAGACAGGGAGAAGGTGAAGCTGAAACTCAGTTTTAGTTCAGGCCTTTCAGAAATTCACAGTCCCAATGGGAATAGCCAATTTGTCAGTGATACCTGTGGAGTATTTAAGTTTTTAAAGTATGACATATCGGCTTAAGTAAAGATTTTTTTTGTTATTATAATGGACATGTTTGAAGTGAAGGAAGGTTACTCACTCATTTAAATTCTCTTAATGGGAGTAACTGGATGAATGTAGAGAGACGTTGTGACAGGAGCCCTCAGACCCGTGGTGTGCTCCTCTTGAACAATGTGGGAAATATGGGCCGCTTCCAGTGTCCCTGACGGCTATTTGTGCAGGAAGGGTTCCCATCTGCAGCTACTGGGAAACTGCTTTTCCGAGCTGGAGCTGGGAGTGGATTCACTGTGGAGTATCTGCAATACTGAGAATGTTATGGACAGCACGTTTAGTGAGTTAGTCACACTGCAGGTGAGGGTTACACAGGCAGAAAGGGAATGGGTGAACATCAGATCAAGTAAAAGGCTCAGGAAGTGAGTACAGGAGTCCCCCGTTGTTATCCCCTTCTCATACAGATACTGTCTACCACTTGGGATTCTGTAAGGGCGGGAATGGGTGGGGTGGCTTCTTGGGAAATCAGCATCAGCCAGGTTCATGACACCACAGAGAGCTCTGCTGATCAGAACAAGAGGAATGAGAGTGGCAGGGCTATAGTGGCAGGGGATTCAATAATCAGGGGTACAGCCAGGCACTTCTGTGCCCACAGACATGAATCCGGGATGGTATGTAATCTCCCTGGTGCCAAGATCCATGATATCATGGAGTGGCTGCAGGACATTCTGGAGCTGGAGGGTAAACAGGCCGTGGTCGTGCAACACACAAATACCAAGGACATCGCTAAACAGAGGGATGAGGGCCTGAAAGCTGGACTCAGCGAGAGCAGAGATGCATTAAAATGTAGCTCCTGAAATGTAATAATGTCAGACTTACTCCCAGTGCCATGTGCTCATGAGAGCAGGAATGAGAAGGTAGATCAGCTGGATGTGTGGCTGGGGAAATGGTGTACCAGAGAAGGGTTTTGATTCTTCAGGCACTGGGACTGTTTCTGGGTTAGGTGGGACCTATACCAGCCTGACCGGTTACCCCGGGCAGAGCTGAGACAAACCTGGTGGGGGCTTTTGCCAGTTCTGTTCGTGAGTTTGTAACTAGTCTAGCAGGGGGATGGGAACTGAAGTGTAGGATTAGATGGGTCAGATTCAGGACTGGGAATGGGAGGTAGAATATTAGTGATGTAGTTAGCGGCTCAGAAAGCCAAAGGAAAGGAGGATTAAAAAAAGATTGAGTCCCTCTTCATCCATCAGTCCTGACATCCAAAGAATGTGAGTCAACAAAATCTGGAGCTGTTTACATGTCTATGACTCTGTGCTTCTCGAAAAACTCAATGAGGTTTGTGAGACACGACCTGCCCTTGACGAAACCATATTGACGATCTGAAATCATATTGTTGTTTGTCAGATGATTACAAATAGTGTCTCTTATAATCCTTTCCAAAACCTTTCCTAAAATAGAAGTAAGGCTCACTGGTATATAATTACCTGGGTCATCTCTACTGCCCTTCTAATCAAGGGCATTACATTTGCAATCACCCAGTCCTCTGGTACTGAACTTGTAGGCAATGATAACTCAATATCAAAGCCGAAGTCTTTGCTATCTTCTCCCTAGCTTCCCAGACAATCTACGGATAAATCCCATCTAGCCCAGGGGACTTGTCTACTTTAATCCTTCTAGAATTGATAACACCTGTTCGTAACTAACCTCGGTCCTTTCTAGTCTAACATCTTCTACCTCATTATTATCTACAATATTCTAATTTTCCTGAGTGAAAACCAATGAGAAATGTTTGTTTAGCACCTCTCCGATTTTCACAGTGTCCACACTCCACTTCCCACTTCTGTCTTTGATTGGCCCTATTCCTACCCTATCCTTTATTCCTCACATACCTATAGAAAGCTTTAGGGTTCTCCTTTATTCTATTCGCTAAAGACTGCTCGTGTCCTCTCTTTGCTCTTCTTAACTCTCTTTAAATCCTTCCTAGCTGATCTGTAAGTCTCCATCGCCTCATCTGTACCATTTGCCTCATCAACACATAAGCCTCCTACTTCTTCTTAACGAGAGATGCAATTTCTGTGGTAAACCACGGTTCCCTTCCCTTATCACTTCCTCCCTGCCTGACAGGGACATACCTATCAAGGACACGCAATATCTGTTCCTTAAACCAGCTCCACATTTCCATTGTCTGCATCCACTGCATTTCGCTCCTCCATCCTATGCATCTTAATTCTTGCTGAATCGCATTATAATTGCCACTGCCCCATTGCTAAGTCTTCACCTGTGGCATATACCTATCCCTTTTCATTGCTAAACTAAACATAACTGAATTATGATCACTCTCTCCAAAGTGCTCACCTACACCTAAATCAAACACCGAGTCCGGTTCAATGACCAAGCGCCAGATCCAATGTGGCCCCAACCCTCCTGTACACATTGGACAAAAACTCATCCATCCGACGTACTAGAATTATAGAATTTCCCGTCAATGTTGGGGAAGTTAAAGTCCCCCATAATGACCACCATGTTACTTTCACTCCTACCCAGAGTAATTTTTCTAATCCTCTCTTCCCCCTTCCTGGAACTCTGTGGCGGCCTATAAAAAATCCAAGCAGTGTGACCTCCCTCTCCTGTTTCTCACCTCAGCCCACACTACTTCAGTAGACAAGACCTCATCAAATGTTCTCTCAGCCACCGTTATACTATCCTTGACTAACATGACATGCATGGGCCCATTGCGGTGCTTCAAATTCCATGAGGCAGCCACACTGTCTATGACAGACAGACTCAGTCTGGAACCTCCTCTATCCTTAAGACCTTATGCACTGCCTACACTCCTCCATTTCCCCTTTGCACGTTCCCTTTTCAACCCAACCCACCCCACCTGCATCACTCCACAATTGGAGCTGTCAAGGGCAGAAGTCTGTGGAATACCCTCCCTAACCTTCTCTATCCTCTTTTAAGATGTATTTTAAAATCATTCTCCATAATCAATGTTTTGATCATCCATGAAACACCTTAGGAGATTTGCCATTATGAAAGATTCCATATAAAGCAAGTAGTTTTTGTTATTGCTGAACATTAGGGGAAACAGAAATGATGCTTTCAAAATTCTAACAAGAAAGTCACTGATCGGCGCAGTGTGTAGGCCAAATAAAAACATCACATTGGGATGGACAATAAACAAAGAAATAGCTGATGCCTATAAAAATGGCATGTCTATTACCTTGGGTGATTTTAATCTACATGTAGATTGGTCGAACCAGCTCAGTCAGGGTAGCCTTGAGGAGTTCATTAAGTGTATCCATGATAGTTTTTTTGAACAGTATGAAATGTAAACGACAAGGAGCAAGCTATCCAAGATCTGGCCCCTGTGCAATGAGACAGGAATAATTAATGACCTCAGAGTTAGGGATCCTCTTGGAAGAAGTGATCACTGTCTGGTTGAAGTTAGAATACATATGGAGAGTGTGAAGATAAATTACCTGCCCTCGATCTCTTCATAGCCAACTGCCGCTGCGACATTTACCGCCTCAACTTCTCCACCCCTCTCACCCACTCCAACCTCTCAACCTTGGGATGTGCATCCCTCCACTCCATCCGTTCCAACCCCAACCTCACTATCAAACTGGCAGACAAGGGAGGCGCGGAAGTAGTTTGGCGCACCGACCTTTACACTGCTGAGGCTAAACGCCAGCTCGCGGACACCTCCTCCTGCTGCCCCCTTGACCATGACCCCACCTCCCACCACCAAACCGTCATCTCCCAGACCATCCATAACCTCATCACCCCATCCACCGCCTCCAACCTCATAGTCCCTCAACCCCACCTCCAGTTTCTACCTCCTGCCCAAAATCCACAAATGTGACTGCCCCGGCCGACTCATTGTCTCAGCCTGATCCTGCCCCACCGAACTCATCTCTGCATACCTCGACACGGTCCTGTCCCCCTTAGTCCAAGACCTCCCCACCGACGTTCGGGACACCACCCATGCCCTCCACCACCTCCATGGTTTTCGTTTCCCCGGCCCCCAACGCCTTATCTTCACCAGTCCCAATACACCTCCATTCCCCATCACGAAGAACTCAAAGCTTCTTCCTTTCCCACTGTACCAACCAGTACCCTTCCACTTACACCCTCCTTCGACTGACTGAACCGGTCCTCACCCTGAACAACTTCTTCTTGTTCCAATCCTCCCACTTCCTCCAAACCAAAGGAGTAGCCAAGGGCACCCGCATGGGCCCCAGCTATGCCAGCCTCTTCGTAGGATATGTGGAACAGTCCATCTTCCGTACCTACACTGGCACCACACCCCACCTTTTCCTCCGCTACATCAATGACTGTATCGGCGATGCCTCATGCTCCCATGAGGAGGTTGAACAGTTCATCCACTTTACCAACACCTTCCACCCCGACCTCAAATTCACCTGGACCATTTCAGACTCCTCCCTCCCCCTCCTAGACCTTTCCATTTCTATCTCGGGCGACCGAATCAACACGGACATTTACTATAAACCGACCGGCTCCCACAGCTACCTCGACTACACCTCCTCCCACCCTGCCCCCTGTAATGAAAACGCCATCCCATATTCCAAATTCCTTCGTCTCTGCTGCATCTGCTCCCAGGAGGACCAGTTCCAATACTGTACAACCCAGATGGCCTCCTTCTTCAAAGACTGCAATTTCCCCCCAGACGTGGTCGACGATGCCCTCCACCATATCTCCTCCACTTCCCGCTCCTCCGCCCTTGAGCCCCGCCCCTCCAAAAACCACCAGGACAGAACCCCTCTGGTCCTCACCTACCACCCCACCAAACTCCATATACAGCGTATCATCAATCGTCATTTCAGCCACCTCCAAATAGACCCCACCACCAGGGATATATTTCCCTCCCCTCCCCTATCAGCATTCCGAAAAGACCACTCCCTCCGTGACTCCCTTGTCAGGTCCACACCCCCCACCAACCCAACCTCCGCTCCCAGCACCTTCCCCTGCAACCGCAAGAAATGCAAAACTTGCGCCCACACCTCCCCCCTTACTTCCCTCCAAGGCCCCAAGGGATACTTCCATATCCACCACAAATTCACCTGCACCTCCACACACATCATTTATTGCATCCGCTGCACCCGACGTGGCCTCCTCTATATTGGGGAGACAGGCCGCCGACTTGCGGAACGTTTCAGAAAACACCTCTGGAACACCTGGACCAACCACCCCATGGCTCAACAGTTCAACTCCCCCTCCCACTCCACCAAGGACATGCAGGTCCTTGGACTCCTCCATCGCCAGACCATAGCAACACGACAGTTGGAGGGAGATCGCCTCATCTTCTGCTGAGGAACCGTCCAACCACAAGGGGTGAATTCAGATTTCTCCAGTTTCCTCATTTCCCCTCCCCCCACCTTGTCTCAGTCAAATCTCTCGAACTCAGCTCCATCTTCCTAACCTGCAATCTTCTTCCTGACCTCTCAGGCCGGAGTGGGGGTGGGGCAATCACCCTCACTTTGACCTCCTTCCACCTATCGCATTTCCAAGACCCCTCCCCCAAGTCCCTCCTCCCTACCTTTTATCTTAACCTGCTGGACACACTTTCCTCATTCCTGAAGAAGGGCTTATGCCTGAAACGTCGATTCTTCTGCTCCTTGGATGCTGCCTGACCTGCTGCGCTTTTCCAGCAACACATTTTCAGCTCTGATCTCCAGCATCTGCAGTCCTCACTTTCTCCACCAGTGCAAAGATAAAATCTAATACTTTTGTCCTGTGCTTGGACTTGGGGATCTAAAATAGAATGAGGAAGAACCTGGATAATGTAGACTGGAAACAAAGATTTTATGGTGGGACAGTTGATGAGCAGTGAAAGATTTTCAAAGACATTTTTGGAAGTGCTCAGCAAAGGCATATTCCAGTGAAAAGGAAGGACTGTAAGAAAAGGCGGTGGACAAAAGATAGGGAATTGTACACCAGTTAGTTTATTCTCTGTAGTGGGAATGATGTTTGGGTCTGTTATCAAGGAAGAAATAGCAGGGAATCTCGATACAAATTGTCCCATTGGGCAGACAGAGCATGGATTCATGAAGGACAGGTCATGCTTGACAAATCGTTTGGAATTCTATGAAGACATTTCGAGCAAGGTGGACAATGGGGACTTAGTGGATGCGGTGTACCTGGATTTCCAAAAGGCCTTCAACAAGGTGCCACACAAGTGGCTGTTGCATTATATAAGGGTGCATGGGATAGAGTATTAGCAAGGATAGAAGATTGGTTGACTAACAGGAAGCAAAGAGTGGGGATAAATAAGCCTTATTCTGGCTGGCAATCAGTAACTAGTAGTGTGCCTCTCGGATCAGTGTTGGGACTGCAATTATTTAGAATTGATACAGATGATTTAGAGTTGGGGACCACATGTAGGGTGTCAAAGTTTGCATATTAGACTAAGATGAGTAGCAGAACAAAGTGTGCGGAGGACTGGGAAACTTTGCAGGGGAACATAGATACATTGAGTGAGTGGGCAATGGTTTGGGAATATTATGTTCATAAATGTAAAATCATACTCTTTGGTTGGAGTAACATTAATAAAAAGATTATTACTTGAATTTTAAAAAAGTTACATTATTTGCTATGCAGAGGGCACCTGAACATCCTTCTGCAGGAAGGTTCGTCACCAGGTATAACAATCAATTCAGAAGGCAAATGGAATTTAGTCCTTCATTGCTGATGGGATTGTGTTTAAAAGCAGAGGTTATGTTCTCGCTATAGTGGGTGCTGGTGAGGCCACACCTGGAGTACTGCATGCAGTTTTTATCTCCTTCCGTGCTCAGGGATGTACTGGCCCGAGAGGGGCTGCAGAGGAGGTTAACTATGTTGCTTCCGGAGGTGAGGGGTTTGGCTTACCAGAGACTGAGTAGATTGGGATTATATTCATTGGAATTCAGAAGAATGGATAGATACAAAATAATGAATGGAATAAATAAAAAAGAAGTTGAGAGGATGTATACACTGGCAGGTGAAGCGAGGACAAGAGGGCATCACCACAAGGTTAGAAGCAGCAAATTTAGGAGTGAATTGAGAAGAACGTCTTGACCTTGATGAAGTGCATTGCCCAGGGAAGTATTTGATGCTAGTTCAATGAACGTTTTTAAAGCTAAGTTAGTTTTTTAAAAAAGAAATAAATAATTAAGGAGTACGGTGAGAAGGTGAGTAAATCATTCTGCATCCACAAAATGATCAGCCATGATCTTATTGAATGGTTGAGCAGGCTCGAAGGGCAGGACGGCCTTAACTTTTTCCAAGATCTTTTGTTCTTATATTATGCATTCCTCCCTCACTCGTGACTTGGTGTTCCATGAGGATGGACAAAATTAAAATTCACAGAACACCAGGTTATAGTCCAACAGGTTTATTTGGAAGCACTACTTTGCTGGTCCTTCATCAGGTGGTTGTGTGATTTTTAACTTTGTCCCTCACTCTTGTAACTGAGAAACAGCAACAAAAGCCATGAAGCAGTGCGCAAGCTCCAGCCAACAGTTGGTATTGTGGACAATGAAGAAGGTTATCTCAGAATACAATGGGATATTGATCAGATGGGCCGATGGGCTGAGGACAGGCAGATAGGATTTAATTGAGATAGATCAGGTTAGAATATCTGGTTAACATCGACAGGTTGGACCGAAGAAGTGATTGATGTCAGCGGCGGACCAATGGAAAGAAAGGGGAGGAGCTGGAGGACCTGACGGGGCAGTTGGTCCTCCGACCAATCAGTGAATGAGGGCGGGACTAGACTATACCACGTGTTATCTCGTGGTGGGCGCGGATTTCAGGGACAGATGTGTGGAGTGCTGTCGGTGAGGAAAGAAATAAACAGCTGGAACCGGGAGGAAAATGGTGTTGGTATGGTCTGAGAGGTTTTACAATCATTTGCTGCATATCGGAAAATACAAATTTGAAACTTACAGTCCCGGTTTTGCAGCAAACGGGAATATGTCTCGTTGAGTAATCGGCCCGAGTGAGCGCCGCCATCTTTATTCGGGGCAATGATTCACTGGACACGTGCGCGGCCGCCAGCTTTGTAGGGGGCAAAGATCAGAGGGATGTGTGTGCAGCCTTCCCTGGTAAAAAGAGTCATAGGGCAGGATTTACACAGAGCACATTCAAACCCAGAGAATTTTTTTTTTTCTGGACTTGTTTCGTTATTCATTTAAATGATTTAGATGTGAATAGAGGCCGTATAGTTAATAAGTTTGCAGGTGACACCAAAATTGGAGGTATTGTGGACAATGAAGAAGGTTATCTCAGAGTACAGTGGGATATTGATCAGATGGGCCAATGGGCTGAGGAGTGGCAGATAGCTTAGGTTAGGATATCTGTTTGGCATAGGTTGGACCGAAGATGCCTGTTTCTGTGCTCGACACCTTTGACTGTGGGATCATAAAAGTGAACTCTGCTCTGGTTCATCTCTGGGTTCTCTGATGTCCACTTGTTCATTATCTAGCTTCCTCAGTCTCTCATGGGTGTATTTTTGCTCTGTATAGTATTTTACTATTACTTTCACAGCTGTTTTATAAATGAATTGAAAAATGTAGAGCTGGAAAAATACAGCAGGCCAGGCAGCATCCGAGGAGCAGGAGAATCGACGTTTTGGGCATAAGCTCTTCTTCAGGAATGTAAACGAATTGTCCACTGCTGCCCGGTTCCTGACCATATGCTGTTCAATTATCAGGTTATTTTTTCCACGATATCTTTGACAGTCAAGAATTCTTTTTTCCAATAAGCGAGTGCATTTTCCTTCAATTCCTGACAGTCAAATTCTGCACCATTTTCATTCCCTGTGATTCATGTTGCACTCCCTGAAACATCAACTGTGAATTTCTCCTTCCACAGAAACCAATGATCAATGCCAAAGCCTTGTTGCCTGTGGAGAGGGTGATGTTTGACTTCCTTGTACTGCTGCAGTTTGTGTGGTGAAGGTGCTCCCACAATGTGGTTGGGTAAGAGACATTACAGAGTATTCACTCAGCGATATTGAAGAGTCGAAGATATCTGTACAAATCATCATGGTTTTAATTTCACAAATATATTATTGAGAACTTTAACATAACGCGACAGATGGAGAATATTGTGTCCAGTGACCAAAACCATTGCCAAATAAGCAGTTTTTCAAGAATGCCTTTAAGGAAGAAAGTAGATCTTAGTGGGTTAGAGTGGGGATTCCAGACCATGTTCCCTTGGAGTCTATAGAAACAGTCACACAGGTGAACTCAAACATAAACACATGATTGAGAGTCTGAACTAAAATGCGTTATTGAGATATGAAAGGGTGTGTGGTGCAGGGAGATAGGAATGATTACAGTCAGGAATTAATTCAAAGGTGCGAAAGTAAATTGTTGTTGCTTATAAATGGGAGTCTTTTGATTGATCGGCAAGTTCTGGTACAAGTGAGCACTTCAGCAGTAGAGTTTTCAACATTCTTGAGATTATCGGGAGGGTGAATGTGGGATGCTGGCCAGGAGTGGGTTTAGATAATGAAATCTAGAGTTAACAAAAGGAATGAATGAGAGTTTCAGGAAATGAGCTGAGACGGTGGTGAGGTCAGGTGATATCACTGAAGTCGAAATAGTGGACTTGGAGGGGGTCTGGCCTCAGCCTCCCCTCCCCTCTGGGATTCAGCTGCTTGTCAGTTTGTGAATCAAGTCTATAACAAGCTCAGGAACTGAGTGGCCCTGGCAGAACCCAAACTGGGCATCGCTGAGCAGGTTATTGCTGAGCAGTTGCTTGACAGCACTGTTGATGACACCTTCCATCACCTCACTGCTGAGCGAGTGTGGACTGATGGAGGGGAATTGGCTGAGTTGGATCTGCCCTGAGTTTTTGTGTTGGAACATCCCTGAGCAATATTCCACACAGTCAGTAGGTGCCAGTGCTGGAGCAGTACTTGCCTTGGTGGGCAGCAGGTTCTGGAGCACAGCCAACAGTATTATTGCCAGAATATTGGCAGGGCCCATAACCTTTACATTGCTTATCCATTTCTTGATCTGATTTGACATGAGTTTTAAACAATTTCGATTCATATCTGTGATGTCAGGGACCAATGGAGAAGGCTCATCCACTTGGCACTGCTGGCTGAAAATTGCTGCAAATGCTGTCCTCTTATCTGTGGAATGGATGTGGGAGACCCCTCCATCAGGAAGGGTGGGATATCTGATGCTGTAATTGTCCATCACCATTCCTGACTAGGTGTGGCAGAACTGCAGAGCTCCGATCTAATCCATTGTTTATGGGATCACTTCGTTCTATTTGGTGTTGCTTGTGCTGCTTGTAGCTGCACCAGGTTGGCACCTCATTTTTAAGTATGCCTGGTACTGCTGGCATGCCCTCCTGCATTCACTATTCAACCAGGATTGATTCCCCTGGCTTGATGTTAATGGTTGAGGGATATCAGGCCATGTGATTTCAGATTGGGCTGGAGTACAGTTCTGCTGCTGTCGTTGGTCCACAGTGAGGCAGAAGTTGCAGGGTCAAGAGGGCTGATTTGTGGTTGTATTTGCTAGTGCATTGGTAGATGTAATGTGGTCCATCCAGTTTCATTCCTTTTAGATTAGATTACTAAGTGTGGAAACAGGCATTTCGGCCCAACAAGTCCACACACCGACCCGCTGAAGCACAACCCACCCAGACCCATTCCCCTACATTTACCCCTTCACCTAACGGTACGGGCAATTTAGTATGGCCAGTTCACCTAACCTGCACATTTTTGGACTGTGGGAGGAAACTGGAGCACCCGGAGGAAACCCACGCGGACACGGGGAGAATGTGCAAACTCCACACAGTCAGTCGCCTGAGGCAGGAATTGAACCCGGGTCTCTAGCACTATGAGGCAGCAGTGCTAGCCACTGTGCGGTCCTTTGTTGAGACTGTGCAGTGATTAATACAATGAGTGATTTGATCGGCCACTGTCGGGTTTCTTTCCCTCAAGGACATTGTCAATGGCTGAAAAAACATCCCCAATGGTTCTGTGGCAAACGGTAGATTCTTCATTCCAGTTTCTTTTACTTTTCTTGACTTCAGAGCAACCCTCTACCAATTTGGGATTCAAACCTGAACTTCAGTTGTATATTTTAATATTCTTGATAAATGATAAATACGACAGGTTTGTTCACTTATTTTTAGAATCACTATCACAGGTTTTGTTTTGTTTTTATTTCGAAAACAATGTCTATTATCCTGTCTCCTCCATCCTCCCTTCCAACAACAAGAGTGAGGAGCACATGGAGTTTCTCGGTCAATAACATTGAGACAATCCAATCAGCTGCCTCTGCTTCTTTCCTCCCTCTCCACTAGCCCACAGAGCCACACTGCCTCACAAGGGTGCTCCTAATTTTAGTCCTAAACTTGCATTTCCTAGAGTCTCTTGTCAAGATTTTCTTGACCATTTACCCGAGAGTAGCTAAATGATGGACATTCCAAATCTCTCTCATTCTCCTGCTTGTTACCGCCCTCCACCCCCCACCCGCCAAAAAAACACAGATATTGTTCCATGATCTGTCGGTCTGTTTTTTCTGGTTATGTCCTTCTCTCCCATTCGGCTAAAACCTAATATTTGACCTCACCATCATTGGCAAATCCTGCTCCATCTCCACTCTCCCTTTCCTTTCTGAATTCATTGTATTTAGTTTCCCTCCAGGGTCTATCCTTGGTCCGTCCTGTTTCTCACCTACATACTGCCAGGAGGTAACTTCGCCCAAAAGCACAGTGTTAGGTTTCACATGTACACTAACAATGCCCAGCTCTCCCTCCCCATCATCCGTCTCCATTACTCCACTATTACTCAGTTATCCAACTGCTTACCACGCTTCGATTAGCTGCAATTCACTCCAATGAAACACTGTAATTGTTAAACCCATTGCCTTCAGTTGCTATTCCAAATTCAATTCCCTTACTGCTGTGTCCCTCCCTCTCACTGGGAAGTGTCTGAGGCAGAACTACATTCATCACAATATTGCTCTCATATCTGAGCTCAAGGTGACCATCTGATCAGACATCTACACAATCACAAACACCAGGAATTCCAATCTCTAAAACGTTGCTAATCTCCTTCTCACCCCAGCTCCATTGCTACTGAAACCCTAACCTGTGTCGGTGTTGCCTTTAACTTGACAAATCTGAAACAGAACCCTTGATTCCGTGACTGACCCAGAATCTGGTTCAAGACCAACCCGTAATGGGACACATCCTCTCTATATTTACCCTGTCAAACCTCGACAGAATCCTGTATGTTTCAAAGAGATCACCTCTCATTCTTCCAAAGTCCAGTGAGTAGATTCCCAATTTATTCAGCCTTTGCTTACAGGATAATCCCTTCAAAACAGGGATCATCCCAATGGATCTTCTCTGAAATGCTCTATTTGGATAACTAAAGGGACCAAATCTGTTCATGTTACTCCAGATGTGGTCTCACTTGCCATTTGTTTAGTTGCCCTAAGGTATATAGTCCAAACTCTTATATTGCAAACTCTTTGAAATAAGGGACAGCATTCCATTCCCCTTCCTGATTCCCTGTTGTAACTGTGTGCTCGCTTTCTGTGTTTCCTGCTCATTTTCCCCCAGTCCCTTTGTGGTGCAGCTTTCTATAGTTTATCCCAAGTTATACTCTATTTGCCGACTTGTTGCCCACGTTTCCTGTGAATATCTCTCTGTGAACTGTTTATAATCCTTTTGGAACTTTCCTGTTATGCCTTTTCTAGGAGATTTCCCCCCTCATTATTCGAAACATGGACTGTGAGCACTGGGCAGTGGGAAGCATGAACAGTTGCTATCTTTCAGGGATACTCTGTTTCATGACTGGGAGGAGCTTGTTGCCCATTGGTCAGAATGGAGACATCTTGCCCATTAAGCTGCATGAGCCTTTCACACTCCATGTCTTATTGTGGAGGCACAACGGCAGCACGGAAGGAAAGAAAAGGAAGCAAATCCTGCTCTCCATATCTCACTGAATCTTGGGATATTCTGTCCCATGTTCAGTGACATGAAATCCCAAGGTGGAAACTCATAGAAACCCACATAGATTTGCCCTTGAAGTGCCTGCTAACCTTCACCAGGGGTAATGTGTACAGTCATCCTGGGCCAGGAGGAGGGGATTGTATGAGTTTCAAACATGAACTGACAGTGACGGATTTTATAAACTTGTATTACAGGCAGATATTCAGATGGTAATCTCAGTCATTGTAACGCCAAACTCTGACACAATTACTCCACTCATCAGGACCTGGATATTCATATTGTGTGAGAGTATTGTGTTGCAAATCAATACCATTTGCTGAATAAAAGTTCTCCTTTGAATCAAACCATCCTCTCAATAGATCTTCCCAAATCTTCAACATGTGTCCTGTAACCCTTGTATAATGAGCTGATGGGGCTAAGGTTTATTATTACAACGTGTAACTTTTGTAAACCGCTTTGTCACAGCTTCCCAAATTTCCTTTGCTACAAGGAGAACAATCTCAGTTTTTCCAAACCGCTGATTCCCCAATGTCTGTTTGCTCTCTATAAGTTACACATCAGGATTGTGGTGGAACATTCTCCACTTGCCTGCATCAGTGCACCCCCCCCCCCCCCCCCAAACAATATTAAATAAAGTGAACATTCTCCACGATAAAGCACTGTACCTGAGTGGTTTCCCATCCAGCACCTTCAGCATTCCCTCGAGGCACAGTGGTATCACTGTGTAAAAGATCAAGTCACCATTGTTCTACCCGACCATAGGACTGTGCTCCATTTCGAAATGGCAGGCAGTGACCAGTGGGGTACCGCAGGGATCCGTGCTGGGACCGCAGCTTTTTACAATATATGTAAATGATATAGAAGATGGTATCAGCAATAACATTAGCAAATTTGCTGATGACACAAAGCTAGGTGGTAGGGTAAAATGTGATGAGGATGTTAGGGGATTACAGGGTGACCTGGACAAGTTAGGTGAGTGGGCAGATGCATGGCAGATGCAGTTTAATGTGGATAAATGTCTGGTTATCCACTTTGGTGGCAAGAACAGGAAGGCAGATTACTACCTCAATGGTATCAAATTAGGTAAAGGGGCTGTTCAGAGAGATCTGGGTGTTCTTGTCCACCAGTCAATGAAGGCAAGCATGCAGGTACAGCAGGTCGTGAAGAAGGCTAATAGCATGCTGGCCTTCATAACAAGAGGGATTGAGTATAGAAGCAAAGAGGTGCTTCTGCAGCTGTACAGGGCCCTGGTGAGACCACACCTGGAGTACTGTGTACAGTTCTGGTCTCCAAATTTGAGGAAAGACATTCTGGCTATTGAGGGAGTGCAGCGTAGGTTCACGAGGTCAATTCCTGGAATGGCAGGATTGCCTTACACGGAAAGACTGAAGCGACTGGGCTTGTATACCCTTGAGTTTAGAAGACTGAGAGGGGATCTGATTGAAACGTATAGGCTTATGAAAGGATTGGACACTCTGGCAGGAGGGAACATATTTCCGTTGATGGGGGAGTGCCGAACCAGAGGACACAACTTAAAAATACGGGGTAGACCATTTAGGACAGAGATGAGGAGAAAGTACTTCACCCAGAGAGTGGTGGCTGTGTGGAATGCTCTGCCCCAGAGGGCAGTGGAGGCCCAGTCTCTGGATTCTTTTAAGAAAGAATTGGATAGAGCTCTTAAAGATAGTGGAGTCAAGGGGTACGGAGATAAGGCTGGAACAGGATACTAATTAGGAATGATCAGCCATGATCATATTGAATGGCGGTGCAGGCTCGAAGGGCAGAATGGCCTACTCCTGCATCTATTGTCTATTGTCTATTGTCTATTGTCTATTGTCTATTGTCTATTGAGTAGTGGTTAACGTGAATATTACCACAGCACAGGCAAGGGGAGAGGTTGAAAAGGAAAGTCCATTAATTGTGGATGGTTATTCTTGATGTGTATTAGCAACACATGTCACGTGAACAATTAATGTTAAAAAAGCCCCACAAATTCTGCAACTAAAATCCCCCATTCCTTGAACCACCCTGGTAAATCTCCTGTGCCCTCTCTCAGGGACCCTGCCACCCTTCACAATGTGTCGGCGATCTGTGGTTCGCACAGACCCAGCTGCTCTGAACCCTGTGGGGGATAGCATAGAGCAACAGTTGCACTAAACATCACTGTCTGGAAGAGAGCGAGAGACAGAAATCCCGATGGCATTTAAAATCTATTTAGGAACACACTTGCAAGGCCAACGCTGACAGGTCTATGGGTTCTGTGCTGGAAAATGGGATTAAAACAGTTAGCTGGGAGATTTCTTTACAGCATAAACCCAATGGACCACAAAACCGTTTTCCGTCATGTAGACCACAGACGAGTAATATAGGAATATGACAAGCCACAATAGAAACCAGGTCAGAGAAGGTGATATGAGAATAGATGATAGGTGATTGATTAATGTTTTTTGGAGGACAATGTGACAGAGGTTAAGCGGGACATTGTGGAACTCTGGCTGCAGGAATCTGAAATAAAAATGGGTTATCTTGAAGGCTGGAATTAAAGAAAGGCACATCACAGATTTGTGAGGGTGGACAAGATGAATGATAGAGAGTGTGTTGAGATTGGAGGATGTTGGAGAGATTGAGATGTTTTTGATGCATAGATAGTGATAGTTCTGAGATGAGAGAGGAATTATAGACATAAGGATGAGTTGTTCCCTTTCCCAACCCGACCTCTTTACTGATAATGATTGTTTCTCTGTCCTCATCTGCCATTGCCTCCGTAGGCCTGCGACAATGAGACTACACAGATAGTATGTTCCTGTTAAGGCCAAAGCTGGGAGGGGTTGAGAATGCTGCATGACCTGAGAAATTGAGGCTCTGGTCAAGAAAATGAAGGGAGGATATAGCAGGTACACACCACTGGGTTTGAGTGAGTCCCTAGGGGACTATAAGGGCAGTAGGAGTATACTCGCGGGAAACCAGGAGGCAAAAAAGGGGACATGAGATAGCTTTGGGAAAAAGGTTTAAGGAGAATCCAAAGAGATTCTACAAATACACTAAAGACAAAAGAATAACGAGGCAGAGAATAGCGACCCTCAAAGATCAACAAGACTGTCTATGGAACAGCAGGAGGTGGGAGAGATTCTGTAAGTATTTCATGTCAGTTTTTACTGAAAGGGGATATGGAAGTTAGAGAAGTTGGAGAAATAAATAGTGATAACTTGGCAAGTGTATATATTACAGAGGAGGAGGTACTGGATGTCTTAAAATGCATAAAGGTGGATAAATCCCTGGAATTAAATCAGGTGTATCCCAGAACTTTGTGGGTAACTAGGGAAGCTTTTGCTGGGCCCCTCGCTGCGATATTTGTATCATCGATCGCCATAGGTGAGGTGCTGGAAGATGGGTGCCATTATTTGAGAAAGGTGGTAAGGAAAAGCCAGGGAACTATAGACCGGTGAGCCTGAAGTCAGTGGCAGAGAAGTTGTTGGAAGGGATTCTCTGGGACAGTATTTACATGTCATTGGAAAAGGAAGAAATTATTAGGGAGAGTCAGCATGGCTTTTGCATTGAAATCATTAACTTGGACTGGAGAAAGACACAAGGTTTCACATAACACACTGGTTAGCAGGTTCAACACCATAGAATTCTGGTGGAACTAGCTGTTTGGATACGGAATTGGCTGGAAGGTCAAAGAGTCATAGATGGTCAGCACAGAAACAGAGACCCGTCGGTCCGACCATTACATGCTGGTCCCAATGCAATCTAGTCCTACCTGTCAGCACCCGGCCCATATCCTTCCTATTCATAGACACATGAAGATGCCTTTTAAATGTTGCAATCGTAATGGCCTCCACCACTTCCTCTGGCATCTCATTCCATACATGTACCACCCTCTGTGTGAAAACGTTGCCTCTCAAGTCTCTTTGAAGTCTTTCCCCTCATACCATAAACCTATGCCCTCGAGTGCTGGGATCCCCCACGCCAGGGAAAAGACTTTGTCTATTTATCCTATCCATGCACCTCATGTTTTTATATGCATAGATAAGATCACCTCTCGGCTTCCGACACTGCCGGGAATACAGCCCCAGTCTATTCAACCTCTATTCAACCCCCAGCCTAGCTCAAATCCTCCAACCCTGGCAACGTTCTTGTAAATCTTTTCTGAACTCTTTCAAGTTTCACAACATCCTTCCAATAGGAGGGAGACCAGATTTGTACGCAAAGTTCCAAAAGTGGCCTAACCAATGTCCTGTAGAGCTGCAACATGATCTCATAACTCCTGTACTCAATACTTAGTCTGATAAAGGCAAGCATTCCAAATGCTGCCTTCACTATCCTATCTACCTGCACTCCAAGGTCTCTTTGTTCAGTAACACTCCTCAGGACCTTACCACTAAGTGTATAAGTCCTACTAAGACTTGTTTTCCCAAAATGCCACTCCTCAGCCATTCACACATCTGATCAAGATCCCATTGTCCTCTGAGGTAATCTTTTTCACTGTCCACTCCACCTCCAGTTTTGGTGTCATCTCACTAACTATACCTCCTATGTTCACATCTAAGTCATTAATAAAAATGACGAAAGGTAGTGTATCCAGCAGTGATCCTTGTAACACTCCACTAGTCACAGGCCTCCAGTCTGAAAAGTGACCCTCTATCACCACCCTCTATCTTCTGCCTTTGAGCCAGTTCTGTATCCAAGTGGTTCGATCTCCCTGTATGCCATGAGCTCTAACCTTGCTGAGCAGTCAGTGTCATAGTGCAGGATGCTTTTTGGACTGGAAGCCTGTGATGAGCAATATGCTGTCAGGCTGGGTACGGGGTCCACTGCTTTTTGCCATTTATATAAATGATTTCTATGTGAATATAGGAGCTATGGTTAGTAGGTTTACAATAGACACCAAAATTGGAGGTGCAATGGATAGCAAAGTTACCTGAAAGTACAATGAGACTCCGATCAAATGGGCTGAGAAGTGGCAAATGAAGTTTAATTCAGATATATGTGAGGATCAGCATTTTGGAAAAGCAAATCAGGGTGGGACTTATACACTTAATGGGAAGGTCCTGGGGCGTGTTGCTGAACAAAGAGATCTTGGAGTGCAGGTTCATAATTCCTTGAAAGTGGAATCATAGATAGGCAGGGTAGTGAAGAAAGTGTTTGGTGTACTTGCATTTATTGGTCAGTTCATTGCGTACAGGAGTTGTGACGTCATTTTGCGGCTGTACAGGACATTCATTCAGCCACTTCTGGAATTCTGCTTTCAGTCCTGGATTCCCCGCTATTGGAATGATATTGTGAAACTTGAAAGGATTCAGAAAAGATGCAAAGATGTTGCTAGGGTTGAGGGATTGAGCTATAAGGAGAGGCTAAATAGACTGAGGCTGTTTTCACTGGAGATTAGGATGCTGAGAGGTGACCATAGAGGTTGATAAAATTTTTAAGGGCATGGATAGGGTAAACAGCCAGGGTCTTATTCCTGTTTAGGTGAGTCCAAAACGAGAAAGCACGACATGAGGGAAAAGATTGAAAAGGGATATTAGGGGCTAAAGTTTCAAGCTGAACGTAGTATGTGTATGGAATGAGCTGCCAGAGAAAGTGTGGAGGCCGGTACAGTTACAACATTTAAAAGGCATCTCACTGGATATGTGATTGGGAAAGGTTTCGAAGGCTATGGGAAAAGGGCTGGCATATGGGACGAGATTAGTTTAGGATATCTGGTCAGCATGGATAAGTTGGACTGAAGGGTCTGTTTCTGTGCTGTACATCTCTATGGCACTAATAAATTTAAATTAAGATAGTTTTCTCTTTTATGGAGAGTTAGCAGAAGGTCAGACAATTCTCCTTTTAGGTGAGAAGGTTAAGCAGTGATTTCGAACAGGAGTTGATTTGTTTCCAGGGTATTTCATTTACAGAGAGACAGAGTGAGAAATTTTTAACGTAACAATTTTTAGTAACTATTTTCAGGTAACTGGCAAATAATGCAAAGAAAACTGTGAAGATTATTTTACTCACTAAGTTCTGAGCATCTGGAACAGTTTGACTGACAGCTGGATGCAGATTCAGTAGTTATTGTCAAAACAAATTTGAAATTTAACATTTTTAAGGAAGGATTTGAAGGGCTCTGTCCAAATGGGAGGTGAGTTGGGACTGACTGGCACCATCTCCAGAGGGAGAGAGTACAGCCCCAATGGGCTGAATAGCCTCCAGTCCCTGAGCTCTGTGATACTGACCCATTCACTGTGAATGATGAAGCTCATCACAGGGCAGAGCCGTAGAGATGTACAGCATGAAAATAAACCCTTTGGTTAAACTGGTCCATGCTGACCAGATATCCCAACCTAATCTAGACCCATTTGCCAACACTTGGCACATATCACTCTACACCCTTCCTATTCATATACCCATCCAGATGCCAAATGGTTTAATTGTACCAACATACTCCACTTCCTGACAGAAGATTCCATACACGTACCAACATCAGTGGGGACAAAAATTGCCCCTCAGATCCATTTTAAATTCTTCCCCTCTCATCTTAAACCTATGCCCTCTCATTCTGGACTCCCCGACCCCAGGGAAATGACCTTGTCTATTTCTCCTACCCAGGCCCCTCATGGTTTTATAAACCTCTATGAGGTCACCCCTCAGCCTCTGATGCACCTGGGAGGATCCCACCACTCAGGTCACAATGGGGCCTGGCTGATTGACACAGCTTCAAACCAATAGGAGAGTTGGCATGATCCTCCAGCCAATGGGAGTGAATGAGGGGTGGGTCCAGCAGGCCAACACATGACCATCAGCTTTGCAGGCGCAGTGTCACTGTGAGGGGGGACTGAATGTGAAGGAGTGGGAGAGACAGCAGGTACTGGGAGAGAGATGGAGTTAGTGTGGACTGGGAAGGTTGATAAACACTGTTTCAGTCTGCTGGACCTGAATTAGATATTCCGGGTAAATTAGAACCAAAAGAACTTCGGATGCTGTAAATCACACACAACAACCAGAAGGTACTGGAAAAGCTCAGCAGATCAGGCAGCATCAGTGAAAAGAAATCAGTTCGCATTTTCGATCCAGTGACACTTCCTCAGGAACTGATGTTACTGAGAAAAAAAGTCTGTTTTTATGCAGAAGGTAGGGGTTAAGGAGTAAATGATAGGTGGGGATAGAGTCCAAAGAGAGAGATAAGAGCAGTTGGACAAAGGAGTGAATAACGATCGGACGGGGGGAGGGTGAATAGCTGTTTATGGGGACTGTTAGTGGCTAACCATAGGTAGTGTGTAATGGCAGGCCATGTTGTAATAAGGCCTGGTATGTGGGGTAGGGGGCAAAGACACTCAGATGTGGGAGAGTTCAGGACCTAAAATTATTTAATTTGATGTTGAAGCCAGAGGGTTGCAGGGTTCCCGAGTGGGAGATGAGGTGGTGTTCTTCCAGCTTGTGTTAAAGTGTGGCACTGGAAAAGCACAGCAGGTCAGGCAGCATCCAAGGAGCAGGGGAATTGACGTATTGGGCATGTCAGCACTTCATCAGAAATGTGAGTGGTGGAATATGGCTGAGAGATAAATAGGGAGTGGTGTTTGGGGTTGGAGGGAAGGGAGCTAGGGAGGCAATAGGTGGTTGTCGATGGAGTGTCGTGGTGAGAGGGTGGAATGGACAATTAGAAAGGAAGATGGGGAGGTGGGACTGTTCAAGAGGCCAGTGCCGGGTTGGAGGGTTGAATCTGAGATAACTTTGGGGAGGGGAGATGAGGAAACCTTGATGCCGTGTGGTTGAAAGTTCCCAAGGTGGAAGATGAGGTGTTCTTCCTCCAGGTGTCGGGTGGCTCGGATTTGGGATGGAGGACTTGCATGTCCTTGGCAGCGTGGTGGCGGAGGGGGTGGGCGGTAGCCGAAGTGGTCGGTCACAGGGCGGTGGGGTTGGTTGGTGCATGTGTCCCAGAAATATTCCCTGAAATATTCCACAATTTGGCATCCAGAGAGCAAGGGACACAATAGGTAAGGTGTTTGGGTGGTTCAGGGAATTCTCTGCTGGATGTGGGAGGATCCAGTGGTGCCTTGGATGGAGGTGAGGGGAAGGTGTGGGCACAGGTTTTACACCTCTTGCAGTGGCAAGCGATGGTGCTTGGAGTGGAGGGTGGGTTGGTGGGGACCGTGGATCTAACGTGGAAGTCACAGAAGGTATGTTCTCTGTGGAATGCTGAAAGGGGTGGGGAGGGAAATATATCTCAGGTGGTTGGATCTGATGGTGGAAAGAGCAGAGGATGATGCGTTGTATCTGGGTGGAAGGTGAGGATGGTGGGATTCCATCTTTGTTTCATTTGGAGGGGTGGGGTTCAAGGGCAGTGGTGTGGGAAGTGGAGGAGATACACTGGAGGGCATTGTTGACCACATGTGAGGGGAAATTGCAGTCCTTGAAATAGGAAGCCCTTTGGGTATGTTCTGAAGTGTTCTTCCAGCTTGCTTCAAGCTTCACTGGAACACTGCAGTCAGCATGAGACAGAGATGTTGGACAGGGAACAGTCTTGTGTGTTAAAGAGCAGGCAACTGGAAGCTCAGGGTCTTTTTTGCAGGCACAATGTAGATCATCAGCCACCATTTCCACCATCGCCACTGAAATGCTAGAAGGTTCCTGTCTCCTCCATTAACAGCTTTCCACCTTCCCACTCCTTTATCTTTCCAAATGTTCCTGTGTCTCTTTGGGCTCTGTCCCCACCTATTATTTACTCTTTAACCCTTATCTCCTGTAGTCCAAAGATCTATAGGTTAGGTGAATTGGCCCAGCTAAGTTTCCCGTAGTGTTCAGGGATGTGCATTAGTTCGGGGAAATGGAGAGTAATAGAATAGGAGAATGGGTCTGGGTGGGATAAACTTCGGAGGGTGGGTGTGGAATTGTTGGGCCAAAGGGCCTGTTTCCTGAAGGGATTCTAATTTTCCCAGCTGTCATCGGTTCTGAGGAAGGATCACTGGACGCGCGATAACCCATGGTGTGCGCAGGAGGCGGAAAGGGGAGAGTGGCAGCAGAAACCAGATGAAATGTATCCGTGTAGACTGGGAGGGTTTAGTTAGATTCTGTGCAGGTAGTTAGTCTGAATTAGAAACTCTTGGTCCCACGTTTGCAGCAAAGGGGAAGATGGCTTGGGCCTCAGGCAGTGAGAGGTCCTGGGTTATAGCCACCATCTTTATTTGGGGCAAGGTACAGCAAGGAACATGCACGTGTCCTCTTCCTGGGTGGGGGCGGGGTGATTTGAAGAGGAGCATTTACATATCAAACACATACCGAGAGACGTGTTTGTCTTCACTATTCATCTTGCACTGACTGTGAGCTTTGTTTTGTGAATTCATTTTATAGGGTATTAATTGAGAATAATTGAGACTGGGATCTTAATAAACAAGTTTCTCCGGTCAACTGAGTCATCGGGATCTGAATATCATTGGCATTTAACTGTGGAACGAGAAAGGTTTGTCTGTTCTGTCTGTGGGAAAATATCTTCAATATTTTTGTCAAGCCAAAAGCAGAAAGATGTTCAAGTCCATGGTTGGATCACCCTTGGGGTATGTGTTCAATTCTTGGCCCTGTAGCTGTGGAAGGAGGTATTGGCCTGAGGGGGAGCACAGATTTATCCAAATTACACCTTGTCTTTCTGCAGGAACTGTCAGATTTAGTCTCAATCATCCACTTTGTAATGTTAATCTGTAAACTCCCTACTTCCAATTATCTGCAAATTTCTCGTGGATTCAAATTCCAGCACCATTTCAGGTGGAATGTTCCAGATTCTGACAACTGTCTGTTCATTCAGAAACTGCTGAAGTCCATTTTGACTCTGGGGTTACAAAGGGCTGAATTGAAAGATGCAATGCTGGTCCTGAGCTCCCATTGAGGTGCATTGGAACAGTACAGTGTAGGTGTGAGCAGACAATGAAAATAACAGGGCTGCACTGTGAGTGCTGCTTGGCTCAATGAGAGTGTTTTGGAGTTGGGTGTAAATAGTGAGGTGAGACAGGGAGAAGGTGAAGCTGAAACTCCGTTTTCGTTCAGGTCTTTCAGAAATTCACAGTCCCAATGGGAATAGCCAATTTGTCAGTGATACCTGTGGAGTATTTAAGTTTTTAAAGTATGACATATGAGCTTAAGTAAAGATTTTTTTTGTTATTATAATGGACATGTTTGAAGTGAAGGAAGGTTACTCACTCACTTAAATTCTCTTAATGGGAGTAACTAGATGAATGTAGAGAGACATTGTGACAGGAGCCCTCAGACCCGTGGTGTGCTCCTCTTGCACAATGTGGGAAATAAGGGCCGCTTCCAGTGTCCCTGACGGCTATTTGTGCAGGAAGGATTCCCATCTGCAGCTACTGGGAAACTGCTTTTCAGAGCTGGAGCTGAGAGTGGACTCACTGTGGAGCATCTGCAATACTGAGAATGTTATGGACAGCACGTTTAGTGAGTTAGTCACACTGCAGGTAAGGGTTACACAGGCAGAAAGGGAATGGGTGACCATCAGATCTAGTAAAAGGCTCAGGAAGTGAGTACAGGAGGCCCCCGTTGTTATCCCCTTCTCATACAGATACTGTATACCACTTGGGATTCTGTAAGGGCGGGAATGGGTGGGGTGGCTTCTCGGGAAATCAGCATCAGCCAGGTTAATGACACCACAGAGAGCTCTGCTGATCAGTACAAGAGGAATGAGAGTGGCAGGGCTATAGTGGCAGGGGATTCAATAATCAGGGGTACAGCCAGGCACTTCTGTGCCCACAGACATGAATCGAGGATGGTATGTAATCTCCCTGGTGCCAAGATCCATGATATCATGGAGTGGCTGCAGGACATTCTGGAGCTGGAGGGTAAACAGGCCGTGGTCGTGCAACACACAGATACCAAGGACATCGCTAAACAGAGGGATGACGGCCTGAAAGCTGGACATAGGGAGAACAGAGATGCATTAAAATGTAGCTCCTGAAATGTAATAATGTCAGACTTACTCCCAGTGCCATGTGCTAATGAGAGCAGGAATGAGAAGGTAGATCAGCTGGATGTGTGGCTGGGGAAATGGTGTACCACAGAAGGGTTATGATTCTTCAGGCACTGGGACTGTTTCTGGGTTAGGTGGGACCTGTACCAGCCTGACTGGTTACCTCTGGGCAGAGCTGAGACAAATCTGGTGGGGGCTTTTGCCAGTTCTATTGGTGAGTTTGTAACTAGTCTGGCAGGGGGAAGGGAACTAAAGTGTAGGCTTAGATGGGTCAGATTCAGGACAGGGAATGGGAGGTAGAATATTAGTGATGTAGTTAGCGGCTCAGAAAGCCAAAGGAAAGGAGGATTAAACGAAGATTGAGTCCCTCTTCAGCCATCAGTCCTGACATCCCAGGAATGTGAGTCAACAAAATCTGGAGCTGTTTACATGTCTGTGACTCTGTGCTTCAGCAAAATGGTGGAAATCTGCAATAAAAACAAAAAGTGCTGGAGATCCTCAGTAAGTCTGTCAGCATCTGAAATGGTGACAGATGCAGGAAATATTGCAGCCTTGAAGAAGTGTTTAGATGATCACACCAGGCTCTACAATATCGGTTACACGCTGTGTGCCAGAACGTGGGACTAGAATAAATTGGTGCTTGATGACCAGCATGATTACGGTGGGGCTGGAAAGCTGACGTTTTGGGTCAGGGCTATTTATCAAGACTGACAAAGGGTCCTGACCCAAAACATCAACCTTCCTGCTCCTCTGATCCTGCCTGACCTGCTGCACCTCCCCAGGTCCACATTGTACAGACTCTGACTTCCAGCATCTGCAGTCCTTAACTATCTTCACATCCCAGGACTCATCTGGTGATCCTCCTTTACACTCTCTCAATAACCAGGAGAGCCTTCCTTGGAAAAGGGGAACAAAGGTGTATACAGTACTCCAGGTGTGGTCTCACCAAGGCCCTTCCAGAAAGGGATCCCTGTCCCCATCTTATCCATAATGGTCATCAAGCACGCATTCCTGGTGTGATCAACTAAACACTTCTTCAAGGCTGCAATGTTTCCTGCATCTGTCACCATTTCAGATGCTGCCAGACCTGCTGACGATCTGTTATAGAGTATTGAAAGGGGGGATTTGCAGTTGAGAAATTCAAATTGAACTTCATGTTACTGGATCATTGCCGATCTGACTATCATTGACCTTTTCATCTGGATGGAAAGGTGGTGCATTCTGTCCGTGGACGAATATTTCAAATGTTCGTGTGACTGGAAAAAAGTACTGAGAGCGCGAAGTCCATGTTAGCGTGGGGACTGTGGAGAGAGATTTCATTGGTTTTTGAAAGTCTAAACAATCATGGCACATTTCCCTGGAACAGGTAAGCCACAGATTGGGTTTGTATGAGGACAATTAACCATGAAACCAGAAAGACAACAGGATTCCTGCATCATGGAAAAAGCTATGAAAATGGGATTGTTGTAATGGATTGAGTTATCGATCATTGATTGTAATCCATTGATGTTGTCACATCGGTTCCAGTGCCATGGGGAAACACTAGAAATGTGATGAGTGCAGTGTAGGTTTCAGTTATTCAACTGGAAAGGTGAAGAAGAAATTTACTAGGACGATGCCAGGTCTCAGGGGTCTGAGGTACAGGGAGAGGTTGGACAAGTGAGGACTTTTTTGTTTAGAGCAGAAGAAACCGTGGGGGAATATTTTATAGAAGTGTATAAGACCATGAGAGGCATGGGTAAGGTGAATGCACTCGGTCTTTTTCGCAGGGACTCAAGGATTGGAGGGCATCCGGTTAAAGTTAGAGGAGAAAGAATACATGGGAAACTGAGGGGCAACTGTTCTACACAAAGGTGGTATGTATATGGTATGAGCTGCCAGTGGAAGTGGTTGAGGTGGGGATATTAACAACACGTAAAAGACATTTGGACAAATACATGGATAGGAAAGTTTCAGAAGCAGATGGGCCAAGTGCAGGAAAATGGGGTTAGCGTGGATGGACATTCTGATTGGCATGGGCCAGTTTGGGCCAAAGGGCCTGTCTCTGCCTTAGTGCATTAGTGATTTCTCCCCCTAACTCTGTTGGTATCCTGGGATGTATTCCATTAGGGCAAGGAGACTTGTTTACCTTTAGCTCCATTAACTTGCACAGCTCTAACTCTTTCGTGATAATGATTGTTTCTTGGTTCTCACCTTCCTCCGTCTCCTTATCAATTACTGGCATGTTCATCGTATCCTCCACTGTGAAGACTGACTGCTGTGTGCTCATATTCCTAAACCCTACTGGATAGGAATAACTCGGCACAGAACTCTGAGAGGTCTTCTTTGAGTTTTTATTGATGAGTCATGGCAGCTCTCTGGATAGTGTAGATGCAAAACGCCTTCAGGCAGCATCAGGTAACTCCCCACCTGTCCGATGTATGGCTCCCCTTCTTATACCTTTTGTGGTTTGTGACTTTGAATACAGACTGTCACTCAATATTATCTCCATGACAACGGCAGTTCAAAAGTCTAGTTCAGTTCAGCACTTTGTGGTTAAACCACACACCCCTCCTCCCGCCCACCCCCGTGGCTCCCTCAAGTACCTGACCGGTGCTTCAGTTTCAGTGGGGTATCTATCGGGATGGTGATGTGGAGGAGCTGGGGTTGGGGTGGGGTGGACAAAGTTAAAAACCACACATCACCAGGTTATAGTCCAACAGCTTTATTTGGAAGTACAAGCTTTTGGGGTGTGCTGTGATTTTTAATTTGATCAGGATTATCTCTATGGTAACAGTTAAGTGCTTCAACAATTACAGAGGCCATATGTTCCCCACACAATAGGTTTCCCTCTAGCAGTGTAAACTGCTATTCTGTCCCTGGGGATAGCTACTCATCACTTTTTATCCCTAATTCCATCATGCTTTCTGTTGATCTTTGAAGTTTTTCCAATCTCCGAATTTATCCTTGGTCTTTGCCAATTTGTATGCCTTCTACTTCAATTTCATAGACTCCCTTATTTCCTTAGACATGGCAGATTACTCCTTTTCCTACAGTCCTTCCTTTTCACTGATATATACTTTTGCTGAGAAATTTGAAAAATTACTTTGATAGTCCTCCACTATCCATCAACTGTCCCACAGTAAAGTCTTTGCTTCCAGTCTGCATTAGCCAACTCCTGCCTCATGCTATTGTAGTCTCCTCTGTTTAAGCACAGTATCTTGGGATTGGATTTAATCTTCCCGCTTTCCAACTGTATTCTAAATTAAACCAGATTAATGACAAGTCTTTTTATCAGATTGCGAGGTGAAACGATGTTTCCTGCGTGTTTTGGTTTCATTGTAATAAAGTACAGGATAGATATTTACAACAGAGTATTCTGGACGGTGTGAATGTACTACAGTCTAAAACCATAAATCACTGTCTCCCCTCAGTTTAAAATTGCAAAATCATTATCTCCTACACGCTTCCTCACTACCTAAGTTTGGAACGCTAATCCACCTGACTATCCTGCTGTTTCTGAAAATCTCCTTTGGTGAAGGTGGTGATTTTTGGATTCAGCTTTCCAGTTATTACCGTAAGAAGATAAGCACTGGGCCCAGGAGAGGCAATGCAGCCCTTCGAACCAGCTCCACCATTTAATATGGTGATGATTGAGCTCACCTCGGTCTCAGCTGGATTTTCCCGCCTGCTCTCTCTCACACTTCAACTCATTGCAAATTAAAAATCTGTATCTCTTCATTAAATTCGCTCATGTCCTGGCATCCACTGCATTTTGAAATTCCACAGATTCACAACACATTGAGATAGGTACATTCTTCTTCATGAGAATAGAATAGAGTCCCTATAGTGCAGAAACAGGGTATTCATCCATCGATTCCACACCAACCCTATGATGAGCATCCCATTCAGACCCACCCATTCCCTGTAACCCTGCATTTCCCATGACTAATTACCTAACCAGCACATGCATGGACCCTGTGAGCAATTTGGCATGACCAATCCACAATCTTTGGACTGTGAGAGGAAACTGGAGCACCGAACAAAACCATGCAGACATGGGGAGAATGTGTAAACTCCACACAGTTGCCTAATGCTGGAATCAAACCCGGGTCGCTGACGCTACGAGGCAGCAGTGCTAGCCACTGAACCACCTCTGCTTAAAATCTGCTGCCCATTATTAACCTCCCCACCCCGCAATTGGCCGAATGTATATTCCTTACGTCAGAAGTCCAGGTGTCTAAGCGGATGTCTCAGTAAATCCCAGTGACAGCCCACATGTCCTGTGTGTCGGAATGGATATCATATAGACAACACCCTCCAGCCCACACTTTCTTTCACTTTCCTGGGACAGGTCTCCAGAGGGTTCATGGGGACTACAACTCCCACAGTCCCTGAGGCAGGGACCACATCTGTGTGGGGAAACCCAGCACTGTACATGTACAGAATGTGGGCTGGTTTTGGAGCATGTTCTTTGGGGTAACTAGCGGAAAGCATTTCACACTGTGATTGGCTGGAGAAGGGATGCGTCTGCCTATAGTATTGATCATTGGGGGGGGGGGGGGGGGTCAAAGTGACACTATGCCCAGATGGGACCAAGTTCCATTCGCAACTTGTCATAACACTGGGAATTGACCAATGGGAAACAAGGAAGAATCTGACCCATTCTCCCAGACTGAAGGTTCCTCTTCTGTCCAGGATCTGCCACCTCCCTTTCTGTTTCCTTTTGTTTCATTCTGCTGTTACATTATTGACTTGCAGCAACTGAAGGGAAAGGAAGTGAACCCAGAAAGGGTGCAGAGTCTAACCAGGGACGGGAAGTGGTGGCATGGACCTGTTTATCAGTAACTCCATGAGAATGGGGAGGGTGTACATTAGGGGGTAGTAGAGTCAGAATGGTGGGAGAGTGTAAGGGGGCTGGAGGGTTACAGCTTTGGGAGAAGAAAGGGGAAAAAGATATTCCAGAGAAACTAGAATTGTCTGATCTGAATTTCTAACCTGTACATATTCATTTATACAGGGTGCTAGATGGTGAAGATTTGCAGACTGAAATCTCAAAATCATGTGCAGATTGTGATTAAGTTTACCAGCATTTGATGAACCAAAGATGGAGAATCACTTTGCCAAAATCCTGCAACACTCTCCCTCCCACCATTGTCGGTCTATCTGCACCAAATGGACTGTGAATGGTTCAAGACAGCAGCTCACTACCATCTTCTCAAGGGGAACGAGAGACGGGGAATAAATGCTGGCTGAGCCAGTGATGCCCATATCCTGGAAATGGGTTCTATCTCTAGTTGCTGAACCCCAGTTGATGTTACTGCAGGATGAAGAGGGATGCTGAGTGCATCCTCCAGGAGGCCGCACCATCACACTACCACTGCCTACAGCCACACAGTACCACCGCAATGCCACTGGAACAAAATGCAGTGAAGCTAAATGAGGACTTAGATATAGTTCTTCAAGGTAAAGTCATGAAAGGGGATTGGAACACAGCAGGATCAGGAGACTGAGCTGGATGGTCAGCTGTTTCCCATTGAATGGTGGAGCAGGATTGAAAGGCCAAACGGCCTCCTCCTGCTGCTCTCTCCCAGGTATGTATATAGCCATGGAGCCTGGGTAGGAAGGAGTGGGCGGGGATTCTCCAGGCGATTGCACTTCCACAACAGTTTTCAGTGAGGGATGGTTTGATGGATTTTATTTAACATTTATCTTTAACACAAGGTTTCTAAATTTTGGCTTTAGAATGTTGCAAAAGCTTTTTGCACAGCAAATAAAATTAAAGAAAATAATGTAAACTGTCTGAATATAACAGTTTTAAAGCTTTCAACCTCCTGTAAAACAAAATCCTGTCTATTCCCAGACACCATCACTTTCCAGCTACTCAAACTCCAGGGAAATATTCCCTCCCTGTCTGAACCTTTGGTTTGATTTAACTGCTTTTCAGTTGTCATTCTGTGAGGTGTGAAGCGTTCTTTTTCCCTATTTCTCTGAACAAGAAATGTGAGCACAGCAACCTTCCCACCATCAAAATTATCATTACGCCATTTTGCTTTTGGTTAACCTATAATCTCCAGCAGTGCAAAAGTGAGGACTGCAGATGCTGGAAACCAGAGCCTAGATTAGAGTGGTGCTGGAAAAGGCCTCTCGCCAAAACGTTGATTTTCCAGTTCCTCGGATCCTGCCTGACCTGCTGTGCTTTTCCAGCACCACTCTAATCTAGACATATAATCACCAGCAGTAAACCATTTGTGTAACCAATTGAATATTTCCAAACAAAGCCTATTACGGGTCAAGCAAACCATTACAAGTGACAGAGTGAGAAGGGACTAAATCAAAGTAGAGTTGTGGGGAGGGGGCAGCGGTGGAGATAAAGTACTGTATCCCCTGCGATGCCCACCTCTATCTAAAGGCATCGAGAGCATTGATCCACACTACATGCTCCTTCTCCAAGGACACCCTGCTGTGTAGCCTTTATCCTCAATCATAGAATAAAATCCCTACAGTGTGGAAGGAGAGCATTGGCCCATCAAACCCCAGCGACCATCCGAAGAACATCACGCCCAGAGCACTGTAACACTGCATTTCCCATGGCTGATCCACCTATTCTGCACAATCCTGGATTGTGGACAATTTAGCACGACTGGTCCACCTAACCTGCACATCTTTGGACTGTGGGAGGAAACCAGAGCACCTGGAGGGGACCCACACTATAATGGGGAGAATGTGGGAACTTCAGGCAGGGCGTTGGACAAGGCTGGACTCCAACCTTGTACCTGATGCTGTGAAGCAGCTGTGCTACAATCACAATTTAAATCAAAACAGATGATCCCTGCTCATTGTCACATTGCTGTTTGTGGAGACTTACTGCCCAAAGAGACATCCTGAGGTTCAGAAAGTGGCAATGTAGGTTCAGTCACCTCCAGCCCAGTTAATGTGGTTAACAACAACATCAATACTCCAACAGTGTCATCATGTACAAGGTCCACTCCTGACTCTGATGGACAGTAACATCAGAATCAGAGTCCTGCAGTCCACATGGAGCAGGGGGATGACCACTTCCCTGTGAGCACACACTGGGCTCTCAATCGTGTTGAAGACGCAGCAAATCCCTTGTCAGAGGGGTGAACAGCTCCTACCCAGTGTGAACCCGCTGGAGTCTCGGGGGCAGGATGAATCACTGAATCCCTTCTCCCATACTAAGCATCTGAATGTCCTCTCCTCTGTTGGGCTCCTTGAGGTCTCAGCAGAGGGATGAATCACTGAATCCTCTCTCACACACTGACCATCTGATTGGCCTCTCCCCCGTGTGGGCTCACTGGGGACTCTGCAGGTGCTGAATTTGAGTGAATCTCCCCCCACACTGGGAACAAGTGAATGACCTTTCCCCAGAATGAGCTTCCTGGTGTTTAAGCAGGTCAGAGGACTGAGTGAATCCTTTCCCACACATGGAGCAGGTGAATGGCCTCTCCCCGGTGGGAATGCACTGATGTCTCCGCAGGTGAGAGATTTGATTGAATCGTTTCTCACACATGGAGCAGGTGAAGGGTCTAAATCCACTGTGCCATCTCTGGTGCCTCAGCAGATTGTAAGATCGAGTAAATCCCTTCCCATACGTGGGGCAGGTGAACGGCCTCTCCGCAGTGTGACTGTGTCGGTGGGTGTCCCACTGGGTGGGGTAAGTGAATTCCTAATCTGATTGAGTACGTCCTCCTGTTTTCTCATTTGTTATTGACAGTCTCATTCCCCTCGCACCAGAGCCTGTTCCAGTGTTACAGAAACAACAGAATGGTCAGCTACAGCTGGTCACCTGACTGATCACTGGACACGAACGGTTCACTCTCCACAGATGCTGCCAGACCTACTGAATTTTTCGAGCAATTTCTGATTTCCCAGCATTTGCAGATGTTTAGTTTTCCAATACTCATCTTGTGTGTTTCAGAGGAGTTTATTGATGAAATTAGACGGTTTTGAAAGTTGTACGTTAGGTCACACATCAGCTATGATCATCATGAATGGCAGAGCAGAGTTGAGGGGCTGAATAGCCTCCTGCTGTTCCAATGAAAGTTACCCATCGGCAGCTTGTTGTTACATTTCCCCTCACTGCTCACTTAACCTCAATGTCGAATACACTGTTACTGACTGAACAAACCTCCTGTGTTTGAACTAAACCTGCTCATGTTCAGTGGCTCCCTCTCCTGCCACCCGGGTTTAACTCTCATCATGGAATGCTGTCTTTTATTACTGCAGGAATGCCCACAAGGACGAATCCTGGATGTTCAAAGTTTGGGAGAAGATTTGTAGCTCGGGTGCTCGTTGTTGTGGTTCTGTTCGCCGAGCTGGGAATTTGTCTTGCAGACGTTTCGTCCCCTGTCTAGGTGACATCCTCAGTGCTTGGGAGCCTCCTGTGAAGCGCTTCTGTGCCGTTACCTCCGGCATTTATAGTGGCCAGTCTCTGCCGCTTCCAGTTGTCAGTTCCAGCTGTCCGCTGTAGTGGCCGGTATATTGGGTCCAGGTCGATGTGTTTGTTGATAGAGTCTATGGATGAGTGCCATGCCTCTAGGAATTCCCTGGCTGTTCTCTGTTTGGCTTGCCCTATAATGGTAGTGTTGTCCCAGTCGAATTCATGTTGCTTGTCATCTGTGTGTGTGTCTACTAAGGATAGCTGGTCGTGTCGTTTCGTGGCTAGTTGGTGTTCAAGGATATGGATCGTTAGCTGACTTCCTGTTTGTCCTATGTAGTGTTTTGTGCAGTCCTTGCATGGGATTTTGGACACTACATTGGTTTTGCATGCAATGTCCCCTAGTAACAGCTGACTCCATACGTGGAAAATGGTTCTCACTGTCAACCCTATCTAAACCCCTAATCATCATGTACACCTCTATCAAATCTCCCCTAAACCTTCTTTTCTCCAATGAGAAAAGTCCCAAGTGCCTCAGCCTTTCCTCATACGATCTTCCTACCATGCCAGGCAACATCCTGGTAAACCTCCTCTGTACTCGTTCCAATGCCTCCACATCCTTCCTGTAGTATGGCGACCAAAACTGCACACAATACTCCAGATGAGGCCGCACCAGAGTCTTATACAACTGTAACGTGACCTCAGGACTCCGGAACTCAATTCCTCTACCAATAAAGCCCAGTACACCATATGCCTTCTTCACAGCACTATTTATCTGGGTGAAATCTATGGGCATGAACCCCACGATCCCACTGTTCCTCCACATTGTCAAGAATCCTGTATTTAATCTCAAAATATGCATTCAAATTTGAATTTCAAAAATGAATAACTTCACATTTTCCCAGGTTGAACTCCATCTGCCACTTCTCAGCCCAGCTCTGCATCCTGTCAATGTCCTCTAGCAACCTACAAAAGCCCTCCACACTATCCACAACTCCACCAACCCTTGTGTCATTGGCAAACCTCCTAACTCACCCTTCCACTTCAGCATCCAAGTCATTTGTAAAAATCACAAAAGAGCAGAAGTCCCAGAACTAATCCCTTCAGAACACCATTGGTCACCGTGCTCCAAGCTGAAAACTATCTATGTAATCTCACCCTGTCTTCTATGGACCAGCAAATTTATTATCTAACCAGGCAGGTTTTCCTGTATCCCATGCCTCATTACTTTCTAAATGAGCCTACCAAGGGGAACCTTATCAAACACCTTGCTAAAATCCATATACACCACATCCACTACTCTGTCCTCACCAATGTGCTTGTCACATCCTCAAATAATTCAATGAGGCTTGTGAGGCATAACCTGCCGCTCACAAAGCCATGCTGACCATCTCTAATCAATCTATACTTTTCCAAATAATCATCAATCCGGTCTCTCAGAATCCTCTCCAATAATTTGCCCACAACTGATGTAAGACTGACTCATCGATGATTCCCAGGATTATCTCAATTGCCTTTCTTGAATAAGGGAATAACGTTTGCCTCCCTCCAATCATCTGGTATGACTCCAGTGGACAGTGAGGATGCAAAGATCATTGCAAAAACACAGTAATTTCTTGCCTCCCTTCCCATAACAACCTAAGTTATATCCTTTCTGGCCAGGGGACATATCTATCCCCATGATATTTCAATATTTTCAGCACACTCTCAGACTTAACATCGACCTGTTCGACCATATCAGCCTGTTTCACGCTGTCCTCACAAAGAACAACGTCCCACTCACTCGTGAATACTGAAGCAAAGTACTCATTAAGGACCTCCCCTACCCCTCTGTCTCCTGGTACAAGCTTGCTTTACTATAAGGGGTATAAATGCGGAATTACGCCTCAGCACTGAATTAATGTAAAGATATTGCAGTGTACAATCACACGATTACTTTGAATATTGAACTGTATTTTAACTGAGAAAACAGTTGAATTGATTTGATTATATTTCACTTCATGCTAACGTTTTTTGTATTTCGAACCACAATAAGAGTTTCATTTTTACATGTATAAATCTTACTTAACATTTATCGTATGGTTATGTACAGAAACTAGAATTACCATCTGCTTGTTCCTTCCTTTTTCAATGACTGTTCATTTTGAGTTTGTGAAAGTTGTACATTGTTGAAAGGAAGGGAAACTGTCTTCAGCTGAATATTCACATTGAATGACTGATGCATTTTTAAATCAAAGTACAATGATCATGCAGTTTTGTCAATTTGTCTTTCAAAGAATTGTCATGAGATTCCTGTTTATTTAAGACTATCGTTCATTTATTCTATTGTTATTGCAAAATATTGCTTAATTTCCAGTCCATTACACACAGAAACTACCTAATTAATTCCTATTCAAATTACAACAATAAACGGCTGATTACTTTTCATTTGAGAAACCACATGACACACAATATTGCATCCTGCCGTCCTGAGTGGGAACATTATGAAAGGAGCTTGTGGAGCTGTGGTAGTGTCTCTATTACGAGACCCGAGGGAAGGTTTCAAATCACACCTTCAACAGAAATATATCAAGAGCTGCTCTGAATGTTGATTAGAGAGTACCTAAGCACAGACTGAACTGCTTTTCAATCCCACATTAGATCTGCTTTTATCTATTATATCAATAATCACAAAATCTGATACTTATTTGAGTCAGGTTACCAAGAAATATGTTTTGGAAAATTCGCTTTAGCCACTTGCTTTTACAAAAGACTTACATCTGTCCTGTTTTCTCTAACTGAAAGAAATATGAAGAGGATTTTCACTTTTACAAAGAAAGGGGAGATGTTTCCCAAATAAATTAATGCTTCTTCGACTAACGCCTTTTCAGATTATGTTAGGTTTCATAATAACGCTCTACTTTTGGATAGTGGGGATACCTGCATCTAATTCTGTTGCTTGTAAGTTCCTGGAGAATATTTGAAAATGTTGCAGAATTCAAGATAACGATGTCTAAGTAATTAGATTGATTTTTTTTGTTGCAAAGGGGCAAGTCCATACAATTGAAACACATTAAACATTATTATCTCGTGCTATAAATTGGAAATAAAGTTGATAGCTACTTCAGTAAACTAACAAATGCTACCACCTATTACTTGTCGGTCAGCTGATTACCTACATTGTAACTAAATGTTGTGATTCATCTAAATATTACTCTGTCCTTTGATCAAAGTGAATTTGTAATTGTTGTTCAGTTTATGAATTGTCAGAAAGTTGTTTTTATTTTCCCATTCACCTGTTCATTTTGATCGTAAGATTGAAATGCTTTGAAAATATTGGAGTTTGTTCATTTAAAAATAAGGTTTGCACATCTCTCACATATCCCATTTCTTGTATTATGATTCAAGAATGTTTTCTGGTGGAATTCGAATAAATTCCAAACATTTGTTCACTTCAAATAAGATCTTTAACACACAGTTATCAATCTGTTGTTAATGTTTCAGCTGTTTACGTTGACATTGATTAGGAACTCATTCAGTGAGATCAACTGACAATTATAAACTATTTGCAGGATTATTGAATTGAAAGAAAGATGCAGACGTCCAAACATTCTTTGGAAGGAATTGCTTTTTCATTCAAATGTGTAGGCTGTTCAAGAATTCTATATCGCCTTCCACTGGTTTTCTTGTCAAGAAATCACATTTATAATTCACGTGAATTTTAATGTGTTCTGTATTTTGAAATTTGTATCAGATTTAAGAAAAAGAGGAGCAATTAACATGAAAACTTCAGTGAATAGAAAGCACAGTAAATTAAATTGACAGAGGCAACATTTAGTATTATCTCTGAATATGCAGTCAAATATTTCTAATGTCAAAAGAGCAAGGTGCCGGAAAAGCACAGCAGGTCAGGCAGCATTTGAGGAGAAGCAGAATCGATGTTTTGGCCATGAGCCCTTCGTCAGGAATCTTTTCTGATGATGGCCCGACCGGTTGATACTCCTGCTCTTTGGATGTGCCTGCCCTTTTCCAATGCTACCGCATTCCTCACTTTCTCCAAATATGTTTAATGAACACAAACCGAAAATGTTCACATCAGCAGTTGAACAAGACCAAATTAACACATTTTTTGCAATATTTATAGTGAAAACCTGTTTGAGAACATGCAACAAATCAGATCGAACATCTCTTGCTGTTAGAACTCTTGGCCGTTCATAATAAAGAAAAACCATGCTTTGAGCAACCAGTATGTTGTATAACTACTGAACTGAAATATCAGAGGACAACGATTGCATTTATTGGAGGGAATGATAACCAGATCCTTTATGTGATAATGGTGATTTATCTCAGGAACAGTAAGATATTCCACTGTGATTATTCCACTGAACAGTAATTAGATGGTCATGAAGATCTTTGTGTGGCTTTATGTGCAGTGTTTTGTTTGAACATTGATTTCAGTAACATTGAGATATTTTACAAGATTGACAATTGACAGTTAAAGATAAGTTTTAAATGCAACATTTTAAAAAAATTGTCATTTTTGTTCAGCGAAATACAATTCTAAGTTTATGGAATCCCTACTGTGTGGAAACAGGCCATTTGACCCAACAAGTCTACACTGATGTTCCAAAGAATAATCCACTCAGCACCATTCTGCTTCAGATTACTGGACATTTACCTCTGACTAATGCACATAACCTACACATCCCTGAACAGACCGTGCAGTTTAGCATGGTCAATGTACCTAACCTGCATATCTTTGGATTGTGGGAGAAAACCAGAACATGCAAACTCCACACAAACATGTGGCCGAGGATGGAATCAAACCCAAATGCATAACACTGTAAGACACGAGTGCTAACCACTGATCTTCTGTTCTCAATGCCCAGCCCCCATGAAAGAAGTGAGATAAGTGAGAGATGTGCGAAGTCAAATTTCAAATGAACCCGGTCTGATGTTGCCAAAGAGTACCAATCTTACATTCAATATGAATAGATGAATGAAAAACAAAAAATATTCATCACAAATCATGAATGAACAATAATTATAAAATTAATATGATCATAGGGCACAACAATATTCAGATGAATTGCATTGTTTAATTACAAATTTGGGAATGAGCTAACTAATGAATAACGGGAAGTGACCTTTGTTTACTGATGAAGAAATTGACTTGCTTTTCATCTTTGTAACACTGCAGAATAGCAATTTATGTGCCTGAAATGTTTGAATGCAGCACTTTCCAATAAAAAAACTAAAATCACATTGACTTCTTCATCTTTAAGACTGCAACAGTATCAAATACTTTCCAGGAATTTAGAACCAACAGAATTTGGTTGTTTGGGAAGTTGAAGAGAATAAACAGCAGATTCTGTGACTTCGTCATTCAATGTGATTATTCAGCTGAAGACAACATCCCCTCTTTGCAAAAATGCTCAACTTTGAAAAATTCAAAATGCATTGTCATTGTTTAATGAAACAATACAGAAATGTTAATTCTTTTTCATTTGACTTCACAAGAAACAAGAATTTTACATGATTTTGTGTCATGAAAAATACTTAAATCTTAATATGGTGAGAAAGACAGTAAATGTTCGCACCAAAGTGAAATATATTTAAATGATTTCAACTATGTTTCCGCAGGTAAAATAAGAATTAATATTAACAATGATTGAGAGATTGCACACTACAATAGTTATTCATGTAAAGAGCCGTAATTCCACATTCACAGCACGTACTGGATTGAATAATTATTAGGTATGAGCAACAACTGAATTATAAAATTCGATCAATGAATTTAGAAACCATGAGAAATCTCGTTTTGCTATGCGACTGAGGAATATGTGCAAACAAACAGGAATTATTGCAATGAAAAGTAATTGCAGGTCTGTGAATTTAAAGTCTGTGATTACAGAGATCATTCAAATAAGCAAACATTAGACGTTCATAATTAATGTTGGATGGGAAGTCCTTGGATCCATAGTGGGAAATGTGACCAGAAAATAAAGTTTCATACTGCAGTGTTGGTACTCAGAAACAATTGGTAAAATTAAAATGTGAATCACGCTTTACTTGTTCAAAACACTTTCTTAAATAATTGCGCAATTATTATTATGACAATGACTTGATAATGTTGTTATATGAGCAATTAAAATGATTCAATATTTCAAAAATACTTTGCTGTTATGTTGATTGGATAAGTATTAAAATTGGTAAATTGTGGAATAAAATATAGAACTAGCTTTATGAATTGAAGAAAAAATGAGCCAGTGATTATAGAATTTTTTTTCTTTCTTTACTAAAAAATGAAGAAAACACAAGAAATATGAATTTCAATAAAATGGTTTCATCATAGAGACATGTTATTAATTTAGATGATTAATATTATGATCATAGTTCAGACATTTGTGTCAGAATTTGGAAGAGAGTTAATAGATAATGAAAGTGAGCATGAAAGTGAACAAATGATGCAGTCAATGATATTTGGTACATAAAGGAATTATAATAATTGTTCATTATTGTACAGTGATGAATAATGTTGGAATAGGAAAGACAAAAAGAATTAACATGTTCAAAACAGTTCTTTTCTTACAATTAAATGAAACCAATAATCATTTGGTAGAGCATGTGATTTGGAAAAAAACCCAGTCATTTAATTTGTTATATAAACTGAAAACTACTTCCATTTTGCAAAAATGGAGACTTTTCCAAATTCAAAATTTAGGTTTGCTGAATTATACAACAAAAATGATTGTAATTTGAAATATCTCTTGCACACAAATGTAAAATAAGTAAACTTGAAGATTTTTAGAATCACAAAACGTTTGTTGTTCGCATGATTGCATTACAGTCAATATGCGTGATAAAGTGGAAGCATTGTTTTAAGCAACATAAATCATCTTTAACTACTGAACTGAAATAGAAGATATCAGTTCCACTTGTTGCATGGAATAGTAAACAAATGCTTACTGTTGTCATTGGTTTCAGGAGCAATAAGGTACTTATTCAGGTTATTCTACTGAACAATAATCAGATGGTGATGGAAGTCTTTGTGTTGCTTTATGTGTATTGTTTAGTGTGAACATTGGGTTCGATAAAATTGAGGTATTTGCATAAATTAGGAACAGAATGATAATTCGGTGCGAATGATTGGATTTAAAATCAGACAGTTTTTGATATTTACGAGGATTGCTTAATGAAACGTTCTTAAACCATCATGCAATCAATGGGATAAGTGAGAGATATGCAAATTGAACTTTCAAATGAACACACCCTGATATTTTCACACCATTTCAATGTCACATTCAATATAAATAGATGACTGGAAAGCTAAAAGCACATCTCACACAATTCATAAGTTGACCAATAACCAAAAATGGATAAATATTATCAAGTGACATTTGTTTATTTTACTGAGAAGTAATTGATCTTTTCTCATATTTATAGCACTGGAGTATAAAATTCTGTGTTGTTTTAACTAAGATCAACAGAACAAGAGAAAATTAATGACTATCATGACTTTGCATGTTTCAGCTTTATGACTGCAACATTCTCAAATATTTTCTGAGGAATATTGATTGAGTGGAATTAGATATATTTTGCTATGAGTGACTAGAAGAAAGTATATAGCAGATACTGTGATTATTGGAATGGACGATGTTACCTCCAAATAATCTACTGATATTGTGATTGGATATACAGTAAGTGGCAGAATCAAAGTAAATTATAATCAAATCAATTCAAAAATGTTTCCAAGTTTAAAATAAATACAATATTCACAATGATAGAGAGATTGTACATTGTAATGTCCTTGCAGTATTTATTGTACAGAAGCATAATTCCACATTTGTAGCCCTGACTAGATTGCACAATTATTAGATATAAGATATATTAGCAACAAACGGATTTTAAAAATATATATATTCGTGAATTTGAGAATAATGAGATATCTCATCTTGATATTAGACTGAGTAATATGTAGAAATGAAGAGTAATATCGCAGGGAAAAGTAATTCGAGTTCTCTGAATTTCAAAGGCTGAGATAATTGTTATATTTCACCTGAGCAAAAATCAGACATTTGAATGAATTTTGGAAGGGATATTATTAGTCGTTTGGTATGTGCATGGGCCTGAACAAATAGGTATTAATATAGTAGCATTTACAATAAGAAATAATGAATGGAATTTTCAAAAAAAACACTGCATTTTTACAAAGTCTACGTTAAATTGCTGTGCAATTATTGTAATTGATAATTGCTTAATAAATTGACTTATATTTTGAAAACACTTTGCTCTGATGTTGATTGGATATTCATTAAGATTAAGAAACTGAAAATGAAAGCATAAAACTTAGCTGGATGGTGTGAAAAATTCATTCAGCAGCAATTGAAAAAAATGATTTTGTTTAAAAATGCAACAATGCAAGATTTAAATGTTTCCAATATTTTTCGTGAAGAGTCATGTCAATTTTGTTGATGTAATTTTTACCACAATAAATGTTCCGATATTTATTTCAGAATTAGGAGGAAAAGAATTAGGCCATGAAAGTGACTATTATTGTGAACAAAATACAGGGTCACTGACATTTGATCCGGAAAGGAATTCTCATAATTGTGTGATTATTGTTTACTGACATCTAATTTGGGAGGAAAAGGAGAATTGTCAACATTTCCAATCATTTTTTTTCTTATAATGAAATGAAAATAAAAATAATTTTGTAGGGCAATTTGTTTGAAAAAAGGAAACAGTCATTTCATATGACATTTGAGCTGAAGACTCGTCCCCGTTTCCCCCATTGTTGTCTTTACAATAATTTAAAACTTAGTGTTGGTTGAATGAAAGAACAAATGGATATAATCAAAATGTTTTCTTGTACACCAAAAAAAGTAAATGTAAAACAATTTTATCAAATAAATTATATCGCCTTGAGTGTAATCATTTCACACACAATAAATGTATATGTTGAATTGAAATGTCATCATAGCTGTAGAATTGTTTTCACTGGCAGGGAATGAAGACTCAGGAGGCAATCTGAGCTCAGGCATGTGGAAGATGTTTACTCATGCAGCAATCAGTTAATGAAGGGATCGTCCCCCGAGGCCAATCTTGGAAGGGAGATCCATAACACACTGTAACATATACAGTAAAAAGCAGCATGTTTATGGACTTCCTGCATCACAATGGCCACATGCAATGTGATTACAGCCCTTCCTTCCTCATCCAGCCACCCAATTGAAACACATAATCGCAGATGGGCATTCTAATGGACATCCCCAGATTCCTATTGGGATCTTTCCATGCATCTTATTGACTTAGATTCCAAAGTTATTCCTGAACTCCCTCGGGCCTCTCAGGATACCTTATCAGCTGGGACATTTTGAGTTCTGCTATTCATTATATTTTATTTTATCAAAGCCAATTACTCCTCATATCGTTCACTGTCTTAATTATATATGTACAAAGAAATAGAAAAGACAGTTAATTTTAGCTTACTTGCTATAAGATTAGTAATATGACTTGTGTTATAAAATTCATTATATTGTGTAAAATTATACAGCTACTCTTTCTGTCAGGACTTTATAATTAATGAGCAGTCAACATCATACCGTGAAGTTAATTCCTAAAACTAGCTAACTTCACATCTCTGTCTAAATGCTTTTCTATAATGTTTTTAGTAGGCATTGGTTACATATACCAAACTTATGTTGCAAATTTCCCCTATTATACTCAAGAATCTGTAATTAGAACCTTTGTTTAATATTCTGAGTAACTGTAAAATAATAACTATATCTGACAAATGAACTCTTCTGTTGTCATGATAGCTGCTTAGTGAGTTAACTGGGCTGCACCCTGCAGCTGCTGTTTATTCATTTACTGGGACAATTATCCTTTCATTTATGAAGATCAGGATTGGTCATTTGTCTGTATGTCGGCATGCTCGTATCAAGAAATGTCAGGAATGCTGTAGTCCTGGCATTGGAGTAGGTCCATTGGTAGTGTGATTTCTTTTAATTTAAGGCTGGAACAGAATGTCAGTCTAGTTTATCACCCCATGACCACCTTATATTTTAGTTCTAAGGTAGGCTGCCTGTTTTTGATTAAGGTTAAAACAATGACTGCAGATGCTGAAAATCAAATACTGGATTAGTGGTGCTGGAAGAGCACAGCAGTTCAGGCAGCATCCAATGAGCAGCAAAATCAACTTTTCGGACAAAAGCCCTTCATCAGGAATAAAGGCAGTGAGCCTGAAGCATGGAGAGATAAGCTAGAGGAGGGTGGGGGTGGGGAGAGAGTAGCATAGAGTACAATGGGTGAGTGGGGGAGGAGATGAATGTGATAGGTCAAGGAGGAGAGGGAGGAGTGGATAGGTGGAAAAGAAGATAGGTAGGTCGGACAAGTCAAGGAGACAGTAACTGAGCTGGAAGTTTGAAACTAGGATGAGGTGGGGGAAGGGGAAATGAGGAAGCTGTTGAAGTCCACATTGATGCCCTGGGGTTGGAGCGCTTTAGGGAACATCTCCGAGACACCCGCACCAATCAACCAAATCGCACCGTGGCCCAACATTTCAACTCCCCCTCCCACTCTGCCAAGGACATGGAGGTCCTGGGCCTCCTTCACCGCCGCTCCCTCACCACCAGACGCCTGGAGGAAGAACACCTCATCTTCCGCCTCGGAACACTTCAACCCCAGGACATCAGTGTGGACTTCAACAGCTTCCTCATTTCCCCTTCCCCCACCTCATCCTAGTTTCAAACTTCCAGCTCAGTTACTGTCTCCTTGACTTGTCCGACCTGCCTATCTTCTTTTCCACCTATCCACTCCACCCTCTCCTCCTTGACCTATCACCTTCATCTCCTCCCCCACTCACCCATTGTACTCTATGCTACTCTCTCCCCACCCCCACCCTCCTCCAGCTTATCTCTCCATGCTTCAGGCTCACTGCCTTTATTCCTGATGAAGGGCTTTTGCCCGAAACATTGATTTTGCTGCTCGTTGTATGCTGCCTGAACTGCTGTGCTCTTCCAGCACCACTAATCCAGTATTTGATTTTCAGCATCTGCAGTCATTGTTTTTACCTTGTTGATTTTAACCCTACTGCAAATCCTCTTGCAAGGATGCCTGCCTTGAAGAAGTTTTTCTCCTCGCTCTACAAGAATCTCAGGGAGTCCCTCTCCCACTGCAACTCCCAGGTCATTTCCTCTGCTCTGAAGCTCTTCAACCATGTCCTGAAACAAACTCGGTACCACAGCCACATTTGCTTCCTCAGTGCATGCCTCCATAACCAACTCATCCCACATGGACTCCAGACCACCTTTAAACCAGCAGAGTTCGGTCCCGAACAGGACAAACAGTACAGACTACAGATTCATTAACACCAGCAACAGTTCTCCTTCAGGATCCTCCGCTCCACGCTTGCAGCAATGCGCCGTCACCTAACCTCTCTCCAGTCAGCCCTGCCTCAGCTGAGGGCCACACTCTCTCAGAATTGCAAAGGACCCACTCTGGACTACATCCTCAGGAGAATTCATACTGTCAACAAACAGTATTTCAATTCCATCTCAAACATCAAAAACTGTAAGTACAACAAACTTTTATCCACCCACCTCCATAACCAGCGCTCCTCAAACATTCCAGAAGATTCCCCTGGCCTCAGAAAAGCCCTTAGCCATGCGGCTGACGCAGCTACCACCCCCACGCTGAGTGATGATGTCACTTCCGCCCACATCATGGCCACTCCCACAGCCACTTCCGGCCCTCACATCATCGCTGATGCCACACGCTCAGTGACTTCCCCTACTGCCATGATAACCACCACTTCCACCCCCACCAGCGCCACTCACAAGCATTCTGCTGACACGGCCCCCACAGACCCCACTGTCACTATACCCACACCCCAGAACCCTGAGGGCAACATTACCGCAGCTCATGACTCCACCCCCATTCCCCCCACCATCACACCCACTCCAGGTACTGGCTCCGACCCCACTCCCAGCTCCACACCCACACCAGATCCCAGCTCCCGGCCCTGCCGAGTTTTCACCATCCCTCCAGACCTCCCACTCACTGAGGACGAACGATCAGTCCTCAGCAAAGGACTCACCTTCATCCCCCTCCGTCCACGCATCAATGAATTTAATACACGACGTGACATCGAACAATTCTTCCATCGCCTCCGCCTCCGAGCTTACTTTCACAATCAGGACTCCCGCCCACCTTCCGAGGACCCCTTCGCCCACCTCCAACACACTGCATCCACCTGGACACCCCGCGCTGGCCTCTAACCTGCCCTCGACCTCTTCATTTCCAACTGCCGCCGGGACATTAACCGCCTCAACCTGTTGTCCCCCCTCCCCCACTCCAACCTCTCACCCTCACAACGCGCAGCCCTCCAATCCCTCTGCTCCAATCCCAACCTCACCATCAAGCCAGCGGATAAAGGGGGCGCAGTGGTAGTCTGGCACACTGACCTCTACACCGCTGAAGCCAAACGCCAACTCGAGGACACCTCTTCCTACTGCTCCCTCGACCATGACCCCACCCCCCCATAACCAAACCATCATCTCCCAGACCATACAGAACCTCATCACCTCAGGAGATCTCCCACCCACAGCTTCCAACCTCATAGTCCGGGAACCCCGCACTGTCCAGTTCTACCTCCTTCCCAAGATCCACAATCCTGACCACCCTGGCCGACCCATTGTCTCAGCATGCTCCTGCCCCACTGAACTCATCTCTACCGACCTTGACACTGTCCTATCCCCCCTAGTCCAGGAACTCCCCACATACGTTTGAGACACCACCCACGCCCTCCACCTCTTCCAAGACTTCCGTTTCGCCGGCCCCCAACACCTTATCTTCACCATGGATATCCAATCCCTCTACACCTCCATTCGCCATGACCAGGGCCTCCAAGCCCTCCGTTTTTTCCTCTCCAGACGTCCCCAACAGTACCCTTCCACTGACACTCTCATTCGTTTGGCCTAACTGGTCTTCACCCTTAACAATTTCTCCTTTGAATCCTCCCACTTCCTCCAGACCAAAGGCGTAGCCATGGGCACACGTATGGGCCCCAGCTATGCCTGTCTCTTAGTTGGCTATGTAGAACAGTTGATCTTCCATAATTACACCGGCACCACTCCCCACCTCTTCCTCTGCTACATTGATGACTGCATTGGCACCACCTCGTGCTCCCGCGAGGAGGTTGAGCAATTCATCAACTTCACCAACACATTCCACCCTGACCTTAAACTTACCTGGACTATCTCTGACACCTCGCTCCCCTTCCTGGACCTCTCCATCTCCATTAGTGACGACCGAATTGACACTGACATTTTTTACAAACCCACTGACTCCCATAGCTACCTGGATTACAACTCTTCTCACCCTATCTCTTGCAAAAATGCCATCCCGTATTCCCAATTTCTCCGCCTCCGCCGTGTCTGCTCCCAGGAGGACCAGTTCCACCATAGAACACACCAGATGGCCTCCTTCTTTAGAGACCGCAATTTCCCTTCCCACGTGGTTAAAGATGCCCTCCAACGCATCTCGTCCACATCCCACACCTCCGCCCTCAGACCCCACCCCTCCAACTGTAACAAGGACAGAACGCCCCTGGTGCTCACCTTCCACCCTACAAACCTTCGCATCAACCAAATCATCCACCGACATTTCCGCCACCTCCAAAAAGACCCCACCATCAGGGATATATTTCCCTCCCCACCCCTTTCCGCCTTCCGCAAAACCGTTCCCTCCGTGACTACCTGGTCAGGTCCACACACCCCTACGACCCACCCTCCCATTCTGGCACTTTCCCCTGCCACTGCAGGAACTGTAAAACCTGTGCCCACACCTCCTCCCTCACCTCTATCCAAGGCCCTAAAGGAGCCTTCCACATCCATCAAAGTTTCACCTGCACATCCACCAATATCATTTATTGTATCCATTGCTCCCGATGCGGTCTCCTCTACATTGGGGAGACTGGGCGCCTCCTCGCAGAGCGCTTTAGGGAACATCTCCGAGACACCCGCACCAATCAACCAAATCGCACCGTGGCCCAACATTTCAACTCCCCCTCCCACTCTGCCGAGGACATGGAGGTCCTGGGCCTCCTTCACCGCTGCTCCCTCACCACCAGACGCCTGGAGGAAGAACGCCTCATCTTCTGCCTCGGAACACTTCAACCCCAGGGCATCAATGTGGACTTCAACAGCTTCCTCATTTCCCCTTCCCCCACCTCATCCTAGTTTCAAACTTTCAGCTCAGTTACTGTCTCCTTGACTTGTCCGACCTGCCTATCTTCTTTTCCACCTATCCACTCCACCCTCTCCTCCTTGACCTATCACCTTCATCTCCTCCCCCACTCACCCATTGTACTCTATGCTACTCTCTCCCCACCCCCACCCTCCTCTAGCTTATCTCTCCATGCTTCAGGCTCACTGCCTTTATTCCTGATGAAGGGCTTTTGTCCGAAACGTTGATTTTGCTGTTCGTTGGATGCTACCTGAACTGCTGTGCTCTTCCAGCACCACTAATCCAGTGCCTGTTTTTGTTTGTCAGGCATTTTGTATGAGCCAATATGGACCATTCTATTCCAGGTGGGGGCAGGTCATGTCCAGAACAGCAAATCAACTAAGATTCAAGTATTGAAATAAAAATCACCATTTGCTACCATTGGTTTCTGTACAATGCAATACGTTTACGTTACTGAGCCTTAATTTCACACTTAAAGCTAGATATACTGGATTTGATCAATTCTTAAATATTAGATATAAGCAACAACTAATCTTAAAAACATTTCATAGCAAACTTAAAAATGATTAGAAATCTCATATAGCTGCCCATCATGTGTAAAAATGAACAGCATTTATTGGAGTATAAAATAATCAAACGTCTCTTAATATGTAAGGATGAATATTAATTCAATGATTTCTGTGAACGTTCAAATGAGAAGGGAACAGATATTATCTGTGAGTGTTGGATGGGGAATCATTAATTTGTTTGTGTTTGTGTTATCCTGGAATAAGAGAACTATTATTCTTCTTTTAATATTGACACGAAGAAATAATGGATTAAATTAGAATGTGAATTTGACAATGTTTGTTACAAAACCTAAACTGAATTACTGTGTGATTTTAGGAATGACAATGAATTGATAATTAATTTTAGAACTTTGGCAAAGTAAATGATTCAATATTTCCAAATGGATTTGCTCTGATGTTGACTAGATATTTCTTAATCTGTCAGCTGAGAATCCAAATTCTGGCATGATGACATGGAAAGACGTTAGACATTCAGTGAATTTTAGACAATAGACAATAGATGCAGGAGTAGGCCATTCAGCCCTTTGAGCCTGCACCACCATTCAATATGATCATGGTTGATCATTCCCAATCAGTATCCTGTTCCTGCCTTATCTCCATAACCCTTGACTCCACTATCTCTAAGAGCTCTATCCAATTCTTTCTTAAATGAATCCAGAGACTGAGCCTCCACTGCACTCTGGGGCAGAGCATTCCACACAGCCACCACTCTCTGGGTGAAGTAGTTTCTCCTCATCTCTGTCCTAAATGGTCTACCCCATATATTTAAGTTGTGTCCTCTGGTTCGGCACTCCCCCATGAGCGGAAATATGTTTCCTCCTGCCAGAGTGTCCAATCCTTTCATAATCCTATACGTTTCAATCAGATCCCCTCTCAGTCTTCTAAACTCAAGGGTATACAAGCCCAGTCGCTTCAATCTTTCCGTGTAAGGCAATCCTGCCATTCCAGGAATTGACCTCGTGAACTTACGCTGCAGTCCCTCAATAGCCAGAATGTCTTTCCTCAAATTTGGAGACCAGAACTGTACACAGTCCTCCAGGTGTGGTCTCACCAGGGCCCTGTACAGCTGCAGAAGCACCTCTTTGCTTCTATACTCAATCCCTCTTGTTATGAAGGCCAGCATGCTATTAGCCTTCTTCATGACCTGCTGTACCTGCATGCTTGCCTTCATTGACTGGTGGACAAGAACACCCAGATCTCTCTGAACAGCCCCTTTACCTAATTTGATACCATTGAGGTAGTAATCTGCCTTCCTGTTCTTGCCACCAAAGTGGATAACCATACATTTATCCACATTAAACTGCATCTGCCATGCATCTGCCCACTCACCCAACTTGTCCAGGTCACCCTGTAATCTCCTAACATCCTCATCACATTTCACCCTACCACCCAGCTTTGTATCATCAGCAAATTTGCTAATGTTATTGCTGATACCATCTTCTATATCATTTACATATATTGTAAAAAGCTGCGGTCCCAGCACGGATCCCTGCGGTACCCCACTGGTCACTCGCTGCCATTCCGAAATGGAGCCGTTAATCACTACCCTTTGTTTCCTATTAGCCAACCAATTCTCTATCCAATCTAGTACTTTGCCCCCAATACCGTGCGCCCTAATTTTACTCACTAACCTCTTGCGTGGGACTTTATCAAAAGCTTTCTGAAAGTCCAGGTACACTACATCCACTGGATCTCCCTCGTCCATCTTCCGAGTTACATCCTCAAAAAATTCAAGAAGATTAGTCAAGCATGATTTCCCCTTCATAAATCCATGCTGACTCTGTCCTATCCTGTTACTATTATCCAGATATGCCGTAATTTCATCCTTTATAATAGACTCCAGCATCTTTCCCACCACTGAGTTCAGACTAACTGGTCTATAATTTCCTGCTTTCTCCCGCCCACCCTTCTTAAAAAGTGGCACAACATTAGCCGCCCTCCAATCCTCAGAAACCGACCCCGATTCTATTGAACTCTGGAAAATAATAACCAGCGCATCCACGATTTCCCGAGCCACCTCCTTCAGTACCCTGGGATGCAGGCCATCAGGTCCCGGAGACTTATCAACCTTCAGACCTAACAGTCTCTCCAACACCAAATCCTGGCAAATATAAATTCCCTTAAGTTCAGGTCCTTCAGCCACTGTTACCTCAGGGAGATTGCTTGTGTCTTCCTCAGTCAACACAGATCTGAAGTACCCATTTAATTCCTCTGCCATTTCTTTGTTCCCAGTAATAAATTCTCCTGTTTCCGTCTTCAAGGGCCCAATTTTTGTCCTAACCATTTTTTTGCCTTGGACATACCTAAAAAAGCTTTTTGATTAGATTACTTACAGTGTGGAAACAGGCCCTCCGGCCCAACAAGTCCACACCGCCCCGCCGAATCGTAACCCACCCATACCCCTACATCTACATCTACCCCTTACCTAACACTACAGGCAATTTAGCATGGCTAATTCACCTGACCTGTACATCTTTGGACTGTGGGAGGAAACCGGAGCACCCAGAGGAAACCCACGCAGACACGGGGAGAACGTGCAAACTCCACACAGTCAGTCGCCTGAGGCAGGAATTGAACCCGGGTTTCCGGCGCTGCAAGGCAGCAGTGCTAACCACTGTGCCACCGTGCTACCCTCCTTTATATTCTTGGCCAGTTTACCTTCGTACCTCATTTTTTCTCTGCGTATTTCCTTCTTACTATTCCTCTGTTGTTCTTTAAAAGCTTCCCAGTCCTCAGTTTTCCCACTTATCTTCGCTAAGTTATACTTTTTCTCTTTTAACTTTATATGTTTCTTTACTTCCCTCGTCAGCCACGCCCGCCCATGTCTCCTCCTGGGATCTTTCGTCCTTTTAGGAATGAACTGATCCTGCAACTTCTGCATTATACACAGAAATATCCGCCATTGTTCCTCCACGGTCTTCCCTGTTAAGGTATTGCACCATTGAACTTTGGCCAGTTGCTCCCTCATAGCTCCATATTTCCCTTTATTCAACTGAAATATTGTCACTTCCGATTGTACCCACTCCCTCTCAAATTGCAGATTGAAGCTTATTGTATTATGGTCACTACTTCCCAATGGCTCCTTCACTTCGAGGTCACTGAACAATTCTGGTTCGTTACACAATACCAGATCCAGAATCGCCTTATCCCTGGTCGGCTCCAGCACCAGCTGCTCTAAAAATCCATCTCTGAGGCACTCCACAAAGTCTCTTTCTTGAGGCCCGATACCATCCTGATTCTCCCAGTCTACCTGCATGTTAAAATCCCCCATAACAACTGTAGTAACATCTTTGCGACAAGCCAATTTCAGCTCCTGATTCAACTTACATCTGACATCCAGACTACTGTTTGGGGGCCTGTAGATGACTCCCATGAGGGTCGTTTTACCCTTAGTGTTTCGAAGCTCTATCCACACTGACTCTACATCCCCTGACTCTAGGTCCCCCCGCACAAGGGACTGAATATCCTCCCTTACCAACAAGGCCACCCCACCCCCTCTGCCCGTCAGTCTGTCCTTACGATAGCACGTGTAGCCTTGAATATTCATTTCCCAGGCCCTGTCCCCATGAAGCCACGTCTCAGTTATCCCCACAATATCGTATCTGCCAATTTCGAAAAGAACCTCAAGCTCATCCACCTTGTGTCTAATGCTTCGTGCATTCATATATAGAATTTTTAATTTGTTACTGCTCTCACCCTTCCCCTCAACCCTTATTTCACTCAACTTTACAGCATGATGCCTTTTCCAGTTTTCTGCCTCCTTGATACAGTTGTCTTTCTTGACTTCTCTTGTTCTAACTACCCCTTCAATTTCCTTTTTAAACATCCAGTTTGTCCCCTCCCCCCCGCTACTTAGTTTAAATGTAGCGGTGTTGCAGCAGAAAACCTGCCTGCCAGAATGCTGATCCCTGTTCTATTAAGGTGCAAACCGTCTCTCTTGTAGAATTTATGGTTACCATAAAATATACCCCAGTGATCCAAGAACTTGAAACCTTGCTTCCTGCACCAGTTCCCCAACCACATGTTCAAGTCCATTATCTCCCGGTTTCTGGCCACACTAGCCCGAGGAACTGGAAGCAAACTGGAGATAACCACCTTGGAAGTCCTGCTTTTTAGCCTTCTTCCTCGTTCTCCGAAGTCTCGCTGTAGTATGTTCCTCCTCTTCTTCCCGACATCATTTGTGCCGACGTGTACCACCACCTCGGGCTCTTCACCCTCGTCCTTGAGGATGTCCTGCACTCTGTCCGCGATGTCTTTCACTCTAGCACCAGGAAGGCAACACACCATCCTTAAATCCCGTCTGCTGCCACAAAAACCCCGGTCAGTTCCTCTCACGATGGAGTCCCCTATTACCACGGCTCTGTGCGATGTGCAATTTTGATCAGAAATGGTTTGTCATTCAAAATTCTCAGATCTTCAAAATGGTTTCTCTACTTTTCTTCTGGAGAAATATAATATATAACAAGAACAAATTCTGCATTGTGTTCAATTCATGCAATTTTTCATATCATCAATATTTAGACATTTGAGTCAGAATTATAATGAAAATAAGTCAATAAGGAAGATTTATTTTCACAGAAGCATACAGTCAACAGCATTTATCAATGTATTTGTTTCAATATTGTCTCTGAATAAACGGATAAATACGTTCAATGGGGATCTGTTGGCAATGTAATGAACTACAATATCATTTTTATCATAATTTTTGGATTGGAAATCTATCAGAAAAAAAATCCTATATTCAGGACTTGCTTCATCTCGATACATGTTACACGTAGTATCCTCAGTCATAACGTGTCATCATGGGTCTGGGAAAGATGTAGTGTGTAAATTATAATAAGGTGTCTCTTACATATGTTTGGATCTGGTGAGACTGTGATGTTTGCTATGATTATTCATCCTGAGAACAATAAGGCACGCACAAAGTGTTTTTCACCAAACAGTAATTAGGTGGTCTTGAAGACCATTACAAGAACTTTGATTTCAATAATGTTCAGCTGATTTCCATGATCTGGGAAATGTTTCACAACATTTTACCAAAATTCTGGATTCTAAGCATTCAATGGGTTTCATGCAAACATCCTTCACTTGTCGTCATTCTCAAGTGAGGTGTCTAATGCTCAGGCACTGGCTGGAAGTCAAGGCGCCAGGAAGTCTGCTTCAACCTCTCCAAAACACAGTTCTTGGGCTGGTTGTAACAGGATCTCCCGAACCTTTGTGAGCTCTTTGACCGGGCTTTCCACTGTTTTCTGGAGCTGGTTACTTTGTCTACTGTTTCCTTTAGTTTGACCTTTTTAGCTCTGCTTTTCCCAGCTGTTGGAATATTTAGAATGTTCAATTATGGGCCACAGGTCACTTGACCTTAGCGGACAGGTAAAATATGGTTCACTTATTGTTGTAATAACGAATTGAGAATGAATCTTTGCATTTTAACAAATAAAATGTTTCAATTTTATCAGTGGTTTACAATGACATTGATGAGATAGTCATTAAGAGAGATCAACTGACAATTATAAGCTAATTGCAGGATTATTGAATTGAAAAAGGATACAGACGTACAGAGATTTTTTTTTGGAAGGCATTGCTTTTTCATTCTAATATCTTTGTTGTTCAAGAGGTCTATGTAGCTGTTCATTGGTTCTCTTGTCCAGATAATAATTTTATAATTCATATCGCTTTTATTCTGCCCGGAGTTTTGAGATTTGTATCAGATTAAGAAGAAAACGAGGAGCTATTAAAACGAGAACTTGAGTGAATAGAAAGCACAGTAAATTTAAATTACAGAGGAAACAGAGTATTTGCTCCAAATAAGCAAATATTTTTTATATCGAAAGTGTGATGGTGGAAAAGCACAGCAGACCAGGCAGCATCCATGGAGCCGGAGATTCCCGATGAAGGCTTATTCCTGAAACATGGTTCCTCCTGCTCCTCAGATGCTGCCTGACATTCTGTGCTATTCCAGCACCACATTCTTGACTCTGATCTTCAGCATTTGCTTTCCTCACTTTCTCCAAATATTTGTAATGGACATGAACTGAAAATGTTAGCCTCGGCAGTTGAACAAAACCAAATTTACACTTTTTTGTGCAATATTTGGACTGAAAATTGTTTGTGATCATGCAACACATTTAGACATATGAACACCTCTTCCGTTAGAATCCTTTGCCATTCATAATAAAGAATAACCACTGCTTTGAACAACCAGTATCTTGTGTAATTACTGAACTGAAATACCAGAGGACAACTTCTGCATTTATTGGAGGGAATGATAACCAGATCCTTACTGTGGCAGTGGGGATTGATCTCAGGAACAATCGGATAGTTAATCTGATTATTCCACTGAACAGTAATTAGATGGTCATGAAAACCTTTGTGTGGCCTCATGTTTAGTGTTTTGTGTGAGCAATGATTTAAAAAATATTGAGATATTTTACAAGATTTAGGAACACTGATAATCAAGTCTTAAAGGTATTAACTAAAGTCAACTTTTAAAAAGTTAGAAACACAATTAAACTTTTGTCGAATCCATTTCATTGAAAAAAATGACCCTCCAAAGAATAACCCATCCAAACACTTTCCCAACCATATTCCTCTACATTTCCTGCTGACTAACATACACATCCCTGAACACAATGTGCAATTTAGCATGGCCAGCTCACCTAACCTGCACTTCTTTGGATTATTGGAGGAAACCACAGCAAAGTCACATAGACTTGGGGAGAATGGGCAAAGTACACAAAGACAGTTACCCGAGGATGGGATCAAACCAAGATCCCTGGCACTGTGAGGCAGCATTGTTGACGACTGAGCCACTGTGCAACTATATGCAATAAGTAAAATCAGTGAGAGGTATGCAAAGACAAATTTCAAATAAACACCCTCCGCTATTGTCAAAGCATGTAAAATTTACATTCAATATGAATAGATGAATGGAAAACAAAAAAAAACTCCAACAATTCACGAATGAAAAATAATTAGAAATTTAATTTGATCAAAGGTCATTCCAATATTTAGATGAATTGCAATTTTTAATAACAAATGTAGGTAATAAGCTGACTAATGAATAATTGGAAGTGGCATATGTTTACAGACGAAGAAAGCGACTTGTTTTCCACTCTTGTAATACAGCAGAATAAAAATGTGAATATCCGAAATGTTTGAATCAAGCTCTTTCGAACAAAAAACTAATCACTTACGATCACTTAGCTTTTTCACCTTTAAGACCACAACATTCTCAAATATTTTTCAGGAATTTAGAACCAGCAGAACTAGTTAATTTCTTTTCTTGGGAACCCGAAGAAGAGAATAAACAGCAGATCCTGTGAAGAAGTCATTCAATGTGAACATTCAACTGAAGACAACATTCCTTCTTTCTAAAAGTGTTCAACTTTCAAAAATTCTAATTTATTGTCATTGTTTAATGAAACAATAAAGAGATGCTGATGCTTTTTCATTGGATTTTGTTGCATGAAAAATGCTTAAGTCTTAAGTGTTAGCATTGAAGTGAAATATATTTACATTAATACAACTATGTTTCAACAGGTAAAGTAAATATTGATTGTTACAATGAATGAGAGATTGTACACTGCAATACATATGAAGAATTAACATGATTCAATATTTCAAAAGCACTTTACTGTGATGTCGATTGAATATTTATTAAGATCAGTGAACTAAGGAATAAAACATAGTAGCTAGCTTTACGTATTAAAGTAAAAATGAGACATTCAGTGATTATTGAACAAAATTCTTTTTGAACTCAAAAATATATGCAATATACAAATTGCAAATTTCTTTCCACTGGATTCCTTGTAGAGATGGTACGTTGATTAATATTATAATCAAAGTGTCAGAATTAGGAAGAGAATTAATAGATCATGAAAATGAGCATGAAAATAAATAAACAATGAAGTCACTGCTGGGTGGTATATGAAGCGATTGTAATAATTGCGTCATTATTGTACAATGATGAATAATGTTGGAATTGAAACAACAAAAAAATCAACACTTCTTTTCTTACAATGCAATGAAAGCAATAATCATTTTGTAGCATGCATGTTTGGAAAAAGCAGTCTTTTAATATGACATACAGTGAAGACTATGTCATATTGCAAAACTGTAAGAAGTTCATAAATTCAAAATGTAGCGTTTGTTGAATTTGCAACAAAAATGGTTATAATTTGAATTGTCTCTTGCACACACACAACAGAAGAGGAGCTTAAAGATTGATAGAATATTTTTAAAAAATGTTTCCAGTGTTATTGTATTACAGTCAATATCCATGATAAATTAGAATTATTGGTTTAAACAACAAAAATTTTCATTAACGACTGAACTGAAATATAAGATATCAAATGCACTTACTGCATGGACGAGTAAACAAATGCTTACTGTTGTCATTAGTCTCAGGAACAGTAAGATTATTCCACTGAACAGTAATCAGCTGATGATGAATACCTTTGTGTCGCTTTATGTGCACTGTTTTGTGCGAACAGTGACTTCAAGAAAATTGAGATATTTACATGAATTAGGAATAGATTGATAATTGGGTGTTAAGGATCTTATTTAAGATCAGACTTTTTAAATAGTTGATAGAATTGCTGAACAAAACACACTTCAGACATCATGCAATAAATGAGATAAGTGATTGTGAGAAATGAAGTTCAGTCACTTCAATAACTTCAGTCCGGAACAAGACCTGAATCAGTAGTATCATTTATTACGCTGTTGCAAGAGGGGTGTGGTGTCCACTGTCCACAAGGCGCACAAACACACACTGAATTTAACGAGTACACAATATTTATGTAATTCGTTACTCTTCCCTCCTCCCATTGCTCCTCCCCTGTTTACATCTGTTTCTAATCTAAACCGGCTGTTTATCTCTGAACTCATCCAGCCTCGTCCCTGACAAAATGTTTATCTCTGCCCTCACAAGGCCGATTGACCACCTCCCTCTGTGGTCTTATTGTTATTTATCCTTCTTCACTGCCATGTGTTTCCGTGCTAACCAAAGCATAATTTCGTTTTATTCTTTATTTACACCGAGCCTTATGACCTTTTGATGGTTTTTTTTTTGTTCCTGCTGAAGTGGGAAACAGATGCTTGTAACTGTTTGTACAGGTATATCTAGCTTAACCTACATTCCTCCCCTTACAGCACCTTAACTATTTGTCTATAACATCTACCGTTATTTGCAGACACATTTCATTCTTGTATGCACATTTCAGCTAATACAAAAGCAATAATATATTTCCTTCACATAGTTTTCATTCTTGTTAACTCAGCTCTTGGCTGAAACAATTATACACTGGTGCGAGTTCATTTACCTTGAATAAACAATTATGATTGCAGAAGTAACACTGCTTTACATATATCCCACAGTGATAAATATGCAAAATCAAATTTCAAATGGATATTTTCACAGCAGTTCAATCTCACATTCAATATAAATAGGTGAGTGGAAAACAAAAAACAAATTTCACACAATTCATAAACAGATCAATAATTAAAAATTGATAAATAATAGGATTTGGCATTTGTTTATTTGACTGAACAAGAATTTTTTTTTCTCCTCATTTTTATAGCACTGGAGCATCAAGTTCTATGTACTGTTTGAACTCAGCTCTTCAGAACAAAAGAAAATCAATTAATATCATTACTTTGTATATTTCATCTGTATGACTGCAACATTCTCAAATATTTTCCAACGAATATTGATTGAGCGGAATTAGATACATTCTGTTATTAGTGACCTGAAAAAAATAAATAGCAAAAACTGTGAATTTTGGAATGAACAACAGATGGAAGCATATCTAATATTAAATTGAAAGGCAATTCAATTGATTCTTAGATATTTTCTAATCAACATTCAGAGATGCTCTGGCACAACTTTGTGCAAGGTGGGAATTGAAACTGTACCTCCTGGTCTGGTAACAGAGACACTATCAGAGCTGCATGACATTCTTTCATAATGTTCCCAACCAGGATGGGCAGGTCTATAATCACATGCTCACTGTGGTTTCTCAAGTGAAAAATAATCAGATGTTTATTGTGATAATTGGATTGGAATTAAATGGATGGATCCTATGTATAATGTACTTAAAATTAAATAGTAATTTACAATAATGATGGGGGTTAACAGATGACTTAATTAAATATGGTTTTATGATAATTTGTGGAATGACAACTTGACAGATTTGTGTGATTACTGTAAATTGATAAATAAAAATGAATACAATCATTCTACATGTTCATAATAGTTTCTCATTTTATAAAATGCAACGTAATCGTTTTTGTTTTACACGTAAATTGGAACAAAATGATGACTTGGTCAGTCAATGGGACTATTCAGCTGAAGACAACTTTCATTGTTTCTGAAAATGTCTGGTTTCTAAGGAGTCACCATTTCCCGTGATTGTTTAATGAAACAAGAAAGATGTCAATCCTTTTTTTGTGTACTTCAAAAAAATTCATCGGAATTTAAATAATTGTGCACAAGAAAAATATTCAACTATTACAGTAAATGTTAATATTGAAGTGAATTACAATCAAATCATTTCAGAAGTGTTTCCAAGTTTAAAATGAAAAGCAATATTCACAATGATTGAGAGATTCTACATTGCTAAGTCCTAGCAATAGTTATTACATGGAACCATAATTCCACACTTACATCCTTTGCCAAATTGAACAATTATTTGATATTAGCAACAAATTGATTTTAAAACTACTACTAATGAATTTAAGAATGATGAAGTATCTCATCTTACTATTCCACTGAGTAATGTGCAGAAATGAAGAGAAATATTGCAGTGTAAAGTAACTAGTGTTCTCTGAATATCAATGACTGTGATGATTGTGATCTTTCAAATGAGCAAAAGTCAGATATTTACCAAGGATGTCAAAAGGGCAGTTATTGGTCTTTTCTGGGTGTATTGGCCCGAACAAACAGGTTTTTATATTGTTGCATTCACAATAAGAAATATAGAAAATATTAATAACACATTAACTTAGACTTCGTAACAAGCACAAAGTGCTGTGTAATTAATGTAATTGTTAATTGTTTCTAGAATATTGATAGATAAATTAACTTAATATTTTGAAAGCACTTTGCTCTGACATCGAATAATTAAGATTGATCAACAGAAAATTAATATATAAAAAGTCGCTTTAATAATTATAAAAAATACTCAGCAACAATTGACACAGTTCAACATTGGGTTTTTTTTTATTGAGTCATGTTTATTTTTTTAAATTTTTATCATGATAAATGTTTAGACATCTATGTCAGAATAAGGAAGAAAATAATTAGACCGGGAAAGTGAACAAAAGGTCAAATAAATGACATTTGGTACAGAAAATTATTTTGCACAAAATGACTGATAATTACGTGATTATTGTTCATTGACAACTAATGCTGAAAGTAAAAGAAACAGATTCTAACATTTCCAAAGTTTTTTTCTTATAATGAAATTAAAATACAAATCATTTTGTACTGATTTGAAAAAGTGTCATTTAATGTGATATTTGAGATGAAGTATCTTTTTCCCCCAGTGTAGTCTTTTCAATAATTTAAAATTTAGTGTTATTTGAGCTAAAGAACAAATGGGTGTACCTACATTGTTTTCTTGCGTACAAAAGAAGTAAAGTCAACACATTTTTAAATTTCGTAGAGTTAATTAGCAAAATGCATTGAAGCTATCATGCATGAAGTGAGATAAGTGAGAGAGAGAGACAAATTAAATGTTCAAATGAACACGTCGATATTTTGAAAGCATATCAATCTTATGAATTATGAATTGGTGGATGGAAAATAAAAACAAATTCCTGACAATTCAAGAATGAATAGTAATAAGAAATTTAATTTGTTCAAAGCACATAACAATATTTAGATGAATTGCAATATTTAGTTACAATTGTAGGTGATCAACTGACCAATGAATAATATGAAGTTGCATTTGGTTATTTTGCTGAAGAGGAATTTTGACTGTTTATTTTTTCATCTTTATAACACTGGAGAATAAGGATGTATGTGCTTGAAATGTCTGAACTAGGTTCTTTCAAACAGAGAAAAAAAAATCAGTGAGTATCATTTCTTCGACTCTTCCAACTTTAAGATTGCAACATTCTCAATTACTTTTTCGACGAATGTTGAACTAGCAGATATGATACATTTTATTAGTGACCTGAAGAAAATAAGTAATAGATATGGTGATGATTGAAATGCACAGCAGATTGAAGGATATTTCATGTTGTTTTGAAAAGCAGTTCAATCTATGCCAGATATTTTCTCATGAATATTTGGAGCCACTCTGACACATCTCTGCGGAAGGTGGGTATTGAAATCATTCCTCCTGATCTTGTCGCAGAGACACTGTCACAGCTCCACACGGACCCTTCATAATGTCACCACCCCGGAAGGGTAGGACCATAGTCACATGCTTACTGTGGCAACACAAATGAAAACGAATCAGATGTTTATTGTAATAATTTGTATGGGAATTAATTACATATTTCCTGTGTGTAATGAACTGACAAAATGAATTAGTAATTTACAGTAAAGTTGTAACAAAGCAATAATGACTTTAATTAAATATGAATCTCATGAAGATCCATGATAGGAAAAAAACAGCCTAATCATTTGATCATTGTAAACTGATGAACAAAAATCAATAAAATAGTTCCATATGTTCAAAGCAAGTTTTCACAGAATGAAAAGAAAATTAAAATGCTTTTGCAACAGAAATGAATAGGAAAATAAATGAATTAGTCACACAATACGACTATTCATCTGAAGACAACTTCCCTTCTTTCCCAAAATCTTCAAATTCCCAAAGTTCAAAATGTACTGTGACTATTTCATGGAACAAGAGAGACGTTTGCTCCTTTTGTTGTACTTCAAAATGTCACAAAAATTTTAAATGATTTTGTTCCATGAGAAATGATTAACTTGTATCGTGTTTATAAATACAGTAAATCTTAACATGTAAGCGAAACATAATTAAATCAATTCAACTTTTGCTAGGGTTAAAATAAAAATTGATATTTACGACGCACACTGCAAATCTTAACATTATTTCATGCATGAGCCATAATTCCACAGATATACCCTGAACTATATTGAACAATGATGAGATAATAGCAGTAATTGGATTGTCAAAATTCTATCAGTTAATTTAAGAATACTGAGAAATCTTAGTTGATTATTTCACTGAACAATGTGGAGAAACCACCAGGAATTATTCTAATGAAAAGTAATTACAGTTTTCTGAACACTTCAGGCTGAGATTACCGTGATCATTCAAATGAGCAATCATCAAATATTTACAATGAGGCATTGAATGGCAAGTCATTGGTTCCATTATGTGATCGTTCAGCTGAACAGTAAATTGATTTTTATATTGTAGGGTTCATACTCAGAAACAATTGATGCAATTAAAATGCGATTCTCACTATATTTGTTAGAAAGATTAACTCCAATAATTGTGCAATTATCATAATGGCAGTGACTGGAAAAATAACATTATAATCTGAAAAAATAATTTGATTTAATATTCTAAAATCACTTTGCTTTGATGATTATTGGATCTTCATTAAGATCGGTAAACTGAGGAATACAATATAATGGCTAGCTTTAAGGATTCACAAAAATGAGCAATTCAGTAATCATTCAGCAGAATTGTTGTTGGGTCAAACATGCCGGATTACAAGAATGACATATTACCATCCATTGATTTGCTTCTTGAGATGTACTTTTAATTTATATACTTTTGATCATGACCAATGTTTCGACATTCCTGTCAGAAGTAGGAAGTTAATAAGCAGATAGTGAAAGTACGTATGACAGTGAATGTAAGATACAGGGAACTTCCATAATTTTGTGATGATTGTACATTGATAAATAACTTCGGAGTAAAAAAAGTAAATCAACATGTTCAAAGCAGTTTTTTTGCTCATAACAAATTGAAAATTTAAAAAATCCTTCTGCAGTGCACATGATTTGAAAATGCATCAGTCACCAGTCACAAAAACCATCGGCACGAGACAATAAGACCCTTATGAAAGATATTCTACTGAACAGTAATTCGAGGACCTTGAACATCTTCATGTCGTTCTTGCAAAGAACACTCTTATTATTCCTAAAGTTTTATTATTGTAAATATTTCGACATTTGTATCAGAACTAGGAAGAAAATGAGAAGTGATTCACATGAGCATTTTCATGAGTGAAAGTCAAAATAAATTGACAGGGCCATCTTTCAATATTTTCTCTGAATAAGCAGATAAAGATTTTTAAGGTGCAAGCTCAAAGTGTTTTCATCTACAGTTGTACTAAGCCAAAATACATCATTTTATTTTGCGATACTTCAACTGGATTGGAAATCTGCTATGTATGCTGACGTTAGCGTCCTCGCTCAATTGTAATAAAGCATTGTTATTGGTTTTAATGAAATATTTCGTGTGCAATTACTGAAGTGAAATGTAAGAAATCAAGTGCATTTATTGGATGGAACTGCTCACCAAATGTTTATTGTGGTTCTTGTTCTCAGAAACAATAAGATACTTACTCAGGTTTTTCTCTGGAGCAGTAATTAGATGACCAGGAAGACATTTGTGTAGCTGTGTGTGCCGTGTTCAGTGAGCATTTTTTTTTCAATTACAACTATATTTTAAGAATATAGGAAGGGATTAATTACCGTGTGTTAAAGATCTTAATTAAAGTCATATTTTCTTTTAAAAATTACGAGAATTCCTTTGTGCAACAATAATTTGGAGATCTCGGTATTGGACTAGGGTGGACAAAGTTAAAAATCACATGACACCAGGTTATAGTCCAACAGGTTTATTTATAAGCACGAGCTTTAAAGGCTATGGCTCTGCATCTGGTGATCTGGTCTCTTAGGAGAGACACTACTAGAGATACAAAAGTGCCTTTCATTATCGTCCCAACAAGGAAGGTTGAGATTATAATAAATTGGGATTACTCAAATGAAAACTAACCAGTGTTCATTCCGATAATTGGGCTGGGAATTAATTAGACTGTTTCTGTGTCATGGACTGAGAATGAAATAGTAATTCACTATAATAATGGTACTAAGCACATATGCTCTTACATACAAATTACTATCAGAATAATTGGAAGAAAGATAAATCGACATATCACGAGCTTATTGTAAATTCATTAAAAATACAACTGCTGAATACGTTTAAAGCAGTTTTTCTTATAAAGAAAAAGATAATGAGAATGTTTGGCAGTCGGACGGAATCGGAAGAAAAGGTCATTCACTGGAACGATTCAGCTGCAGACATCTTCTCTTCCTTCCACAAATGTATAACTTGCAACAATTCCAAATGTATTCTGATTGATAAAGGAAAGAGAAACACCTGTAAATTCTATTTTTTTGTTTACAAAAAAGTCACATGTTTAAATAGTCTTACTGTGATCAGAATTACAATAAATCTTTGTGTTGAAGAAAAATATAATCAAATCACATCAAAATATACATCGATATTCACAATAATTGGCAGACTGAACACGGTAATATATTTCCATCAGTTGATGTACTGAGCCATATTTCCACTTTTCTATTCCTGACTGGATTGATCAATGTTTAGATATTAGCAATAACTAAATTATTAATATGCTGTCAGTGAACTGAATATTAATGAGAAATTTCACATTGCCATTTGAACGAGCAATGTGTCAAAATAAACAGTAATTATTGGTGAAATGTCATTAGATATCTCTTAATCGATGGGGCTGTGATTACTTTGATTGTTGAAATGAGTAGTATTCCAATACTTCCAATGAGTATTGGATGGAAAATTGATGCTTTTTGGTGTAGAGCTAATTTTTTTTTTATTGTAGTTTTGGCAGTAATAATCAATGGATTAAATTATGATGCGCATCACACCTTACTGAATATTTTCAAGTTTTCTAACAGGTTTCTAGTCCAATCTTCAAGTTAAAAAGGGTAATTTTGGCTCAGCACATCAGTAACTGCAAACATTTTCTACACATCTCCAAAGTTATTAATCTTATAATTTAAAAAAAAATCAAACAATTACCTCTGTAAATGTCATTGACTCTATCTTTAGATTATAGTCAAGTTCGTTCTCTACTTATTTTCTTCTTATTTCTGACACCAGTGGCTAAATATTGATTAGATTAAATGTCATATAAGTGAGGTATTAGTTTTCTCTGAAAGATCTGTGCAGCACAGGAATGGGTCCTTTGGCCCGTAACGTTGTGCTGAATATAATGCAAAAGAAACTCATCCCTTCTGCCTATCCTTGGTCCATATCCGTCCAAGTTATCTAAATGAACATTAAATAGCCTTTTGTATCTGCCTCCACCACCAAACCTTGAAGTTCATTCCAGACACCTACCACTCCCTGTGTAAAAAGTAAATGCCCCTCACATGCCCCTTGAAAATCCCCCCACAAGTTTAAATGCATGCCTCATAGTTTTGACGTTTCCACTCTGGGGAGAAACTTCCTGACTGACAAACCTACCTATATATATCATGATTGCATCGACTTTAATCAATTCTTCCTCTCAGCCACCGCCACTCCACAAAAAAGCAGCCTCTCCAAATCCAGGCAGCATCCTGGTAAACGCCCTCTGTGCCATCTCCAAAGCCTCCATACCCTTCCTGAAATTTGGCGAACAGAAGTGAATACAATACTTTAAGTATGCCTTAACCAAAGTCTTACAAAGTTGCAAAATGATACCTTGACTCTTGTAACCAGTTCCCTGCCCAATAAAGGCAAGCATGCCATTTGCCTTCCTTACCACCCTATCTACTTGCATGGACACTTTCAGGGAGCCATGGTCTTGAACGCCAACATCCCTTTGAACAACAAAGCTGTTCAGGTTCCTGCCATTAACTATCTACTTTTCCTTAATATTTGAGCTCCCAAAGTGTGACACCTCACACTTGTATGGATTAAGGTTTACCTTTAATTTCTCTGCCTATAGCTGCAGTTTATCTTTTTCCTGCTGCATTCTTTGACAACCTTCTACATTATTCACAACTGCACTGAACTTTGTATCATCTGCAAGCTTATTAACTCACCCAATTAGGTTTTAATTCATGTCACTTCTATATATTTGAATCGTAACTAGAAGGGTCCAGTACAGATCCTTGTGGAAAAAAGACAGAAAATGAGGGAAATTTCTTGAATAAATGTGTTTTTTTCAATGACAAAACAATTCTGATGAATAATCTCTGAAGTTGTGATTTTTGTTTTAAATTAACCCAATATTTTAATTCTCAGTTTACTGATCTTAATGAATATCCAGTACAAACTGCTTTGAATATATTGAATCATTGTAAATGTTGAGTTCTAACATTGATTATTATTTGATTGTCATTTCAATTCTCACACCATCATGAGATTCACATTTTAGTTGAATCCATTATTTCCTAGTGCCAGTATCACAATGAAATATTAACATTCTTTTCAGGTCAACACACCTGCAATCAACCAGAGTTTTCTCACCCAACACTCATACTAACTATCTCATTCTCTTTCATTTGAATTCTCATATTAATGGAAGGATTATTAATCAGCCTTATCAATTAAGAGATGGCTAATTATTTTTCACTTCAATATTTCAGTTTTTTCAGATATACTGCACAATTACATTGCAATAAGGATTTTCTTATCAACCTTAAATTTGGTTTCAGCCATTTTAAAACTAATTATTGCTAATGTCTAACTGGTAATCATTGTTTAACTGCAATATATCCAGCTGTCGATGTGGAACAATGGCTCAATACATCAACTGACAAACAATATTGCACTCTACAATCTCTTAATCTTAGCAAAATAATTTTCAGTATGGAAGCTTAGTTGGATTGAATTGGCTGTGAGCAAAAATACATTCTGAGGAAGGGTCACTGGACCCAAAGTATTAATTAGATTACTTACAGTATGGAAACAGGCTCTTCGGCCAAACAAGTCCACACTGCCTTGCCGAAGCGAAACCCACCCATACCCCGACACCGAACACTGAGGGCAATTTAGCATGGTCAATTCACCTGACCTGCACATCTTTGGACTATGGGAGGAAACCGGAGCACCCAGAAGAAACCCACACAGACACAGGGAGAATGTGCAAACTCCACACAGTCAGTCGCCTGAGGCGGGAATTGTACCTGAGTCTCTGGCGCTGTGAGGCAGCAGTGCTAACCACTGTGCCACCGTGCCACCCGAATGAATGCTTCCCACAGATGCTGCCAGACCTGCTGTGTTGTTTTCCAGCAATTACTGATTTTGTTTCTGAGTTCCAGCATCCACAGTTTTTTGCGTTCTTGTACTGATTGTTTTTCACTTCAATGCTAACATTTCTATATTTCTGATTATTACAAAAGAGCTAACTATTTTTCACATTAAACATTATTTAAATTTCATATGTTTCTTGTGCACACAAACCTGAATTAACAAATTTTTGATCTATTCTTTTACAATAAATCTTGAATTCTTAGAAATCACAATTTTGTGAAACTGAGGAAAGTTGTCTTTCGCTGAGTAGTCACGTTGAATGGCGAATGCTTTATTTCCAATTCATGTGCATTACAAAGCAGGTCAATGTTAATTTATGTATATGAATAACTGCTTCAAACATATTGAATTATTTGATTATCATGAGACATATTTTTTTAAAATCATTGTCGCTTCGTTCCATCATTATTAGAAATTAGGAATTCTTTTTATTCATTACACACTGGAAGTGTCTAATATAATCCTAGTCCAATTATCACGATAAATATCTGAGCAGTTTTCCCTGTGAGTTACCACAGTAAGTATGTGATTATAGTCCTGCCCTTCCTGCATGGGAACATTATGGAGGGCTCTGGTAATGTCTGTACTAATAGACCATGAGGCAGGCGTTCAATTCCTACCTTAAACAGAGATGTGTCAAAACACCTCAGAGTTGATTGGAAAATATCTAAGTGTCAATTCAATTACTTTTCTATCCAACATTTTCTCAACTTGTATCTGTTGTTGATTAAAATGGTCACAATATCTTGAATTTATTTGCTTCAGGTCACTGATTAAAGTATGAATGTTATTAAGGTGAGGGGGAAAGTTTTAAAAGGGATCTGAGGGGTAACATTTTTCACAACGTGTGTTTGGCATATTGAGATAAGCTGTGACAGGAAAGTCAGCGGCTGGTACAATTACAAAATCTAAAAGACTTTCGGACAGTTACATGGATGGAAAACATTCAGAGGAATATGGGACAAACACAGGAAAATGGGACTAGTTTAGTTTCGGAAACCTGGCCGGAATGCCAAGTTCGGCTGAATGGCCTATTTCGTGCTGTAACAGTCTAACAGGCTGCGACCATCATGTTTAAGAAATGACCTAACTACCATCACTTGACATTCAATGCTGTTACCATCACTGAACACCCACTATCAACATTATCCTGGGGATAATCATTGATCAGAAACTGAACTGGTCTCACCACACAAACACAGTGGCTTCATGAGTAATTCAACTCCTGGCTCCAGAAAGCCTGCCCAACAGCTACCAGGCACAAGTCCGGAGTGTGATGGAATTCTCCCCACTTGCCTGGATTAGTGCCGCACTAACAACACTCAAGGAACACGTGGCCACTTCCATCTCGAAGGACAAAGGCAGCAGCTGGATGGAAATACAACTACCTTCAAGTTCCCCTCCAAGGTACTAACCCACCCTGACTTGGGAATATATTGCCATTCCTTCACTGTCAGTGGGTGAATGTCCTGGAAATCCCCACGCCAATGGTATTGTGGGTCAACCCACAGCAGGTAGACTGCAGCGGTTCAAGAAGACAATTTCTCAAGGGTAACTAGGGATGGGCAATAAATGCTGTGCCCAGCCAGTGACACCCACATCACATCAAATAAATATTAAAATAATGTCTGCAAGATCAAAACAGCTCCAACTCTGTCCTAGCTGCAATCTCTGCCTCTTCTTATTGACAATGATAAAAGGTTACCTTGCTCAACTTTCTCATCAGTACAGTATTCCCCCCAGCCCTCTCTTATACCAACCAGCAGCATTTCCATCACCAGCAGCAACTCCGCTTCAAATATTTTGTCAGTAACTTTTCATTAACTGGTTACTTCAATTACAATGCAATCTCTACAAACAGACCAAGTACCTTTTAGACAACAACAAATTTTCTAACAACTTTATTTGATCTCTCACTGCCATTCTTTTTGGTTATATGAGGTAGGGAGGGATGGGATCACCACAGTGATGTAAGATATATGTAACACAGTGAGACAGGAAAGCTAGTATGGCTCACGTTGACTCTTCGACCCCACACATTGGAACAACACATTCACTGCATAATAAACACAACACAACATTTCAACCCGGTGTGACAGTAATAAAATGTGGATCGGTTGGACAGGCTGGATTTGTTTCAGCCGGAGTTTTGGAGAGTGAGGGGTGACATGACTGAAGTGTCTAAGATCTTGAATGGTTTGTTAAGGAGGATGTGGAAAGGATGTTTCCTCTTGTGGGTCATACGTGAACTCGAGAGATCTGCTTTAAAATTAGATTCACCCTTTCAGGACAGAGATGAGGAGATTTACTTCCTCTCAGAGGGCTGTGCAACTTTGGAACTCTCTGCCCCAGAAGGTGGACTCACTGAGTATCATAAGATACAGGTTGATAGGTTCTTGTTAAGGGACGTTGGGGGAAGATGGAACACAAATCACTAACAGATCAGGCCTGGCCTTATTGAATGATGGAGTGGACTTGAGGGGCTGAAACTTCACCTTCTGCTTCTTTCTCACAGGACACAGGACTAAGAGCTTTGTTGAAAATTCATTCACTGGATGTAGGTGCCACTGGCTATGGGCAGCATTTATTCCCCAGAGGGCAGGTAAGAGTCAACCACATTGCTGTGGGTCAGGGGTCACATGTAGACTAGATCAGGTAAGGATGGCAGCTTCATTCCCTCAAGGACATCAGTGATCAAGTTGGATGTTTCCTGACAATCGAGAATAATTTCAGCAATAGACTCATAATTCTAGATGATTATTGAATTCAAACTGCTGAAACTGACTGGCAGTGAATCCAACACAAGTGAATGAAAACATTGCTCAGAGTCTGGTTCTGGAACATTCAATACAACCAGGAAATGGAAAGTGAATACTTAGCTGAAAACAAGGCCACTGCTCTGTTAGAGACAAAATCAATCAATGTTCAGTTACTGAACATTATTGACTCACAGAATATGCGAACCTGCAGATTCACAGTAAAAGGGGAAAGTAAACAACATTCTTGGCAAAGCCAGAATGAACCAACTGCTTGTATATAAACAGCTCAGAACAAAGGGGCTGAATCCTCCACAAACTGACAAATCAGATTTGTAGATAGAGATTGGAAATCTTTAGAAAAAACCCTTGCCTACTGATGGTGTGTGCTAGAAACCATTCTCAATTTCCCCTCACTTATTTCCCCTCACAAAAGGAGGTGTGTTGCTCACTTACAGACTGACTTACAAAGGAAACCTGATCAGGAACTCGCAGGTTAATTAAGCTATTAGTGACAGACCATTGCACACAACAAGAGCTTAGACCACAACAGATTCTAGTGAAACCAACAGTGCAATGAAAATGGCGAATTAGTCTTTATAATCATGCAGCCTCCCTCAATTAAAATAATCCCAGTCAACTTCTCAACATTTTAAAACTATTAATATCAATGAATATATATTTATTTCCCTTCCTAATTTCCTCCAAAAATGTATCTGATTATTCTCTTCAAAATATATTTTAAATGATGTATTCCAAATCAGAATTCATTTCCAATTATTCTTAGAGCAAAACAACTTGCAAACTAAAATAGTTTTCATGTCAATAATGACACTGGAAACTTTGTTATGTAGTTCAACCATATTTCCAAATATTGTTTTGGTTCATTATTGCAGTGAAGCTAAAATTAACGTCTATTTATTTTCTCTGATATCCTTCCATTACTTTATTCCCTAATAACAATGCCCATGGTGTAATGGGTGGCAAACATTAGATAAAATTGAATTTTCATTGCAAGAACTTGTACAAACTCTCACATTTTATTCAGTTCATTCATTGTCGTTGATTATCTGTTATTTTCATTGTATGATCATGTTAAATTCACTTAAATAATCAAAGTAGAATTTTCACCTCTATAGATATGTAAAGTGAATGTCAAATTATTAATATTTCAAGTAAAACCAAATTCACATCTTGCTCTGTTTTATTCCAGGAATGACAGGATGTGTTCAATTATTATGGGAAACAGGAACAAGTGAAGGTGGTGGCTCTCAGACGTGAGGCCTTAAAGCCAAAGGGCCAGGTGGCAGTTATAGTGGGGGGAGGGACGTAGTGCCCCGCTCTCTTCAGAAGGCAGTGAGGATGGTGACACTGACTGGAACGGGTTAGATGACAAAGCGCCCACGTATGGACAGAGGGACGACAATGGGTGGGATGACCCACCGCCCTGTAAGGTCCAGAAGGCTGTGTCTATGGCACCACTGGGCATCAAAGCTCAACTTAGACAGACAGTAGGGAGCAACAAAGGGAACTGACAGAAACCAAACCTGAACTGTTAACCCACTGAATAACAGATGTTGGTGAATGAACACCCAGCCTGATAGGGAAATGGTAATAATGGGCCTTATTGGGACAATATCGATGAATTAGTAGAGGTACACAGTCTCACCGAAGATGATGTACGGACCCTCCCTCGGGCCAAGATGCCCTGAAGTGTACAGCAGAAACTGTACCTGCAATGAGAGGATGGGGTGCGAGCCGGTTCCCCCCAGAGTTCAGCTGATCCATGGCGCCAGGCATTTACAGATATTGCAGGGACACACTGGGGAGGGGACAGGCTGAATGGGCTAAAATAACCTTGGTGACTCAGGGAACCAAGGGGAATAATCGAGGATCATACAGAGAGGAAGACTGAGGTGTGTAAGGACCACGGGGGATTACCAAGCCCTAAAATGTGATAATGAAATAGGTTTGATGTATTTAAAAGATGACATGGGACCCCATTTAACTGTAATTATAAACATGGGACTCTCAGTGAGAGATAATTCTAATCACATTCTGAATTGGGTCATGAGAGCTGAGGCAAACACAGAAACACAGGGGAATAGCTGCAGTACAGGGAGGGTAATCAGACCCACAATGTTACAAGGGAAGCATGAAAGGGCACAAAGACAAGGAATGTAGGCACAGAGTGGGAGATAGGTGTTCATATTGTGAGTGGCTTGTGTTCATGTAGATATATGCATAGCCCATGAATATTCATTGACGCGCTGTTAAGGGGCCAACACTTGCATGATTCTACCACCGGAGCATCTTTGTCAGTTACCGATAAGGATTTACCCCTCACCCCCTCAGTTACTAAAATGAGAGAAATCGGAGAGGTTACCTAGGAAACTGGATGAAGCAAACCTGCCCCGATGTAGACCGGGAGTATGACAAAATGTATTCAGATATGGAGGTGTGACACTCAAGAAGGGACCATTCTGGGAGTTGCTCCTATTTATTCTAAAATGGCAACTATTGACATCAACACCCGAATTTAAACATGGAGATGCTCCGGCCAGGACTGGGACAGAAAGAAAAGGAAAGGCAACCTCTCCGGAGTAGCTACATTGCAGGGAGAATGGGACAGTCAGAGAATCTGGTGGGTTATAGCTCGGACCCACTCAGCGGTGTGCGTAACTCAAACAGGAAAGTGGGTTGTTGTCTATCGACTCTGTAGAGATCGAGGGCCCTCTCACTCCCCACACAAAAGGGATCTCATCAAAGCTGGGGCTGAAGAGGCAGTAATTGTGACAGTGACTGATTGACAGAAGCTGGAAATCGACTGGGTCAATACCTGTGGATATTGAATGGCTGAAGAGAGTGGTGTTTACTGACCGAGGAGAACAGTCCACCAGGATACTATTACCTCAGGGATCCCGCAATATTCCAGTATATCCCACCGATGTGTGTTTGATGGATTTCATCACACTGATCTAACCACAACATCTCATCACCTCAAGCGGTGAGAAAGAACATATCCAGATATTATACAGAGTATTGGATCAGGTTAGCCAGGCCAGGCTTAAAATTAACACACAGAGAGTGCAACTGGGAAGGTAGGGAGAGACGGAACTGGGACATCATATTGGGGAGATCAAATCAGGAAGGGAGAGGGAACAGTCCGAGCAAAACAAAAACTATGATTATTAAACTATCCACCCGCACACCGTAAAGGGATCAGGCAAACTTTAGGATTGTTTAATTACTGTGGGAATTTTGTGAGGAATTATCCAGAAATAGAGAACCATCACAAGCCCTGGCAGAAGCGCGGACATTAACCAGGGGTGAGGGAGGCAAAATGCACACAGTTAGCATGCCTTTGGTATAGTTCATGACTGGGCTCGGTGAAGGTATATCACCCTGTCTGGGGGCCACATTGAGCATAAAGAACAGGTCAGAGAGTTAGTGGAAGCAGCTAACTTTCTCAGTGAAGCAGCAATAATGAAGATTAGAGCTCACAGGAAAGTAGAAACCCCACACCAACGGGATAATTGGTGAGCATGGGTGAGCATACTTACTGAAACAGTGCAGACATTTGAGGAGGATGCAGTGGCAGGAACTACAGAAGCGAGAAAGGAAGGTTTAAAGATATTTCCAGAAACAGGCCCACAGCAGGAGAAACAGGAATGGGAAAAGGGTGGGGCAGTAATAGGACATAGGATGATCCAGCAGTGCCACTGTACAAGACAAACATCATTAAAAACATATCATGGCTGACCCATATTGAGCAGGATAAAATGCAATATCGGATGATCAACTACAGGGGTGTTCTGGGACAAGAAGGTTTTGTCGAAGGGGTGTAGTCTGTACACCGTGAGAGTCAGGGAAAACAATCAGGATAAAATGGAGGCAGCCGCAGGGACCCAGGGGCTCACGGGAACAATTACAGATGGATTTTACATACACTCCCATCCCAATCCCAGGGAAGGAAATCCTGCTGGGTCTTAATAAATAGGTTTACTCAGAGGGTGGAAGCATTCCCCTGCAGATTCTGACCAAGGGACACATGTTCCAGGAAATGAAGTTAAGCAGCTCTGTGGCCTGTTTGGTACTGAGCAGAAATCCCATCTCACATCCCACCCCCAGAGCTCAGGGACAGTCGAAGGAATGAAGCAGACACTGAAAGCTAGTCTGACTAAGGCCCTGACAGAGACAGGCCGGGATGGGTTAGTGTACTCCCCACCATCCTAATGAAACTGACGTCAACCCCAGCAAAGGGAACTGAGCAATCCCCCTTTGAATTTGGACTATGCAGCTGCCAGAGGGTATGGTAGTGGGAGGGCAGGAGATGTACAATGGTAAGGATAGGGTGAAACAATTTGTGAAAGAACTGACAAAGCAACTGCATGAGCTGAGAGGGGAAGTTGTAGAGGGACAGAGAATCAGAGACTGGGAAAGGGAGCTCATAAACATCCGAGCTGACATCCCAAACCCAGGAGATCGGGTCCGGGGGGAAATATTAGTGGAATGTATGAAAGAAACACATCAAAATGCTGGACTTGGCTGGGGGATTCACAGAAATCCAGAGAGGGAACTCTTCCATCATGCATTAGTAAGGAGCTCTGAATAAACATTGGTCGTGCTGCTCAGCACAGAACTCAAGGCTCCTCTTTGATATTTCTCCCAGTAACAGTTGTGCAGGGGTATGTTGCCGGCTGGAGGTCTGTGACCAGCGCCTCTGTTCCACAAGGGTCAGAGCTGGGACATCTGTCCTTTGTAATACATATAAATGATTAGCCTGAAAAGGTAAACGATTTAATTAGCAAGTTTGTAGATGGCACAAAGTGAAGAAGTTGTGAATCGTGAAGAATGTTGCCAAAGGAAACATCAAGGATGAGATCAGTTGGAAGGTTATGCGGAGAACTTGCAGATAGATTTTAATTCAGACAAGTGTGACATGATGCGTTTTGGGCGGCTCATTGTAAGAGGAATGTATACACTAAAAGGAAGTGCCCTGACCAGCATTGATATACAGAGGGATCTTCAGGTGCAAGTTCACAGCTCCCTGAAAGTGGTGAAAGAGGTGGATGGCAGGCTTGCCTTCTTCTGTCAGGGGACTGAATATAAAACTGTCATTAGGCCACCTTTGGTGGATTGTCTGCTGTGTTGGGCACCGCATTATAAGGAGGATGTGGAGGCTTTGGAGAGGGTGGAAATGGGTTTACCAGGATGTTGCCTGGATTGGGAGAGGTTGGAAAATCTCGGATTGTTGTCTTTGGAAAGTCAGTGGCTGTGGAGTGATCCGAGAGGCACAGAGAGAGTGAATAATCTGAATCTTTTTCCAAGTGGAAATTACCAATTCAACAGGCCATAGATTTAAGGGGAGAGGGGGCAAGTTTAAAGGAAATGAAAACCGAAAGACTAGCAGATGCTGTAAACCAGAAAGAAAAACAGATGTATCTGAAAAAACTCAGCAGTTCTAGCAGCATCTGTGAAGAGAAATTAGTTAACATTTCTGAGGAAGGGGGACCGGACCCGAAACATTAACTGATTTTTCTTCACAGAAGCTGCATGACCTGCTGAGCATTTTCAACTACATCTGTGCAAGTTAAAAGGCAGTTGTGTCAGACAAGTTTCTTATGCAGGAGGTCGTCAGTGACGAGAATGTACTTGCCTGAGAGATGGTAAAAGCAGAAACAATCACAATGTTTAAGAGGCATTTGGACAGACAGATAAGCGGACATGGGTTGGCAGGGATATGGATCATATACAGGCAGATGGAATCAGTTTGGAATGGCATCATGATCCACACAGACATGGTGGGCTGATTATTCCGGTGCTGTCCTGTTCTGTTTTCCAGGGGGGAGAATGTGTGGAGCGAGAGATAATATTTTGAGTATAATATGTCTCTTCTTTAGAACACACAGTAAGTTGATGCATTTTGAGAGAAGCAATGTAGAAAGGGAATATATATTTGAATCGCACAGACATAGAGAGCAGGACAGCAGGAATGCGGGACAATGTGTACAAATCCCTAAAGGAGAGAGAACATAGTGTTTTGAGTAAATGTATAGGATGCTGGGCTTCATTAACAGAGGGAATGATAAAATACTCATGGAAAAGATGCTGACCATTGACAAAGTTCTAGTTAGATCACATTCACTCATTGCATCCAATTGTGGTCAACAGATTCCTGGTCAGGATGAGGAAGGTCAAATACCACAAAGGGGCCTGTTCCATACTTTGCTTCTCTTTCAGGATGTATTGGCGACTCAAGGGTTAAACATTCTCCTGCCAAAGGTTTTCCTGCCGTATTGTAAGAGTACAAGGCCTGTACTCTTCCAATACAGACTGAACACCTCAGTAGGGGTGAGGCAGACCGTATCTTCGAAACAGAACCTCTTGGAGCCACACATGTGGATTCCACCATAACCCCAGATAGAGCAATTTGCCCTTTCCAGACAAGACGGAGAGCCCTGTGCACAATCCTGTTAAACTGCCTCCTGCTCCCATTGTCTTACTTCCCCTTCATATGAGCATAGGTAAGTGAATCCCCCATTTACTGAAAGAAGAACCCTTCTGCCTTAATCTCTTCCCGTCAACACATAATCATGAACAAACAATAATCAGTCTCTGATAATCCATTCACACATTATCACAGGACATCGCCATTCATCAAGCTTTGTAAATTCATAATTACCAGCTTTAAACTATGTAATGACAATCGCCCATGTGACTGATATGCCTTTGTCTAATTCTTATTAAATATACTGTCTCTGTGGGTAAGGCAGAGATTCGTGAAGAAGAGTCTGTACAAGTAGACACTCGGCTACTTTAGAGATGCTTTGAATCTCTCGCCGGCTGTCCAATAATAAAGCTACTGCTGTTGTGCAAAAAACTTGTGTCGTCTGGATTTGTGGAACAGAACAGACATTAACAAGGAAGGATATGAGTGATCTTCAGGGTATGGAGTACAGACTTACTGGAGTGGTTCACTGATGAAGAAAATGCAGTCACTGGATTGATTTGAAGAGATTGCTATTTTCTTTGAAATAAACAAGTTAAATATATTTTTGATAGAGCTGTATAAGATTATAACAGACCTAGATATAGCAGACAAAAATATCTGTATTTGATAGGTGATGGTACAAGAATTAAGACCAGAGGTGAGGTTTTGAGACAGTGGGAGATGAGTAAGTGTCTCTGCTGACTGTATTGGCTGGACATATGCAGAACATGCTGCCTATTACAGTGGTGCAAGTAGAGAAGATGAATGATTGATAAAAACATTTATATCAGATCTGAGGGAAATAAAATCGCAGAGTTTGGGGGACAGATGGGAAATGAGAATGTTGGATTTTGCAACAGAGAGCCAGCCTGGATTTGATGGGCTTCTTTCTGTGCTATAAGCATTTTATTTCGACTTGCTTAACTTGTTCTGATCACCGATTAAATTTTCATTAAAGTAAATCTGCTCAGTGTTCCTACTCAGACCAATACAGTCTGTCCCTCCACAGCGAGATAATGTTTACTGCTTTATACTGGATTCTGGGGGTCGTGGGGGATTGGTGGGGGGGTGTGTGTGTGTGTAACGGTGTATGTAACCGTCTGCCAGCATTTATCTGAAATGGCAAAACACCAGTGCAGTCACACTAGGGATCGACTCTGGAAATGTGGGGAATGCCAGAAGGGAATTCTTTACCCATCCCACCTGGAAACTGGCCAAACCAGTCAGACTGGGGGAGAAGCTGTTCACCTGCTCTGTGTGTGTGGGGGAAGGGATTCACTCAGGTATCCATTCTGCTGAGACACCAGTGAATTTACTCATAACCACAAGTTGAAGGATTTCTTTTCTCTTTTTCACACCAAGTAATGAACAATGGTTTTGGCAGCTCATAAAGTTTTGCATATAGAGAACTTACTTTTGGAAATGTTCACAACATTGCTGAACATGTACAGATTCACACTGGGTAGAGACTTTTATTTTCCTTTATTCATTCACAGGATAAGGGTGTCGCTGGCCCAGCAGCATTTACTGCCCATCCCTAATTGCCCAGAGGGCAGGTAAGAGTCCACCACATTGCTGTGGGTCTGAGGTCACAATGTAGGCCAGACCAGGTAAGGATGGCAGCTTCCTTCCTGAAAGGGCATTAGTGAACCAGATGGGTTTTTCTGACAATCGATTAATGGTCATCACTAAACTCTTAAATTCCAGAGCTTTTTTTTATTGAATTCAAATTCCCCCATCTGCTGCAGCAGGCTTTGAACCCAGGTCTCCAGAACTTTATCTGGGGCTTTGGATTAACTGTCTAGTGACAATACCACTAGGCCAATACTTCCCCACATCACTGTCCATCCACACAGCGTGAACAGCCGTTTTCTGGTTCATCAGAAGAGGGTAATCACACATACGTTTGCTGAATAATTGCAGGAGTTGGATGTTGATGGGCTATTGACATCCATCTCTAAACCATGTATTCTGGGGTTTGTTTCTATTGTCTTGTTATCCTTTGGGGATAAAAACAGTTTCAATTAGCTTTCTATTAAATGCATGGCAATCAAGTCGATCACATAACTCTCAGGCAGATTAGTTTCTTTTGAAGGCCTCTCCATCTCCCCGACCTCCTCCATCCTCACTCCAACAGTACAATAATCTCACAGAGTCTCTTTGTGACTATGAATGAGACAATCTGATCAGCTGCTTCGTTCCCAACTCCTATGTCAAGTTGGATCTTAATCGCCCCTTGCTGCAGTTGTGATCCTGCACCATTGTACAGTGTTGCTCGTATTTCATGTCTTGGCCTATCAGTGTTCATGATACTGCATGTAGCTTCTTGCAGATATGGCTTACAGTGCAAGAGTTTAGCTCTTTCCTTCCATCAACAACAGTAGAATTGTACTCCAACAAAACTTACAGAATCACTGCCCCGCATGCCCCCAACTTGCCTCTTACCATCAAACCAGAGTATCAATCCTCATTCAACTGAGAGAATTCAGGAGGGCATGCCAGTAACAGCAGCATGAATACCTCAAAATGAGGTGTTAACCTGATGAAGTTACCAAAGAAGACTACTTGTGTTCCAAACAGCATAAGCAGCAAGTGATAGACAGGCAAAACAATCCAGGAAACAACAGAACAGATCTAAGATCTGCAGTCCAGCCACATCCAGTTGTGAATGAAGTCAGAGCACAGCTGGAGTTCTGAGGACAGTTCTCTTCAAGATATTAACCAACAAGAATGTCAGACTGGATTAATTATCATAAAACTCAAGTCAGTTTGATATTCATATATTTACAATCAGTGTTCAATTCACCAAATGTAGCTGAAGGTAAAGATAATCTTCAAGTGATTGTAACAGTGGAGACACCTGAATACTTTATCAGCAACTTAAAGCCTGTTGTGTTTAGATAGTAATAATTTTAAAAAGATTTTAAAAAGTAAGGTGACTTGAGAGTAACGGAAGAAATTGATTGGTAGGTAGCTGATAATGTTGTTTTAATCTGAAGTTAATTTAGGATTAGTTAACAAATAAACACATGGTAGGGAATCCCAGCCCCACGGAGTGCACATCCAGTTCCATGTGGGAAAACCAGGACACTCTTGTGTGAGCGACAACCACAAGAACACGGAGGTGACACGGGAAATATCAGGAACACTCGTTTGACTGCGGTTAAAGTACTGCACACACTTCTGATCCCCTTATTCCAGGGTTAATGTGATCACACCAGAGAGGGTACAGAGGAGATTGATCAGAATGTTTCTACAATTGGAAGATTTCTGCTCTGAGGAAAGATTGGATAGGCCGGGGATGATTTCCGAGGAGGATGTGCTGAGATTTAATTGAAGTGATAAAATGCTGAGGAATCCAGATCGAGTGGATAGGAAGGAGCTATTCATTAACTGAGAGGTCAGAAACTGGAGGATTTAGATTGAAACTAATTCTCAGAAAGAAGGGGAGAGGAGAATTCATTTCACTCGGAGATGATGGGGAGCAGGAACTCATTGATGGGGTGGCAGAGGGAGTAACCAGCATCACATTAGAATAAAAGGACATGGATGTAACTGAGATGCTGGAACATGCAGGGCAATGGATTAAAGTCTGCAGAATGGGATCACTGTGATTTATTTAACATTTCTCCAGAATATTAAACTCCAGTCCAATTTGAGAATTTATGAACATCATCCGACCTGAATTCCAAATGTCAGAATAAATTTATCAGAAAGTTACAGCACAGCTTGAGGCCACGTGGCCCATCCTGCATGTGTTGGCTGTGATAGAACTACCCAGGCTTTACAGCGTTCTGTACTCACCAACGAGAGCAACAATTTCAGACTGTGAACTCTGCCCTCTATGTTGTTATAAACTGTTTTTATAATGTATATCTTTCACAGCTGCACACCTTGTTTCCTTGTTTCTTTCCCAGCCCTAACTCCATTTCCTGTGACCTTGAGGGACGACCATTTCTGCTGTTTAATCTCTCCTGCCTTCCCCCATGCGCCAGACTGTCTTTTTGTCCTAGTCTCACCCCCACCTTGCTCACAACCTGTTACATTTCTGATTCCCAGACCTCTGTGACTGCACTGCGCCCCCAGGGTCAGTGGCACGAGTTTTGAATTCTCTTCCTCATGAGATAATCAGAAATCTTTCTGGCTGCAGTTTCCCTGAGATTTTATTTTGAAAAAAAAAGAGGATTTGCGTTAGAGTCAAGTATTTATGAGTCTTCATCCACAATTCTGAGCACTTAGACATAAATTGAGACCCTCCCACAGATGTGCAGGTTTGATGGATTGGCCGTGCTAACATGGCCTGTAGTGTGCAGGTTAGGTTAGCCATGCTAAATGTGGGGTTATGGAGGTAGGGTGGGACAGCAGGTCATTGCAGACTCGATGGACCGAATAGTCTCTTTGTGCGCCTAAGGGATTCTGTAATTCTAACTAGTTGTGATTATTGTCACATTTTCCTAAGTCCAGGTTCATTCAACTCAGGTACACATGCTGCCTTTGTGTTTCTGTGAGTGCTCACTCAATCCTTTCCTTCTGTTTTACATCAATTTCACACTGTATGTAAAGGTGGGAATGAATGTGTAAATATAAATACTCCAACCGAAACCCCTCAAGTCAGGAACTGTTTCTGCTACTAGCATCACTCACAACAGCAAAATAAAGGTTCAGTCACAAATCTGACAGAAACACAGTGGTTATAATCACCAGGAAAGGCTTAACAGCTCAAAACTCTTTTCTTACAAAAAGAGGAGGCTGAGAGACAACCTGGTACAAGTAGGAAACTTTGTGTCTGTGTTTTCAGAGATTTGAGGTTGAAATCAATGGGCTGGAAGCATGTTTCATTGATAACCTGGGGCAAAGGTGCTATCTAAATGTGCATCTTTCTTTCTGCCTATCTGTCTGAGTCAACAATCAGATGGATATGTCATTGTCTGAGTGTTTTCCCAAATCCCTGATTGTGGAGGGGAGGCAGATTCAATCTCAGGTGCCAGCTGCCTCGTGCCCACCCACATGGACATGTTGAGGAGCATGACAGGAGAATGGATTTAAACCGAGAGTTCAACGCCAGAATGAAATAGGAAGAAGGAAATAAATGGGATTTTTGGATCCCAGGGAATAGACTCCAGGATTAGCCCTTGTGGACATTCTTGCAGTAATACGAGACAGCATTCCATGATGAGAGTTAAATCTGGGTGGCAGTAGAGGGAAGCACTCAACATGAGCAGGTTTTGAACAAACCTCCTGTGTTTGAACTATCAGTAACAGTGTGTTAGACATGGAGGTGAAGTGAGCACTGAGGGGAAATGTTACCACAAGCTGCAGATGGATAACTTTCATTGGAACAGGAGGTGGCCATTCATCCCTTCAATCCTGCTCTGCTATTCAATAGATCATGGCTGATTTGTGCCCTAAGTTGCAATGTTCAAAACTCTCCAAACTCATCAATAAACTCTTCTGTAACAGACAAGATCAATATTCAAAAACGAAACATCTGCAAATGCTGGGAAATCAGGAATAAAAACAGAAATTGCTGGATAAAAAAAAATCAGCAGATCTGGCAGCATCTATGGAGAGTGAACCTTTGGGTCCAGTGACCGGTCAGGTGACCACCTGCAGCTGACCATTCTGCCTTTTCTGTAACACTCTCTGGAACAGGTTCTGGTGCGAGGGGAATGAGATTTTCAATAACAACTTAGAAAATGGGAGGATGTGCTCAATCAGAATAAAACACATTTTGATCTTTCACTTTTAATTCAACTGCAAAATCAGGCCAGAAATCAATTCTTCGTGTCATTGGGTCTGGGAAACTGTTAATTCTGACCTGATCCAGCCTACAAGTGAATCCAGACATTGAATAACCTGGTTGACTCTGAACCATCTCTTGGGCAGTTAGAATGAATGACAAACGCTGCCCCAGCAAGTGATGCCATGATCCCATGAACAAAGAAAACAAATCCAATCACTGTGGTTACTTGTGAACTCGCTGGTGTTATTGGAAGAGGACGAATGGGAAGGTTTATGGGGTAAAGGGAGAAGAATAGCATTCAGTGAGGTGATCCTTTGGAGAGCTGATCAGCCAATCAGCCTACTTTTGCACAGTTACAATTCAGTGAATATTTCATTCTGAGCCATCTCAGGAAATATCAGGGCAGGGTTTGTAAAGAGGTCAGATTGAATGAGTGTCTCGGTGAGCACAAGTGAGACACAGGTACAGAGAGGTTTTGGGATGGTTTGAACTATATTTTATACATTTGCATAGTCATCAACATTACAGCAGTTAAAACTGGGAGTGTAATTAGAGCAGCAAATAAATATTAAACATTTATGCAGCTAAAGGGGATATTAGATAAAGATACTGCAGTTAGTGTTTATTTTATTCCAGGCACACCAGCCTAGGAGCACATCCTTCCTGTATCTATCCTATCGAGCTCTGAAGATTTTTGTTCATTTGAAGTGTTTCATGTTTAGATACTCCAGAGAAGACAGCTTCAGGCTCCTCAATCTTTCCTGTGAGGGCAATGCTGCTGTTAGAATTCAATTCACTGGTGCATGTTACTGGCTGCTTCATGGACTGGAACTGACAACTGAGACTGAAAGGTTACTGTATAAAATATCTTCAATGGTATTGCCAGACGGGAGTGGTTTTAGGAAAATGACCTTGGCTTATGGACATTGAGTGTCAGAGCACTTCCTGTTGTGGGGCATCCTGTTTAGATTCAATCTATTGATACCTATTAGAACTGACTTGCACTGGCTCCGTCAAAGTGGTCAGAGCATTATGGCTGTCATCGAAGCTGGTAACAAACTTCCCATGGGTTAAAAATCGTAAATGATAGAGTAGGTACGAGGTCTGATGACACTGTTGGAGTATTGATGTTGTTGTCAATCATATTAATTTGGCTGGAATTGACTGAATTTCTTTATCTCTTTCTGAACCTCAGGATGTCTCTCTGGGCAGTAAGTCTCCACAAACAGCAATGTGACAATGAGCAGGGATCATCTGTTTTGATTTAAATTGTGACTGTAGCACGGCTGTTTCACAGCACCAGGTACAAGGTTGGAGTCCAGCCTTGGTCAACAGCCTGTGTGCACTTCCCACATTCTCCCCAGGATAGTGTGGGCCCCCTCCAGGTGCTCTGGTTTCCCCCCACAGTTCAAATATTTATGGGTTAGGTGGATCAGTTGTGCGAAATTGTCCACAGTGTCCAGGATTGTGCAGACTCAATGGATCAGCCATGGGAAATGCAGTGTTACAAGGATGGAGCGCTCCAGGTGGGATGCTCTTTGGATGGTTGGTGGGGTTTGATGGGCCAATGCTCTCCTTCCACACTGTCGGGATTCTATTCTATGATTGAGGATAAAGGCTACACAGCAGGGTGTCCTTGGAGAAGGAGCATGTGGTATGTATCAATGCTCTCGATGTCTTTAGATAGAGGTGGGCACTGCAGGGGATACAGTGCTTTATCTCCACTGCTGCCCGCTCACCCCTAACTCTACTTTTATTTGGTCCATTCCCACTCTGTCATTTGTAATGGTTTGCTTTGCCCGTAATGGGCTTTGTTTGTAAATATTCAATTGGTTACACTGGTGGTTTACTGCTGGTGATTATATATTAACAAAACTCAAAATGGTGTAATGATGAACGTGGGAAGGTTGCTCATCTGTGTGAGATAACACTTCTGGGTCGGAGAAATGGGGGGAAAAAGAACACTTCACAGCTCACAGAACGAGAACGGAAAAGAAGTTAAATCAAACCAACAGGTTCAGACAGGGAGGGAATATTTCCCTGGAGTTTGAGTAACTGGAAAGTGATGGTGTCCGGGAATAGACAGGATTTTGTTTTACAAGGCGTTTGAAATTTTTAAAAACTGTTATATTCAGATAGTTTCATTTCTTTTCTTTTAGTTTTATTTATTGTGGAACAAATAGCTACAATATTTTAAAACCAAATTCACAAACCTTGTGTTAAAGACAATGTTAAATAAAATCCATCAAACCATCCCTGAAAACTGATGCGAAAGTGCAATCTCCTGGAGAATCCCTGCCCACTTCTTCCTACCCGGGCTCCATGACTATATACATACCTGGGAGATAGCAGCAGGAGGCCGTTCGGCCTTTCAATCCTGCTCCACCATTCAATGGGAAACAGCTAACCATCCAGCTCAGTCTCCTGTTCCTGCTGTGTTCCAATCTCCATTCTTGACTTTACCTCGAAGAACTATATCTAAGTCCTCCTTTGGCTTCACTGCCTTTTGTTCCAGTGGCATTGTGTTACTGTGTAGGTGCAGGCAGGGGTAATGTGATGGTGCTGCCTCCTGGAGGACGCACTCAGCCTCCCTCATCATCCTGCAGTAACATCAATTGGGTTTCAGCAACGAGAGATAGAAACCGTTTCCAGGATACGGGCATCACTGGCTCAGCCAGCATTTATTCCCCATCTCTCCTTACCCTCAAGAAGATGGTAGTGAGTGCTATCTTGTACCATTCACAGTCCATTTGGCGCAGAGAGACCGACAATGCTGGGAGGGAGAGTGTTGCAGGATTTTGGCCCAGTGATTCTCTATCTTTGGTTCTTCAAACACTTGGTAAGTTAATCACGATTTGCACATGATTTTGAGATTTCAGTCTGAAAATCTTCACCATCTAGCACCCTGTATAAAGGAATATGTACAGATCAGAAATTCAGAGCAGACAATTCTAGTTTCTCTGGAATATCTTTTTCCTCTTCCTTCCCCCAAAGCTGTAACCCTCCAGCCCACTTACTCTCTCTCACCATTCTGACTCTGCTATCCCCTAATGTACACCCTCCCCATTCCCATGGAGTAACTGATAAACAGATCCATACCACCACTTCCCGTCCCTGGTTAGACTCTGCACCCTTTCTGGGTTCACTTCCTTTACCTTCAGTTGCTGCAAGTCAATAATGTAACAGCAGAATGAAACAAAAGGAAACAGAAAGGGAGATGGCAGATCCTGGACAGAAGAGGAACCTTCAGTCTGGGAGAATGGGTCATATCCTTTGTTTCTCATTGATCGATTCCAGTGTTATGACAAGTTGGGGATGGAACTTGGTCCCATGTGGGTATGGTGACACTTTGACCCTCCAACAGATCAATACTACAAGCAAGTATGTTCCTCCTCCAGACAATCACAGTGTGAAATACTTTTCACTAGTTACCCCAAAGCACATGCTCCAAAACTCACCCACATTCTGTACTTGTGCAGTGCCAGGTTTCCCCACGTGTGGTCCCTGCCTTGGAATTTGGGAGTTGCAGTCCTCACGCAGCCACTGGAGCCCTGTCTCTGGAACGTGAATGAAAAGTGTGGGATGTTGTGTATCGGATCCCCATTCAGACACACAGGACATGTGGGCTGTCACTGGGATTTACTGAGACATCCGCTTAGACAACCTGATTTCTGATGTAACGAACATAGATTCAGCCAATTGGGGGATAGGGAGGTTAATAAGGGGCAGCAGGTTTTAAGCAGAGGTGGCTCAGTGGCTAGCACTGCTGCCTCACAGCGTCAGGGACCTTAGGCGACTGTGTGGAGTTTACACATTCTCCCCATGTTTGCATGGTTTCGTGCAGTTCTCCAGTTTCCTCCCACAGTCCAAAGATGTGCAGGTTAGATGGATTGCCCGTGCTAAATTGCTGACAGTGTCCATGCACGTGCCGGTGAGACAATTAGCCATGGGAAATGCAATGTTACAGGGAACGAGTGGATCTGAATGGGATGCTCATCATAGGCTGGTGTGGACTCAATGGATGAATTCCCTGTTTCTGCACTATAGGGACTCTATTTGAAGATCTTATGAGGAAAGGCTGAGGCACTTGGGGCTTTTCTCATTGGAGAAAAGAAGGTTTAGGGGAGATTTGATAGAGGTGTACAAGATGATTAGGGGTTTCGATAGGGTTGACAGTGAGAACCTTTTTCCGCTAATGAAGTCAGCTGTTACTCGGGGACACAGCTTTAAATTAAGGGGAGGTAGGTATCGGACAGATGTTAGGGGTAGATTCTTTACTCAGCGGGTTGAGAGTTCATGGAATGCCCTGCCAGTATCAGTGGTGGACTCTCCCTCTTTATGGGTATTTAAGCGGGCATTGGATAGGTATATGGAGGATAGTGGGCTAGTGTAGGTTAGGTCGGCTTCGGTCGGCGCAACATCGAGGGCTGAAGGGCCTGTACTGCGCTGTATTTTTCTATGTTCAATGTATTCTATTCTCATGAGGAAGAATGTACTTGTCTCAATGTGTTGTGAATCTGTGGAATTCCCTATTGAAAATGTGGTGGATGCCAGGACAATGAGACAATTTAATGAAGAAATACAGATGTTGAATTTGCAATGAGTTGAAGGATGAGAGAGAGCAGGCGGGAAAATCCAGCTGAGACCGAGGTGAGCTCAATCATCACCGTATTAAATGGTGGAGCTGTTTGGAACGGCTGCATTGCCTCTCCTGTGCCCAGGGCTTATCTTCTTACGGTAATAACTGGAAAACTAAATCCAAAACTCACCACCTTCACCAAAGGAGATTTTCGGAAAATGACAGTCAGGTGGATTTGCATTCCAACCTTAGCTAGTGAGGAAGCGTGTAGGAGATAATGATTTTGCAATTTTAAACTCAGGGGAGACAGTGATTTATGGTTTTAGATTGCGTCGTACATTCGCACCGTCCAGAGTATGCTGTGGTGAATATCTATCCTGTACTTTATTACAAAGCCAAGGTCACTGACAACGAAAACCAAAACACCCAGGAAACATCGTCTCACCTCATAATCTGATAAAAGAATTCTGAGAAGTCTGGTTGAACTTAGAACACAGATGGAAAGCTGAAAGATTAGATCCAATTCCAAGATCCAGTGCTTAAACAAAAGGAGACTACAATAGGATGAGGCAGGAGTTGGCTAATGTAGACTGGAAACAAAGACTTTATGGTGGGAAAGTTGACGGACAGTGCAGGAATATCAAAGCAATTTTTCGAAGTGCTCAGCAAAAGTATATATCAGGGAAAAGGAAGGACTGTAGGAAGAGGAGTAATCTGCCATGGGTGGCTAAGGAAATAAGGGAATCTATCAAACTGAAATAGAATGCATACAAATTGGCAAAGACCAAGGAGATTAGAAAAACTTTAAAGATCAACAGAAAGCATGATGGGATTGGGGGAGAAAAGTGATGAGTAGCTATACCCAGGGCCAGAATAACAGTTTACACTGCTAGAGGGAACCTATTGTGTGGGGAACATATGGCCTCTGTAATTGCTGAAGTACTTAACCGTTACCATAGAGATAATCCTGATCAAATTAAAAATCACAGCACACTCCAAAAGCTTGTACTTCCAAATAAACCTGTTGGACTATAACATGGTGATGTGTGGTTTTTAACTTTGTCCACCCCACCACCGGCTCCTCCACATCAGAATCCCGATAGATACCCCACTGAAACTGAAGCGCCTGTCAGATACCTGAGGGAGCCACGGGGGCGTGGGGGGAGGTGTGTGTGGTTTAACCACAAAGTGCTGAACTGAACTAGACTTTCTAACTGCCGTCACCATGGAGATAATACTGAGAGACAGTCTCTATTCAAAGTCCCAAACCACTAAGGTATAAGAATGGGAGCTGTACATCAGACAGGCGGGGAGTTACCTGATGCTGCCTGGAGGTGTTTTGCATGTACACCATCCATGTAACTGCCATGTCTCATCAATAAAGACTCAAAGAAGACCTCTCAGAGTTCTGTGCCTAGTTATTCCTATCCAGCAGGGTTCAGGAATATGAGTACACAGCAGTCAGTCTTCGCAGTGGAGAATACGAAGAGCATGGCAGTAATTGATAAGGAGACTCAGGAAGATGAGGACCTAGATAATAACCATTATTGTGAAAGAGTTAGAGCTGGGCAAGTTACTGGAGCTAAATGTAGACAAGTCTCATTATCCTGACGGAATACATCCCAGGATACCAACAGAGTTAGGGGGAGAAATAGCAAATGCACTTAGAATTATAGAATCCTAGAGCAGAGACAGGCCCTTTGGCCCAAACTGGCCCATGCCGACCAGAATGTCCATCCACACTAACCCCATTTCCCTGCACTTGGCCCATTTGCTTCTGACCCTTTCCTATCCATGTATTTGTCCAAATGTCTTTTACCTGTTGTGAGTGTTCCTGGCAGCTCATTCCATATACATACAACCCTCTGTGTAAAACAGTTGCCCCTCAGCTTCCCTTTTATTCTTTCTCCTCTAACCTTAAACTGATCCAATCAAGCCGTCCAATCCTTGAGTTCCTGGGAAAAAGACTGAGTGCATTCACCTGATCCATGTCCCTCATGGTCTTATACACTTCGAGAAAAGAACCCCCTCAGTTTCCTCTGCTCTAAACATAAAATCCTCACTTGTCCAACCTCTCCCTATAACTCAGACCCCTGAGCCCTGGCAACATCCTTGTAAATAGTTCTGCACTTTTTACAGTTTAATAACTGAAACCTACATGACATTCCTCATATTTCCAGTGTTTCCCCGCGGGGCTGGAACTGACGGGACAATGCCAATGGATTACAATCCATGATCGAGAATGAACTCCTTTACAACAATCCCATTTTCATAGTGTTTCCCATGGTGCAGGTATCCTTGTGTCTTTCTGGTTGCATGGTTAATTAAAGACTTGTCCTTCTACAAAGCAAAGTTGTGGCTTCATTGTTCCTGGGAAATGTGCCATGATTTTTCAGACTTTCAAAAACAAATGAAATCTCTCTCCACACTCACCACGCTGACATGGACTTGGCTGTGTCTCAGTACTTTTTCAGTCACACTGAGATGTGAAATATTCGCCCACGGACAGAATGCACACCTTTCCTTCCAGATGAAAAGGCCAATGATATTCAGATCGGCACGGATCAAGTAACTATCAGATCGGAACATGAAGTTCAAATTGTATTTCTCATCCGCAAATCCACCCTTTCAGTACCATACAACAGATCACACAAGTTACCACTGTTAATACAGGATGGAAATTCATAAGACAATTGTCGTATTAAACTGTAGTTTCCTTGTTTCCCCCAAAGCTTTCAACCTCAGTCTCAATTTCTCTCTCCTGTGAACTAAAATCCAAACCAATCCCCCCACTCCTTTCCTCCACACCCAGTTCTAACACACTCTCTCTTCAAATTCAGTTTCCTAGCTCCTGATGAGAACCATCCTGCATACACTGCTTCCTGCACACTCTGGCCAAGACCCATCTGACTAAAATGAGCCAAATTAGAATTCTAACTGCAGGCCCATCCTTGTCCCTTTCCATAACAACCCTGAATCTTCACAAAAGAGTTCTGATAACTTTCTGCAAAACGCTGCCCCACTGATAGTCTGATCACATGTCAGGGTAGCAAGAGAAGGGCCATTCCCCAGGGTCCTGCTCCCAGAGGGATGAAGCTGCTAATGATAGATTAATCCCTCACACCCACAGCCTCCTTCCCAGGCATTGACCTATACTGTGCATACTCCCACAATTGCCCAGCACTGCGCCCGTGCACTTGTCTCCCCTCCTACAGCACGTGCTCCCGATCATACAGGAGTCTGGGTGATGGGCAGCAGCTGCTGCCCAATAATTCAGAATCCCTACAGCATGGAAACAGGCCCTTCGACCAAACAAGTCCATACTGACCCGCAAACAGTAACTTACACAGACCCATTCCCCCGAACTCATGTAACTAATACTATGGGCAATTTAGAATGGCCAATTCACCTGCCCTGCACATCTTTGGATTGTGGGAGCAAACCCGCTCAGACATGGGGAGAATGCACAAACTCCACACAGTCGCCCATGGCCGGAATCGAACCCGGGTACCTGGTGCTGAGAGGCAGCAGTGCCCCAACCACTGAACCGTCTCTATGGAGTGGAGGGGACATGGCTGGAGGACTGGGTCAATGGGATTGTGAAGAGTGAATGAATGTGGAGGACACTGGGGGATGGGCAGGTCAGTGAGGGACAGGAGCAGTGCAGCAGCAGGAGGAGATCCTGGACAAACGGAGAAATGGGAGAGTCTGACAGGAGAGAAACTACAGGAAGGTTCTGTTTGGAGGCACAGGCAGGGACAGCTGGGAGACAGTATGGCCTGGTGGGAGACTGGTCAGCAAGGTTAGATCGCATGGAGTACAGAACTGGCCCGAAGGTAGAAGGCAGAGGGTGCTTTTCAGGCTGGAGGCCTGTGACCAGTGGAGTCTCACAAGGATCGGTGCTGGATCCACTACTTTTCGTCATTTATATCCATGATTTGGATGTGAACATAAGAGGTATTGTAAGTAAGTTTGCAGATGACACCAAAATGGGAGGTGTAGTAGACAGTGAAAAAGATTACCTCAGAGTACAAGAGGATCTGGATCAGATGGGTGAATGAGCAAAGGAGTTCAGTTTAGAAAAATGCAAGCTGCTGCATTTTGGAAAAGCAACCTTTAGCAGGACGTATACAGTTAATAGTAAGTTTCTGGGGAGTGCTGCTAAACAGAGATCTTGGAGTGCAGGTTCATAGTTCCTTGGCAGTAGAGTAGCAAGTAGATAGGATAGTGAAGGCCACAGTTGGTCTGCTTGTCTTTATTGGTCAGAGCATTGAGTATACGGGTTGGGAGGTCATATTGCGGCTGTACAGGACATTGCAAAAGTTGCTGAATCAATATTGTATAGAATTCTTTTCTCCTTCCTATCAGATGGATGTTGTTAAACTTTAAAGAGATCAGAAAAGAATTATAGCATGTTGCCAGGGTTGGATAGGCTGTTTTCCCTAGAGCGTCAGAGGCTGAATGGTGACCTGAAAGAGATTTTTAAAATCAGGCTGGGCATGGATAGGGTAAATAGACAAGATATTTGCCCTGCAGTGGGGGAGTACAGAACTAGGGGACTGGGAGGGAGGGTAGGCAGACAAGGGGGTGGGTGGATTGAGAGGGGTGGGACCGAAATGGGTGAGGAAAAAGGCCGGGGGGGGGGGGGGGGGGGGGGGGGGAGGGGGGAGGGGAGAGACAGAGACGGGTTAGAACAGAAAATGGGACTACAGAAGACGGGAACAGGCAGTGGGAACGAGGGGGGGGGGGGGGGGCGTGGGCAGCTGACAGAAAGGGGGGAACAGACCGGGGGGGGGGGGGAAGAAGAGGGGGCAGGGGGAACAGAGGGGGAAGATGGAGAGTTATTTTATAGATCTAAAACTCAACCCTGTTCCTGTTTTCTCCTTCTCACCTTAATTCCCTCTGAAGGGCTCAGAACAACTGTATAGTTCTTGGAAAGTGAAGTTTCAGGGAGATCAGGTGCTGAACGTGGCATTTGGGACACTAACATTGAATGGAATGTGCTGATTCGATTCAATTCCACTGTCTGCGTGGTGGTTGCACATTCTCCCTGTGTGTCTGCGTGGGCTTCCTCTGGGTGCTCTTAATTTCCTCCCACAAATCCAAAGCCATGCAGGTTAGCTGGATGAGCTTTGGGTCATGGTAGGTTACAGAGTTAGGGTGGAATGCTGTTCCGATGGTTGGTATGGTCTCATGGGCCGAAAGGCCTGCTTCCACACTGTAGGGTTTCTGTCACTGAGTATAGGGATTAGGAGGGCACGTTGTGGCTGAGTAGGGCATTGGTGAGGCCAGTTTTAGAATACTGTATTCAATTGTGGTCTCCCTGATTTCAGAAAGATGTTACCAGAATAGGACTCAACCTCTTAATGACAAGTTCCTGGGAAGTGTTGACAGACAAACAGACCATGCAGTGTGGGTTGATAGTTCCTTGAAAGTGTGGTTGAAGGTAGACAGGTGAGTGAAGGTGGTGTGCGGTATGCTAGATGTTATTGGGCAGTGCATTGAGGATAGGAGTTGGGAGATCATGGTTCAGTTGTACAGTTTATTGGCTCGGCCACTTTTGGAATCCCCAGACTGCTTTCAATTCCAGTCTCCCTGCTGTAGGAAAGATGTTGGGAAACTTGCATGAGTTCAGAAAAATTTTACGAGGGTGTTGCCAGTATTGGAACATTTGAACCATAGGGAGAGGCTGAATAGTCTGAGGCTATTTCCCTGCAGCACTGGACACTTTAGGTGGCTTTATCGAACTTTATAAAATTATGAGGAGCAATGATAGGGTGACTAGTCATGGTTTCTTTTTTTCCAGGGTAGGGGAGACCAAACAAATGTGAATCTTTTTTCCAAGGTGGAAATGACAAATTCTAGAAGAGAGATGGCAAGTTTAAAGGATATGAAAACCGAAACAACTGAAGATGTTGTAAACCAGGAAGAGAAACAGAAGTTTCTGGAAAAGCTCAGCAGGTCTAGCAGCATCTGTGAAAAGAAATTAGGGTTAACGTATCTGAGGAAGGGTGACCAGACCCGAAACATTAACGGATTTTTCTTCACAGATGTTGCATGACCTGCTGAGCATTTCCAACAACATCTGTGCAAGTTTAAAGGGAGCTGTTTGGAGCATATACCTGAGAGGAACTTTATAAAGTGTGAGTGAGACCACATCTGGAGTAATGACAGAAGGTTTGGTCCCTTTATTTAAGGAAATACATCATTCCATCAGAGGCATTTCACAGAAGATTGACTGGGATGAACCCTGGTTTGAAGGGATTATCTTTTAAAAGGCTGAAGAATTTGGGACTCCACTCACTGGATTTGTGAAGAATGAGAGGGGATCTCATTGTAACATGTAGGATTCTTAAGGGGTTTGACAGGGTAAATACTGAGAGGATGCTTCCTATCATGAGGGAGTCTGGAATCAGATTCTGGGTCAGTCACGGAATCACGGGTTCTGTTTTGGATTCGTCAAGTTTAAGGCAACACCAACACAGGTGAGGGGTTTCAGTTGCAATGGAGCTGGGGTGAGGTGGAGACAAGCAACATTTTAAGAGATTGGAATTCCTGGTGTTTGTGATTGTGTAGATGTCTGATCAGAAGGTCACCTTAGGGTCAGATATGAGAGCAATATTGTGAAGAGTGTGGTTCTGCCTCAGACAGTTCCCAGGGAGAGGGAGGGGCTCAGCAGTAAGGGAAAGTAATTTGTAATAGCAACTGAAGGCAATGGGTTTAACCATTACAATGTTCCGTTGCAGGAAATTGCAGCCAATCGCGTAGTGGGAGTGTGATGAGCAGTTTGATAACTGAGTAATTGAGGGGGATGATGGGGAGGGAGAGCTGGGCATTGTCAGTGTACATGTGAAACCGAACACGGTGCTTTTGGACAATGTCACCTCCTGGCAGTATGTAGGTGAGAAATAGGGAGGGACCAAGGAGAGATCCTTGAGGGACACCAAATATAAGGAATTCAGAAAGGAAAGGGAGAGTCGGGATGGAGTCGGTTTTTCCAACAACGGTGGGGTCAAATATTAGTTTGCAGCAGAATGGGAGAGAAGGACATAACCAGAAAAGACAGACAGGTAGAACAAGGAACAATATCTGTGAATTGGGGAGGGGGAGTGATGAAGAGGAGGAGCAGCCCAACTCCAAAAGCACTATTTCTACATCAGTGACATCACCCAACTTCACCCTAGTCTCAGCTCATTTACTGAAATACTCGTCCATCCCTGTGTTATCTCCAGACTTCATTATCCAAACACACTCCTGGCCAGCCTCCCACATTCAACTTACATATAATCTCAAGAGTATCTAAAACCCTACTGCCCAAGCGCTCACTTGTACCAAAACTTGTTGATCCAATAAAAGACTCCTATTAACAAGCAACAATTTAAAATTCTCTCCCTTGATGTAATTCCTGGCTGTGAACATCCCTGTCTCCCTGCACCACACAACCTGTGAGATCCCGACAACTCATTTTCTTTCAGACTCCCAACGATGTGTTTATTCATTGCTTCACTGGTCTGGCTGTTTCTACTGTTGCCAAGGCAACACGGTCTGGAATTCCCACTCTAACCCCCTCAGACCTGCTTTCCTCCTTTAAGGTATTCCTGAAAACCTGCTTATTTGGCAATTCTTTTGATCACCTGACCTAATATCCCCATCTGTGGCCTTATGTCAGAAGTTCTCAATAGTATTTCTGTGGAATTATAGCCATGATAAAAAAAAACTGTTGTTGATTTGCACACATAATGTCAACTCTTCAATGTTACTGAGTGAATAATCTATAACAGCTCTTACCCAAACACATTGTGGGAGCACCTTCACCGCACGAACTGCAGCTGTACAAGGAAGTCAAACATCACCTTCTCCACAGGCAATGGGGCTTTGGCACCGATCACTGGTATCTGTGGAGGGAGAAACACAGTAGATATTTCAGGGAATGCAAAATGCATTATAGGGAGGGAAAATGGTGCAGAATTTGGATTTTCAAATTTGTGTTTTACAACGTGTACTAAGTTCTGTAAAACCTCTCATCCCATACCATGAAAATTCCCTTCTCTTCCTGGTCAATATGTCTTTCCTTTCCCCTGCCCTTCACCTTCACACATTTCCAATGCCTTGGTCACAACAACACTGTGCTGTCCGTGAAGTTTATCATGTGGTTGAGTATTGTCCTGCCCCTCATTCACTCCGATTGGTTGAAGGACCAACTAGCACCTCTAGCTCCCGTTCCCCCACTCTTATTGGTCCTGCGCTGACATCAATAATCCGAGGCCCATTGTGGGCTGGAGCATGCTCAGTGCTTCCTGATTTTGTTGCTGTTCATCAGGTATGAAAGAGAGAGGGCTCATCTCTGTTTCTCCTGATGTCAGACAATAACAACAACTACCTGCATTGTATGGAGCTTTTCACATTGACAAATCTCCTAAAATGCTTCATAAATGATGGAAATGTTGATTAAAGAGAACGATTTTTAGATACATCTTTAAGGCAGAGAGAGGGAATTAGGGATGATATTCCAAAGGTTTGTGTCCTCGGTAGCTCCAATCGTGGAGTGATATAGGTGGGGAACAGCTTATACTGGAGACAGTTAGTGGCTAACCATAAGTTAACAACCTCATGTCGTAGCCCCCTACCCCCACACACCAGGCCTTGTTCTCACAGCCTGTCATTACACACTACCTATGGTTAGACACTAACAGTCTCTATTAACAGCTAATCACCCTCCCCCACTCCTTTACCCAACTGTTTTTCTCACTCTATCCCCACCTGTCCTTTACTCCTTTTATCCTTCCCCCCACACTAACTTCTGTACATAAGCTGACTTTTTTTCTCAGTAACATCTGTTCTGTGGAAGGGACACCGGATCTTAAACTTGAACTCTGATTTCTCTTCACAGATACTGCCAGACCTGCTGAGCTTTTCCAGAACCTCCTGGTTGTTGTTTCTGATTTACATCTTCCGCAGTTCTTTTGGTTTTTATTTACCGGGAGTTTGTAATTCAGGTCCCACAGCCTCTGTCCCAGTCTCTGCTGTCTCTCCCATCCCCAAACAGTGACACTGCACCTGCATAGCTCATGGACAGGTGTTGTCTTGCTGGCCACACCCCTCATTCACTCCCATTGGCTGCAGGACCACACAGCCTCTCCTCCTATTGGTCTGGAGCTGCCGTCAATCAGCCGGGCCCCATTGTGATGAGAATGGAGGGCTAATCCCTCTTTCTGCCCTGGGATGAGCTTCATCATTCACAGTGAATGGGGCAGTATCACAGAGCACAGGGCCTGGGGGCTATTCAGCCCATTGGGGCTGTACTCACTCCCTCTGGAGATGCTGCAAATCTGTCCCAAGTCCCCTCCCACGTGCCCATAGCCCCCCAAATCTTTCCTTAAAAAGTAAAATTCCAAGTCTGTTTCAGAATACCTGCTGAATCTATGTCGTTCAGACTGTTCCAGATGCTCAGAACTTACTGAGTAAAATAGTGTTCACATTTTCACCTTGTATTATTTGCCAATTACTTGAAAGTAGTTACTAAAAATTGTGACAGCGTTAACAATTCCTCTCTCTCTCTGCAAATTCAAGACCTTGGAACCAAATCTGCAACAGGTTAAAATCACTGCTTCACCTTCTCAGCTCCAAGGATAATTATCTGTGCTTCAGCTAGCTCTCCGCAAAAGAGAGGAATGCATCTTAATTTATTAAGATCAAAGAAACAGACCTTCAGTCCAATTCGTCCGTGCCAACAAGGAATCTTAAACTAATGGATTCCCATTTACCATCTATTGGCCTGTATCCATCAAAACCCTTTCTACTCATGTACCCAACTGGAAGCCTTTTAAATGTTGTGATTTTATCAGCCTCCACTACTTCATCTGGTAGCCCCTCCCATACACACACCACACTCAGCTTGAAAACGTTGCCATTTAGATCCCTTTTAAATCTTTGCCCTCTCAACTTAAACCCAGGTGCTCTAGTTTTGGACCCACCTCAACTGAGGAAATAGGACCCCGGCTGCTCACCTTATTCACACCCCTCGTGATTTTATAAATCTCCATGAAGTCACCTCTCAGTCTTTGACTCTCCAGAGAAAATAGCCCCAGCCTATTCAGCCTCTCCCTGTCGACCAAATCCTCTAATCGTGGCAACGTTTTTGTAAATCTTGTCCAAACCTTTTCAAGTTTCACAACATCCTTCCCAGAACAGAGTAATTCAAACTGAAAACAGAATTCCAGAAGTGGCTTAATCAATGTCCTGTCCAGCCACAATATGACATCCCAGCTTCTGTATTCAATGCATTGACCAATAACGGAGAGCGTTAATGGAGTCCCATTTGCCAGCGGTTCACCCTTATCTGTCTAAATCCTTCCCCTTCATGTACCCAATCAAATGCCTTTTAAATGCTGCAATTGTACTAGCCTCCACCCCTTCCTCTGGCAGTTCACTCCATACTTGCAATGCCCTCAACATGAACACGATGCCCCTTAGATCCCTTTTAAATATTTTCCCTCTCACCTTATGCCTGTACCCTCTAGTTCTGGACCCACCGAACTTGGGAAAAAGTCCCTGACTGCTCACCTTATCCATGCCCTTCATGATTTTATAAGATCACTTCTCAGACTCCAACCCTCCAGGGAAAATATTCCCAGCTTATTCAGCCTTTCCCAATAGCTCAAACTGTCCAACTCTGACAAAATCCTTGCAAATGTTTTCTGAACCCTTTCAAGTTTCTCAACATTATTCCAAGAACAGGGAGATTGGAACTGAATACAGAACTCCAGAAGAGCTGTAATCAGTGCCCTGCCCAGCCACAATATGACTTCACAACAGCCGCATTCAATGCATTGACCAATAACGAGGAGCGTACCAATTGCTGCATTCACTCCCCCGCCTACCTGTGACTCTACTTTCAAGGAACTATGAACCTGCATTCCAAGGTCCCTTTGTTCAGCAATGTTCCCCAGGACTTTACCATTAAGTGTATCAAGTCCTGCCCTGATTTGCCTTTCCAAAATACAACAGCTCACATTTATCTAAATTGAACTCCGTCTGCCATTCCTTGCTCCAATGGCCTATCCGATCAAGATCCTGTTGTATTCTGAACTAATCATCTTCACTATCCACTACATCTCCAATTTTAGTGTCTTCTGTAAACCGACTGACCATACCTCATATATTCACATCCAAGTCATGTATTCAAGGGCCCAATATCCATCCTTGCAGCACATTGCTGCTCACAGGCTTCCAGTCCGCAAAGCAACCCTCCATCATCCTCTGTCTCCTACCTTCAAGGCAGTTTTGTAATGGCTTGCTCTCCCTGCATTCCATGTTATCTAACCCTGCTAACCAGTCTGCTTTGTGGAACCTTGTTAAATGTCAATATAAACATTATTCACCGCCTGGCTTAATCAATTTTCTTTGACACTTCAAAACACTCAAGTTAGTGAGACCCAATTGTGCATGTACAAAGCCACATTGACTCTCCCTGATCATTCCTTACTTTTCCAAACAGATGGATATCCTGTCCCTCAGAATCCCTTCCAACAACTTGCCTGCCACTGACTTCAGGCTCACTGTTCTCTTGTTCCATGGCCACTCCTTACCACCTTTTAAAAATAATGGCACCTCACCTGTCGCTATCAACGATACAAAAACCTCAGGAGAGGCCCAACAATCAGATCCCTAGATTTCCAGAAAGTTCCAGGATACACCTGATCAGGTTCCAGGGCTTTATCCACCTTGATGCGATTTAAGACATCCAGTACCACCTCCTCTGTAACATGGACACTTTTCAAGTTATCACTGTTTATTTCTCCAAACTCTCGAGCTTCCATATACTTCACCAGTAAAAATGACGTGAAATATTTGCATATCTTTCGCACCCCCTGTGGTTCCATAGACAGCCTTGTTGACCTTTAAGGGGTCCTATTCTCTGGTCCAGTTAATCTTTTGTCTGTGATGTATTTGTTTAATCCCTTTGGATTCTACTCCAGGACATCCCAGAAAGGCCGACTTCAAGGACCGTAATTTTCCTCTGACTTGATCAACAATGCCCTCCAACACATACCCTCCACTTCCCGCACCTCCGCCTTTACCCCACCCCTCCAGCCACAATAAAGAATATAACCCTGCGGTCTTCACCTTCCACCCCACTAATCTCCAGATACAGCGCATTAACCTCTTATTTCTGCGACCTAAAGTCAGACCCCACCACCAGAGACATATTTCCCTCCCTAACCCTACCTGTGTTCCGCAGAGACCATTCCCTCTGCATCCCCCATGTTCGGTCCACACCCTCCCACCAACCCACCCTCCACACCCTTGATCCTCCCTTGCCGCCACGGGAATGTAAAACGTGCGGTCACTTCTCCCTCTGACCTCTGTCCAAGACCACAAAAAGATCTTTTCTCAACAGGCAGAGATTTGCCTGCACATCCCAAAACCTCATCTACTGCATCTGGACATGATGGGAAATTTAACGTGGTTCATCCAACTAACCTACACATCTTTGGACTGTGGGAGCAAACTGGAACACCCGAAGGAAACCCTCACAAACACTGGGGAGAATGTGCCAACTTGAACACAGACAGTCGCCTGAGGCTGGAATCAAACCCAGGTCCCTGGTGCTGAGGAAGCAGCGCTAACCACTAAGCCACAATACTGTGGATCTTCTGTGCTAATGTGCTGCCCCACTGATACCTCAGTCAATCACCCTGCCTCATGTCCTAAGTGGCAGTGATGACGGAGTGAAATTATCACTAGACAGTTAATCCAGAGACCCAGGTAACGTTCTGGGGACCTGGGTTTGAATCCCATCACGGCAGATTTTGGAACGTGAATTCAATAAATATCTGGAAAAAAATAATCTAGTGACGACAAGGAATCCATTGTCAATTGTTGGAAAAACCAATGTGGTTCACTCATGACCTTTAGGGAAGGAAAATGCCATCCTTACCTGGTCTGGTCTGCATGTGACTCCAGATCTTTAGCAACGTGGTTGACTCTTAACTGCCCTCTGGGTAAACGCAGCAATAAATGCTGGCTGAGCCAGTGACAGCCTCATCCTGTGAATGAATAAAGAAAACAGGTCAGGTTTTGTTCCTTCTCTAGTAGGTACATCCTACAAACTGAATCTGAAATGTTCTCGTACACACTGAACAAATACCTTTCCACCCAAGCCCTGAACACTACAGCACTCCGAGGACATGTTGGTAAAGTTAAAACCCCTTATCATTGCATCCATATTACTCTTACAGATAACTGAGGTCTCCTGGTAAAATTGTGTCTCAATTCCCCGCTGACTATTGGGAGAGAATCTATAATACATCCCAGTAAGATGGTCAACCCTTTCTTATTTTTCAGTACCAAACAAAATAACTTGCCTGGAGGTACTCCCAGGAATATCCTCCCGAAGCCCAGCCATAATGTTATCTCTAATCAAAAACACCTCTCTCCCTGCTCTGTAGCCCCCTTTCTATCCTTGCTATAGCATCTGTACCCTGGAACATTAAGCTGCTAGTCCTATCCATCCCTGAGTGATGCTTCTGTAATTGTGGTAATATCCCAGTGCCATGTTCAAAACCATACCCTGAGCCCACCTGCCTGACCTGTCAGGTCTCTTGCACTGAAATAAATGCAGTGCAACTCGTCCATCGCATCTCATTCTGTGACTTGCTCTTGCCTGCCTTGACAGTCTGACCTGTGAACAGTACCAGCCTCAGACTCACCTCTTTTCTCACTATCTCTTTAGGATTACCCCGACTCCCTCACAGGTTTAATACCTCCCTAGTGGCACTAGCAAATCTCCCTGCTCGTCAGGACCCCATGTTTTCCCCTTCTGATGTCATTGGCACCAATGTACAATGTCCTCCCACTGGTTATTTTCTCTTTTGAGAATATTCTGCTCCCTCTGTGAGACATCCTTGACACTGGCACCAGGGCAGCACCACCCCATTCTGATGTCTCACTGTCAGCTGCAGAAACGGCAGACTGTGCCCCTGACTAGAGAGTCCCCTATCACCATCGATCGTGTGGAACTGGATATACCTCACGTTGTGTTCGAAGCCAGTCTCAGTACCAGTAACTTGACTGTCAGCGCTACATTCCCCTGAAAGTCTATTACCACCTACATTTTCCAAAACAGTATACTTGTCTGAGGTGGGGATAGCCACAGGAGACTCCTGCAGTACCTGCCTACCCCTCCTAGCTTTCCTGGAGGTAACCCATCTACCTGACTGCATCTGCAGTATCCTGCATTCCTGAGACTGCCACCTATCACACCCCACCCCCACCCCGGCTCCTGTCAATTCCTCACTGCCTTTAATCACTCCTCCACCAATCCATGCAATCCAATAGGATTTGCAATCACACTTCCTGCAGACATAATCATCAGGATAATTGAAACTCTCCCTAATCTCTCACATCCAACAGGAACAGCACGCCACTCTACAACAGGCCATCTCTCCGCCTTAACAATCTACAGACCAAGACAAAGGCACAGTCTTACTGCTCGAAAAATACTGCCCGAGAATAACTTAATGCTTACGTTTTATATCTTAGACTTTTAATCAAGAGACACTAAGACATTAAAAAGAAATCCTCACCTTACACAATATAGCAGATTTAATAAAATAAAACCGACTAAGATTGATATTTGAAGAGACTGAAACCCACTGAGCAGATCCCCATCTCGGAGTACTTCCAAGGGTGAGGTCTCTCTGAGGGCAGCTGTGAAATGTCTCTGTTTCTCTTCTCTGCCCACTCCAATTCCAGAGAGGTTTTTAACTTCTCAGCAAGTCAGCTCAGAGAGGTCACTGCTTGGTTTCATTCCCTGGGGGTTGCCCTTGCTGCCCAGACCAGTATTTATTGGCCACCTTTCCTTGTCTTGGAGAAAGTGGTGGTTAACCGCCTCCCTGAAATGCTGCAGTCCATGTACACCACAGTGATGTTTGGACAACAATCCCCCTCTGGCCCCACAACCCTCCCTGTCTCTGTAATACCCCTCCGGCTTCAGAAATTACATGTCTGTGGCATAAGATTTTTATTTGGATTCATTTTTGTTTAATAACCAACCCCGCCCCCCCCCCACAAAAAAAAAGTGAAATATTTCGCCCCAAACAAATTTCTGTTGATTGACCTTTTGGAGAGGCTGACACATGGACGTTGCAGTATTTTATCTCACATTGTACACGCAGAATGATGGAAATTTCTTTTAAACATTGCTAAAAAGGGAGGCAATGGCTTAATGGTATTCCTGCCAGATGAGTGATATGTACAGTGTTCCGATGATTAGGGATAGAATCCCAACATGGCTGATGGCAGCATCGGAATTCAATACAATCTAGAATGAAAAGGCGAATGATGACCATGAAACTATTGTCGATTGTTAGAAAACCCATCTGGTTCACTAATGTCCTGTAGGGAAGGAAACGGTCATCCTCACCTGGTCTGGCCTACATCTGACTCCAGACCCACAGCAATGTGGTTAACTCTCAACTGCCCTCAGGAAAAGTACTTTAAAAACTGTGAACAAATACTCCGCAGGTATCACTTAAAAATTGGCTGTTCCCATTGGGACTGTGAATTTCTGAACAGCCTGAACTAAAACTGAGTTTCAGCTTCACCTTCTCCCTGTCTCACCTCACTCTGTTTACACCCAACTCCAAAACACTCATTGAGCCAAGCAGCCCTCACAGTGCAGCCCTGTCATTTTCATTGTCTGCTCACACCTACACTGCCCTCAGCCTCCTGTACTGTTCCAATGCATCTCAATGGGAGCTCAGGGACAGCATCTCATCTTTCAATTCAGCCCTTTGTAACCCCAGAGTCAATATGGACCTCAGCAGTTTCTGAATGAACAGACAGTTGTCAGAAGCTGGAACATTCCACCTGAAAAGGTACTGGAATTTGAGTCCAAAAGGACTTTTAATGGGAAGTTTGCAGGTAATTGAAAATATGAAGTTTACAGGTTAACATCATGAAGTGGGTGATTGGGTCTAAATCTGAGAGTTCTTAGAAAGAGAGAAGGTGTAATTTGGATAAATCTGTGCTCCCTCTCAGGCCAATATCTCCTTCCTCAGCTGCAGGGCCCAGAACACAGCACACACCCAAAGGGTGATCAAACCACGAATTTGTACATCTTTCTGCTTAACAAAAATATTGGAGATATTTTCCCACAAACAGATCAGACAAACCTTTCTCCTTCCACAGTTAAATGCCAATGATATTCAGATCCTGATGACGCCATTGACTGTAAAAACTTGCTTTTGAGATCCCAGCCTCAATTATTCTGATTTAATATCCTATGAAATGAATTCACGAAACAAAACTCACAGTCAGTGCAGGAAGAATATAAGAACATACTTTTTTCTTGGTATGGGCTTGATGTGTAAATGCTTCTCTTCAAGTTGCACGCCCCCCCCCCCCAATCCTATGAAGGGGACATGCACATGTGCCTCACTGTACCTTGCCCCTAATAAAGATGGCGGCCATATCCCAGGACCTTTCACCACCTGAGGGCTGCAGCCATTTTCCCATCTGCTGCAAACGCGGGATTAAGAGTTTCTAATTCAGATTTACGAACCGCACAGAGTGTAATTAAAACTTCCCAGTCTAAAGTGACTCATTATCTCCCTGCCTCCGAGGCCACTCTCCCCTTCCCTGTTTGCGTCTCCCACATTCACCAACAGCCGAGTCACGTGGCACTGCATCAGCTGAGTTACTGGTGACGTGTCATCCCACTGGTCGCGCCCCTTATTCACTCCCATTGTTTGGATGACCAGCTGGTTCCACTTGGTCCACTAGTCCCACCACCTTTTCCTATTGGTCCGAAGCTTCCACCAATCAGCTGGACCCCATTGTGAGGTCAGTGGTGGGATCCTCCCCCTGTCTGAATCAAACCCAGAAGGTGTATGGATGGTGTCAATCAGGAACAACAAGCAGAAGGTGCTGGGAAAGCTCAGCAGGTCTGGCAGCATCTGGGAACAGAAATCTGTCCCGTGGCCCTTCCTCAGATCCGATGGGAGCTGGGAAAATTAGAATCCTGACAGTGTGGAAACAGGCCATTCAGCCCAAAAGTTCCACAGCATCCCTCCGAAGGGTATCCCAACAGACCCATTCCCCTACCCTATTACTGTATATTTATCACGAATAATGCACCTAACCTATACATGCCTGAGCATTATGGGAAATTTAGCTTGGCCAATTCAACTAATCTGCAGATCTTTGTACTGCAGGAGATAGGGGTTAAAGAGTAAATAATAGGCAGGGACAGAACCAAAGAGAGACCAGAACATTTGGAAAGACAAAGGAGTGGATTACCATCTGGCTGGGGGGGGGGGGGGGGGGGGGGGGGGTTGGGTGCATAGCTGTTAATGGAGGGGACAGGAACCTGTGTCTGGCAGCATCTCAGTGGAGGTGGCGGAAATGGCGACTGATGATCTACGTTCTGCTGCAAAAACAGACACCGAGCTTCCAGCTGCCTGCCACTTTAACACACGAGCCTGTTCCCTGGCCAACATCTCTGTCTCATGCTTACTGCAGTGTTCCAGTGAAGCCAGAACATACCAAATGGCACCATATTTCAAGGACTGCAATTTCCCCTCCCATGTGGTCAATACAATCCACTATATCTCCTCCACTTCCCGCACCTCTGCCTTTGAAACCCACACCTCCAACTTCAACAAGGATAGAACACACCCCTAAGTCGTTACCTTCCACCCAGATACAACACATCATCCTCTGTCATTTCCATCATCTACAATCAGACCGCACCACCAGATTCTTAAGGGGTTTGACAGAATAAATACTGATGTGTCTGAAGGTAATTACTGAGGAGGGAGTTTGAAACCAGATTCTGAATCAGTCACAGAATCAAGGGTTCTGTTTCGGATTCGTCACATTTAAGGCAATACAGACACGGGTAAGGGGTTTCAGTAGCAATGGAGCTGGGGTGAGGAGGAGATAAGCAACGTTTAAGAGATTGGAATTCCTGGTGTTTGTGATTGTGTAGATGTCTGATCAGAAGGTCAGCTTCGCATCAGATATAACTGCAATACTGTGAAGAGTGTAGTTCTGCTGCATAGTTCCCAGTGAGAGGGAGAGGCTCGGCAGTTAGGGAAAGGAATTTGTGAGGCAATGAGTTTACCCACTACAATGCTTCATTGGAGGAAACGGCACCTGATCGAGTAGTGGGAATGTGGTAAGCAGTTTGATAACTGAGTAACAGTGGAGTAGTGGAGAGGGATGATGGGGAGGGAGAGCTGGGCATCGTCAGTGTACATGTGAAACCCAACATGGTGCTTTTGTACAATGTCACCTCCTGGCAGTATGTACGTGAGATACAGAAGGGACCAAGGACACCAAATGCAAGGAATTCAGAAAGGAAAGGGAGAGTGGAGATGGAGCAGGATTTTGAGAGAGAAGGACCTAACCAGAAAAGACAGAACAAGGAACAATATCTGTGAATCGGTGAGGGGGACTGATAAGGAGGAGGAGGAAAGAGAGTTGGAAAGTCTATAGTTTAGTGAGATTAGGGTAAAGGGTCAAGATGAGCTCTGATAAGGCTTGACATGAGACTGGAGGAAGATGTAAGTTTAGGACAAAACCGGGAACACCACGTGAGGCAGTTTGACTCGATGGGCTAGTGGGAGGGAGGGAAGCTACAGATCAGATTATCTCAGTCTTAGTGACAGACAAACTCCATGTGCTGCAAACTCTTGTTGTTGGAGAGAAGGATGGAGGAGACAGGATGATGGACAGTGTTTCACAAAGAAACAAAACCAGGGTTAGTGATATTTAAAGTGAGTGAACAAACCTAATGTATTTAACTTTTTCCAAAATATTTCAACAAATGACTGAAGTCCTGGTTCGAATCCCATCTTGGCAGATGGTGGAATCGGAATTCAAGAAAAAATAACTGGAATTAGGAATCTCCTGATCTCCATGAAACCATTGTCAATGGCGAAAAAAATCCTGCCAACCTGACAGTGACCCAGCCAGCTACTCACTGTATTAATCACTGCAAAGTCTCAACACAGGAATGAAACTGGATGGACCACTCGGCATTTAAGAAGGCACCAGAAAATACAACCACAGAATCAGCCCTCTCGATGGTGCAATATCCTCCTCACTAACATCTGGAGTTTGGGGCCAAAATGTACAGAGCTGTCTCACAGACCAATCAAGGAACAGCCTGACATAGTCATACTCACAAAATCAACCCTTACAGACAATGACCAGACACCACCATCACCATCCCAAGATATTGAGATTGTGGTGATGGAAAAGCACAACAGGTCAGGCAGCATCCGAGGAGAAGGAGAATCGATGTTTTGAGCCTAAGCCCTTCATCACCCTGAGCTGCTGTGCTTTTCCAGCACCAGACTCTTGACTCTAATCTCCAGCAGCTACAGTCTTCACTTTCTCCTGAAATCTCTGGATATGTCCTGCCCCACCAGCAGGACAGACCAGGCAGAGGTGGTGGCACAGTGGTGTACAGACAGGGAGGATTTGCCCTGGGAGTACTCAGCATTGACTCCAGAGACCAGGAAGTCTCATGGCTCCTGCTGATTACCACGTCCCGTCCACCCTTGGCTGATGAATCAGTTCTCCTTCATGTTGAACAACATTTGGAGGAAGCACTGAGGCAATAAAATGGAGTCAAATGTACTCTGGACACAGGATTTCAATGTCCACAATCGAGACTAGCTCTGCAACAGAATTACTGACTGAGCTGGCCAGGTCCTAAAGGGTATAGCTGCTCAACTGAGTCTGCAGTGGGTGGGGAGGGAACCAAGAGTGTAAAACATACGTGATCTCATTGTTATGAATTGACCAGCTGCAGATCCATCTGTCCATGACAGTATCGGTAAGAGCGACCATCACACATTCCTTTTGGAGACAAAGTCTTGCCTTAAAGTTGAGAAAAACCTCCATTGTGTTGAGTGACACTATCACCGTTCTAATTGGGACAGACTTCGAAGAGATGTAGGATCTCAAACTGGGTATCTCTGAGGCACTGTGGGACATCAACAGCAGCAGAACTGTACTCCAGCACAATCCGTAATCTCATGGGTTTGTAAATCCTGCTCTCACCCATCACAATGTACAGGAAAGGAGGGCATGCCATGAGCAGCACCAGGCAGACTTAAAAAAGAAGTGCCAACCTGGTAAAGCAATCAAACAGGACTATCTGCATTTCAAACAGCATCAGCAGCAAGCAACAGAGCTAAACAATCCCACAACCAAAGGAACAGATCGGAGCTCTGCAGTTCTGCCACACCCAGTTGTGAACGGTGATGGACAATTAAACAACTCACTGGAGGAAGTATCACAGATATCCCCACCCTTACTGATGGAGGGGTCTCACACATCCATGCACCAGATAAGATGACAGCATTTGCTGCAATCTTCAGCCAGAAGGGCAAAGTGGGATGATCCATCTTAGTCTTCTCCAGTGGTTTCTAACATCACAGATGTGAGTTTTAAGCCAGTTCAATTCAGTTTGAATAACATCAAGAAACGGTTAAGTAGTGCAAAGGCTACGGGCCCTGCCAACATTCTGGCAATGATACTGATGGCTTGTGCTCCAGAACTTGCCACCCACCAAGTCACGTACCGCTCCAACACTGGCATCGACCGACAATGTGGAACATTGCCCAGGGATGTTCAACACAAAAACACAGGGCAATCCAACCCAGCCAATTTCCCTCTATCAGTCCACACTCGATCAGCAGTAAAGTGATGGAAGATGTCATCAACAGGGCTACCAAGCAGCAGCTGCTCAGCAACAGCCAGCTGAGTGACACTCATTTTAGGCTCCACCAGGACCACTCAGCTCCCGATTGTGTTACCGCCCTGTTTCACAACCTGACAACCAGCTGAATCCCAGAGGTGAGGTGAGTGTGACAGCCCAGTCCCACTCCAAGACCACTAATTCTAGCTGATTCCACCCTTGTCTCAGCTCATATACTCTCATCCATCTTGTGTTATCTCCAGACTTCAGTATCCAAACACACTCCTGGCCAGCTTCCCACATTCAACCTGTAATCTCAAGAAAAACTAAATCTCTGCTGCCCAAGTACTCCCTCTACCAAAACTTGTTGATCCATCAAAAGGCCCCTATTCATAATCAACAACAGAGCCACAGAGATGTACAGCATGGAAAAAGACCCTTCAATCCAACCCGTCCATGCCGACCAGATATCCAATCTAGTCTCACCTGCCAGCATCTGGCCCACATCCCTCAATTTAAAATTCTCACTCTTGATTTAATTCCTGGTTGTGATCATCCCTAGCTCACTGCGTCACACACCCTTTCAGACCTCGACAACCCATTCTGTTCAAGACTCCCAATGACTTGTTAATTCATTACTTCACCTATGAGACTGCTTTTACAGTTGCCAAAGCAACAAGGGCTGAAATTTGCAGCTAAAACCTCACAGGTCTGCATTCCCCCTTTAAGACATTTCTCAAAACCTGCTTATTTGGCAATGGTTTTGGTCATTCTTCTCTGGCCTTATGTCTGAAGTTCCCAATAATATTTTTGTGAAATTATAAGCAGAATAATAAAACTACAAACTGTTCTTGATTTGGACATTACCTTCAAATCATCACTGTTGCTGAATGAATACTCTGTAATGTCTCTTACCCAACCACATTGTGGGAGCACCTTCACCACACAAACTGCAGCTGTACAAGAAAGTCAAACATCACCCTCTCCACAGGCAACAGGGCTTTGGCATTAATCACTGGTATCTGTGGAAGGAGAAACACAGTTGATGTTTCAGGGAGTGCAAAATGGATTACAGGGAATGAAAATGGTGCAGAATGTGATTGTCAGAAATGGAAGGAAAATGCACTTCCTTATTGGAAAAAAAAATTCTTGACGGTCAAAGATTTTCCAGAAAAAATTTAATAAGCAGCACATGGTCAGGGGCTGGGCGGCAGTGAAAAATTACCTTACAAAAATGTCTGTAAAAGTAATAGTAAAATACTAAACAGACCAAATATACACCCATTGTTCGAGACTGAGGAAGCTAGATATTGACAAAGTGGTCATGAGGGAGCCCAGAGATGAAGCAGAGCAGTATAAGCTGTTATGATCCCACAGTCATAGAGATGTACAGCACCGACACAGACCCTTCAGTCTAACTCATCCTTGCCAACCAGGTATTCAAACCTAGTCTATTCCCATTTGCCAGCACTTGGCCCATATCCCCGTAGATGATTCCTAATCATATCATGTGTCTATATAGATGCCTTTAACATGTTTTAATTGTACTAGCCTCCACAACTTCCTCTGGCAGCTCATCCCACCTACTGCCTGAAAGAGTTGTCCTTTAGGCCCCTTTGAAATTTTATCCGTTCACCCGAAAGCAATGCCCTCTACTTCTGGACACCACTACTCCAGGGAAAACACCTTGTTCATCTACCCTATCCATGCCCCTCATGATTGTATAAACCTCCATAACATCACCACTCAGCCTATGGCACTCCAGGGAAAACAGCCCCAGCCTTTTATGCCTCACCAAATCCTCCAACCCTAACAACATCCTTGAAAGTCTTTTTTGAAACCTTTCAAATTTCACAGCACCCTTCTGATAGGAGGCAGGCTAAAAGTGGCCGAACGAATGTCCTGTACAGCAACATCACCTCCCACATCCTATACTCAATGCTCGAACCAATAAAGGAAAATATACTGAACACCTTCTTCATCATCCTATCTGCCTGCAACTTGACTTGCAAGGACTATGAACCTGCAGTCCAAGGTCACTTTGTTCTGCAAGACTCTCCAGAGACTTGCCATTCAGTGTACAAGTTCTGCCCTGATTTGCTTTTCCAAAATGCAGCACCTCACATTTATCTAAATTAAACCCCATCTGATCAATATCTCATTGTAATCTGAGGTCACCTTCTTCATTATCCACAACACCTCCAATTTTGTATGACCTGCAAACTCATTTATGATACAAAATCATTTAAATAAATGATAAAACAAATCCCGAAATAAACATCCATTTCTCGGAGTTTGAATGTGCTCTGTGTAAATCCTGCCCAATGACTCTGTACCAGAGAAAGGCTGCACATGCGCCTGGCTGCACCTTGCCCCCTACAAACCTGGCGGCTCCACACGTGTCCAGTGAAATCTTGCCCCGAATAAAGATGGCGGCGCGCACCCATTCCTGCAGCCACTCTGAGGCAATTCCCCATTTACTGAAAACACGAGACTGGGACGTTCAAATTTGTGTTTTCCAATGTGCACATTTTGTTTGTAAAACCTCTCCGCTCATACAGAATCTCTCTCACCTCCTGCTGTTCCACAGACAGCCTTGATGATTTTTGCGGGTACCTATTCTCTGCCTGGTTACTCATTTCTCCTTAGTGTATTTGTACAATCACTTTGGATTCTCCTTAAACCTATTTCCTGAAGCAATCTCATGTCCCCTTTTTGCCCTCCTGGTTTACCTTGAGTATACTCCTACTGCCCCTATACTCCTATGGGATTCACACAAACACAGCTCTCTATACCTGCCATATACCTCCTTCATTTTCTTGACCAGGCCCACAACTTCTTTTGTCAGGCAGCATTCTTTACACCTACCACCCTTGCCCTTAACAGAAACATACTGTCCATATACTCTCATTGTCGCAGGCCTATGGAGGCAATGGCAGATGAGGATACAGAAGCAATCATTCTCAGTAAAGAGATAATGTTGGGAAAGATAACAGCCTAAGGGTAGATGGGTCTCCAGGCCCTGATGGAATGTATCCCAGGGACTAAAGGAGATGGTGGGGAGGTGGGGAGGAAAATAACAAATAGACCTCGTGATAACTCACTAAAATTTGTTGGATTCTGGGATGGTTTTAACAGACTGGAAGCTGCAAATGTGGTGCCACTATTTTTCAAAAAGGACCAGTTAGCTTAACTTCTGTAGTGGGGAAAATGCTTGAACCTCTCAAGTAGTGGTGAGATATCTGGGTAGAAATGGTCTCACTGAGCAGACAAAGCATGGATTTATGAAAGGCAGGTCAAGTTTAACGCATTTACTGGAATTATTTGAGGATACGACGAGTGCGTTGGACAAGGTGGACTCGGTGGATGTGGTGTACCTGGATTTCCAGAAGGCATTCGATAAGTTGCCACATAAAAGGCTGCTGTATGAGGTAAAGATGCATAGCATTATGGGTAATTATCATTGATACAGGATTGGTTAACCAACAAAAAATAAAGAATGGGGATAAAGGGGTGTTTGGATTAGTGTTGGCACTACAACTGTTTGCAATTTACACAAATGTTTTGGAGTTGAGGACCAAGTGTACGGTGTCAGAGTTCACATTTGATACAAAGATGAGGTAGAGCAATGTGTGCAGAGGCCACTAAGTCTGCACAGGGATACAGATCAGTTACGTGAGTGGATCAGGGTCTGGCAGATGGAGTTCAATGTTGGGAAATGTGCGGTCATCCATTTTGGTCGGACTAACAGCAAACTGGATGATGAAATGGTGAAAATGTGCACCATGCTGCTGTGCAGAGGGAGCTGGGTGTCCTTGTACATGATTCACAGGAAGTTGGTTTGCAGGTGCAGCAGGTAATTATGGCAGTGAAGGGAATATTGTCCTTCCTTGCTAGAGGGATGGTTATGCTGCAGCTGTACAGGGTGCTGGGGAGGCCACACCTGGAGTACTGTGTACAGGTTTGGTCTCCTTACTTCAGGAAGGATGTACTGACACTGGAGGGAGTACAGAGGAGGGTCACTAGTTTGAGTTGGGAGTTGAGGGTTGGGGTATGTGGAGAGATTGAGAAAACTGGTTCTATAATCATTGTAATTTAGAAGAATGGGAAGTTGGATAGGAAACAATAAAATTATGAAGGGAGTAGATAAGACAGAAGCAGGGAGGCTGTTTCCACTGAGAGCAGGTCAAACTACAGAGCATAACCTCAAAATAAGGGGGAGCAGATTTAGGACTGAGTCCAGGAGGAGCTTCTTCAGCTAAAGGGTTGTGAATCTGTGGAATTCCCTGCCGAGTGCAGCAGTTGATGTTATCAACTTGAATACCTTTAAGGCAAAAGGTAGATTTGTGAACAGGAAAGGAATTAAGGGTTATGGTGAGAGAACAGGAATGTGGAGGTGAGGCCATGAAAAGCTCAGCCCTGATCTTATTGAATGGCAGAGCAGGCTCGAGGGGCTAGATGGAAGTTCTTGCCTTGGGCCATCAAAATTGGCCTTTGTCCAATTCAGAACCTTAACTTTTAGATCTGGTATATTATTTTCTGTAACTATTTTAAAACTATTAGAATTATCAGAGACTCCCAACAGTGTGGAAGCAGGTCATTCAGCCCATCACATTGATACTGACCTGGAGAGCCTCCTAACCTCCCCCTGTAACATTGCATTTCCCAGGGCCAGCCAACCTGTACATCCCTGAACACTGTGGGCAATTCAGCCTGGACAATCCACCCAACCTGCACATCTTTGGACTGTGGGAGGAAACCAGAGCACCCGGATGAAATCCATGCAGAAAACCCCAATAAGGTGATCATCCCTGAGTGATGCCTCTGTAATTGCTATAATATCCCAGTGCCATGTTCAAAACCATACCCTGAGCTCATCTGCCTTCCCTGTCAGGCCTCTTCTATTGAAGTAAATGCAGTGCAACTGCTCAGTCCGACTTCATTCTGTGCCTTGCCCTTGCCTGCCTTGACTATTTGACTTCTGAACTGTACCAGCCTCAGACATATCTCTTTCCTCACTATCTTCTTGGGTTTACACCCACTCCCTCACTGGTTTAATGTCTCCCGAGTATCACTAGCAAGTCTCCCTGCCTAGGTATTAGATATCTTCCAATTCAGGTACAATCCATCCTTCTTATGCAGGTCAACTCTACTCCAGAGGAGATCACAATGATCCAAAAAACGTGAATCCTTTTCCCCTGCACCAGCTCCTTAGCCACTCATTGAGCACTTTCTCCTCCTCTGTAACAAGGACATTTTTCAAGATGTCACCATTTATTTCCCTACATTCTATATCTCCCATGTACTTCTTCACAGTAAACACTAATGCAAAATACTTGTTTCCTATCTCGCCCATCGCCTGCAGCTCCACTCAATGGCTGCCTTGCTGATCTTTGAGGGTCTCTATTTTCTCCCTAGTTAGCCTTTTGTTCCTCATGTATTTACGAAAGCATTTTGGATTATCCTTAACCCTATTTGCCAAAGCTATCTCACGTCCCTTTTTTGCCTCCTGATTTCCCTCTTAATTATATTCCTACTGCCTTTATACTCAAAAATTTTTTGGATTGGAATAAATGCAAAATATAACATCCTGACAAAACAAACGAGGGCAGGAGTGACACTCAATAAAAGTAGGGCCTTGAGTAGTGATATGGGAACAAAGAGACCGAGGGCTTCACATCTTTGAAGTTTGTGTTACATGTAGACAGGGTGGTTAAGAAGGAGCTTAGCACACTTACCTTCATTGTTCAGACCTTTGAGTCCAGGAGTTGGGACGTTATGTTGAGGATGTACAGGGCGTTGGGGAGGCCTCTTCTGGAATACTCTGTCCAGTTCTGGTTGTGCTGTTATAGGAAGGATATTATTAAATTGGAGCAGGTTCAGAAGAGATTTACCAGCATGTTTCCATGAATGGAGGGATTGTGTTCTAAGGAGAGGCTGGATAGGCTGGGAATTTTTTTCACTGGCGTGCACGAGGTTGAGGGGTGACTTTATTAAGTGTAGATAAGGTGAATAGCCGGGGGTGGGGGTGGGGGGTGGGGGGGGGTGGGGAACGAGGGGGATTCAAAACTGGGGTTCATTCATTTTGAGAAGAAATTAGAAAGATTTGAGAAAAGACATTAGGGTTTTAAAAAAAAAATTATACGTGTGAAATGAACTTCCAGAGGAAGTGGTAGCTGTGAATACAATTACAATATTTAAAAGACCTTCAGATAAGTACATAAATAGGAAATATTTGGATGGATGTGGACCAAGCAGAGGCAGGTACAATTAGGTCAGTTTGGAATTATGGTCGGCATGGACTGGTTGGACCACAGGGTCTGTTTCCTTGCTGTATAACATTAGGACTCTAATCCTCACTAACTCTAAATTCCTCCATCCTCAACTCTCCCGATCACTGTCACTTCATCCAGCCTCACAACTCTTCCTTATTTATATAATTCCTCACCAGCCACAGAACGCTCCCTATCTCATGTCCTCCAGTTTCTCAGATATCTGCGATATGTGCCTTTCTTTAGTTCCAGCCTTGAGGATGCCCTCATTCACTCCGATTGGTTAGAGGACAAACTGGTACAACCTGGTCCTCCAGTACTGCCCTCTGCCCCCCATTGGCCTGCGCTGACATCAATCATCGGGGCCCATTGTGAGGTGAGTGGTGGGATCCTCCCTCTCTCTGCCCTGGGATGAGCTTCAGCATTCACAGTCAATGGGGCAGTATCACAGAGCACAAGGGCTGGGGCTATTCAGTCCATTTGGGATGTACCCTCTCCCTCTGGAGATGCTGCAAATCTGTTTATGAATAACTGCTGAGTCTGTTTCCAGCTGCGATTCAGACTGTTCCAGATACTCAGAACTTACTGAATAAAAAAATGTTCACATATTCACATTATTTGCCAATTACCTGAAAACAGTTACTAAAATTGTGACATTGTTAACAATTCCCCTCTCTCTGCAGATTAGATATCCTAGAAACAAATTTGCACCTGGTCAAAATCACTGCTTAACCTTCTCAGCTCCAAGGACAATTATCTGTGCTTCTACTGGCTCTCCACAAAAGAGGAACATATCTTATTTTCATTTATTAGTGTCCTAGGGATGTACAGCACAGAAACAGACTTTTGGTCCAATTTATCCATGACAACTAGGAATCCTCAACAAATGGAGCCCCATTTGCCAGCTATTGGTCCGTATCATTGGAATTCTTCCTATTCATGTACCCAATCGGATGCCTTTCAAATGTTGTAATTGTATCAGCCTCCACTACTTTATCTGGCAGCTCATTCCACACATACACCACACCCAGCATGAAAACTTTGCCCCTTAGATCCGTTTTTAATCTTTGCCCTCTCAACTTTAGCCCATGTGATCTTGTTTTGAACCCACCTAACTGGGGGGAAAAGACCCTGGCTGTTCACCTTATCCATGCCCTTCATGACTTTATAAATCTCCATGAAGTCACCTCTCAGTCTTTCACTCTCCAGGGAAATTAACCCTGGCCTATTCAGCCTCTCCCTGTAGGCCAAATCCTCCAACCCTAGCAAAGTCTTTGTAAATCTTGTCTGAACTCTTTCAAGATTCACAACATCCTTTTCAGAACAGGGAATTTCGAACTTAAAACATAATTCCTGAAATGGCTTAATCAATGTCCTGTCCAGCCACAATTTGATGTCCCAGCTTCTGTACTCAATGCGTTGACCAATAAATATAAGCATACCAAACACCATCTTCACTAGTCTGCCTACCTGCGACTCTACTTTCAAGGAACAATGAACCTGCACTCCATGGTCTCTATGTTCAGCAACATTCCCAAGGACTTTACCATTAAGTGTACAAGTCCTGCTCTGATTTGCCTTTCCAAAATACAACAGCTTACATTTGTCTAAATTGAACCCAGTCTGCCATTCCTCACTCCAATGGCCCATCTGGTCAAGATACTGTTGCATTCTGAACTAACCTTCTTCATTGTCCACTACACCTCCAATTTTGGTGTCTTCTGTAAACCCACTGACCATATTTCATATATTCACATCCAAGTCATTTATTTAAGGACCTAATACCCATTCCTGCAGGACAATGCTGCTCACAGGCCTCCAGTCCACAAAGAACCCTCCATCACCACCCTCTGCCTCCTACCTTCAAGCCAGTTTTGTATCCAAATAGCTAGTTCTCCCAACATTTCATGTTATCTAACCTTGCTAACCAGTCTGCTTTGTGGAACATCGTTCAGTGTCCATATAGACAACGTCCACAGTCTGCCTTCATCAATCATCTTTGTCACATCTTCAAAAAAACTCAATCAAGTTAGAGAGAGAGAATTTCCCACACACAAAACCATGTTAACTATCCCTAATCAATCCTGTCTTTCCAGATACATGTAAATCCTGTCCCTCAGAATCCCTTCCAACAACTTACCTACCACTGACGTTAGGTTGACTGTTCTCTTGTTCCCTGGCCTTTCCTTACCACCTTTTTTAAATAATGGCACCCATCTTCCAGCACCTCACCTGTCACAAACAATGATATAAATACCTCAGGGAGGGGCACTGCCAACACCTTCCTAGCTTTCCACAAATTTCTGGGATAACCTGATCAGGTCCCAAGGATTTATCCATTTTGCTACTGTTTAAGACATCCAGTACTTCCTCGTCTGTATTATAGACACTTTTCAAGTTATCACTATTTATTTCTCCAAACTCTCTCGAATAGAATAGCATAGTATTTCTCCCACCTCCTGTTGTTCATAGATGGCTTTGTTGATCTTTAAGGGGTCCTATTCTCTGTCTGGTTATTATTTTATCCTTAATGTAATTGTAGAATCACTTTGGATTCTCCTTAAACTATTTCCTAGAGATATTTCAAGTCACCTTTTTGCTCTCCTGATTACTCTCGAGGATATTCCTGTAAAAACGCGATCCTGTACTCCCAATTCCTCCACCTCTGCTATATCTGCTCCCAGGAGAAGCAATTCCACTCCAGGACATCCCAGAAAGGTTTCCTCTTTCAAGGACCGGATTTCCCTCTTACTTGATCAACAATGCACTCCAACGCATATCCTCCACTTCCTGTACCTCCGCCTTACCCCCCACCCCTCCAACCACAACAAGAATATAATCCCCCAGTCCACACCTGCCACCCACTAATCTCCATTAACCTCTGCTATGTCCGCTACCTACAGTCAGACCCCACCACCAGGGATATATCTCCCTCCACAGCCCTTTCTATCTTCCGCAGAGACCATGGGATCTTTGGTGCTGATGTGCTGCACCATGGATACCTCAGTCACTCACCCTGCCAAATGGCCAAGTGAGATTATCACTAGATGGATAATCCAGACACCCAGATAACGTTCTGGGGCCCAGGGTTTGGATCCCGTCATGGCAGACAGTGGAATGTGAATTCAATAAAAATTTGGAATTAAGAATCTATTAAAGACCATGAATCCATTGTTAATTATTGTGAAAATAACCTCATCAGATTCACTAATATCCTTCAGGGAAGGAATCTGCCATCCTTACCTGGTCTGGCCTACATGTGACTCCAGACCCACAGCAATGTAGTTGACTCTTTACTACCCTTTGGGCCCAGTCAGTGACACCCTCATCCTGTGAATGAATAACAAAGAAGGTCAAGTCTTGTACCCAACCATACTGTTCTTACAGATAAGTGATCTCTTAGTAAATTTGCTTCTCAACTCCCTGCTGACTCTTGGGAAAGGGAGGGGGATTCAATAGTACCATCCCAATAAGGAGATCATCCCTTTCTTATTTCTCAGTTCCACCTGTATAACCTGCCTGGATGTCCTCCCAGGAATACCCTCTTGAAGCCCAGCTGTAATGTTATCCCTTATCAAAAATACCTCTCCCCCTGCTCTGTTGCCCCCTTTCTATCTTTGCTATAGCACCTATACACTGGAACATTAAGCTGCTGGTCCTATCCATCATTAAGTCATGCCTCTGTAATTGCTATAATATCCCAGTACGATGTTTAAAACCATACCCTGAGCTCCTCTGCCCGACCTATCGGGCCTCCTGCATTGAAATAAATGCAGTGTAACTGCTCATTCTGTGCCTTGCCCTTGTCTGCCTTGACTGTTTGAAGTCTGAACTGTACCAGCCTCAGACTGAGCTCTTCCCTCACTCTCTCTCTGGGTTTACCCACATTCCTTCACTGGTTTAATGCCTCCTGAATAGCACTAGCAACTGTTCCCTTCCAGTGCCAGTACAATCCATCCTTCTGATGGAGGGCAATTCTACCCCACAAGAGATTCCAATGATCCAATAATGTGAACTCTTCTATTCCTATGTCATTGATACCAATAAACAACAGCCTCCCCTCAAAATGGTTATTCTCCCCTTTAAGAATATTCTGCTCCCTCTCCGAGACATCCTTATACAAAAATTACACATTTGAATAATAAACCTTACACTCATCAGGTCATCATAAAAGGATTACATGACACATTGAAGGTTTGGGGAGACCTTTTGAGAGAATGCGACGATTCAAAGGAGAATTTTTAAGCAGCAAATGGGATTGATCTGGAACACAATACTCACACACACAATGTGAATATCCAGATCCTGATATACTGAGTAATTCAATCAGAGTTTAGCAGAATATTTACTGAGATCACCATCTGAATGTCCACCTGTAATATTCTGTAATACAAGTTTATAAAATCTGTCACTATCAGTTCAAGTTAGAAACTCACACCATCCCTTCCTCGTGGCCCAGGATTACTGTACATATTACCCTTGAGGACAACAGCAGTCAACTCAGAGGGAAATCTGTGGGTTTCTAGGAGATTCCAACTTGAGATCTCATGTGACTGAACACAGCAGTTCTTTGACACATTAGAGAAAATGATCCAAGCGCCAGTGAGATATGGGGAACAAGAATTACTTTCTTTTCTTTCATTCCGTGCTGCCGCTCTGCCTCATCAATAACACATGGGTGTGAAAGGCTAATGCCTAACGATGGGCAAGTTGGCTCCATCCTGACCAATGGGTAGGAAGATCCTCCCAATCACTCCAAAGTGTATCCCTAAAAAGATAGCAACTCTGTCTGCTTCCCACTGCCCAGTGCTCCCAATAAATGTCTGGAAGAATGGGAAGGGGGGGATATCTCCTAGAAAAGGCATAACTGTAAAGGTCTAAGAGGATTATGAAAAGAGAGAGATGCACAGGTGAAGGGGGCAACAAGTTGCTAGATGGGGTGTAACTTGGGAAAATGGGAAGTTGCTCATTTTGGAGGAGATAATAAAAGAACAAAGTACTATTTAAATGGTGGAAACTGTAGAAAGCTGCACCACAAAGGGACCAGGGGTAATTGTTCAGGAAACACAGAAAGCTACCACACAGTTACAACAGGGAATCAGGAAGGGGAATCGAATGTTTTGTTTCAAAAGTTTTCAGTATTAGAGTTTGGAGTATATACCTGAGAGTAACGTGTGGAAGTGCTGGTGAGACCACCATATCTGAAGGAATGAGAGCAGTTTTGGTCCCTTTAGATAAGGAAATGTGTCACTTTATTGGAGGCATTTCATGGAAGATTCAATGAGATGATCCCTGGATTGGAGGGATTATCGTTTAAATAAAGGCTGAAAAGGTTGGGACTCTACTCACTGGATTTTGGAGAAAGAGAGGTGATCTCATTGAGACAGATGGGATTCTTAAGGGGTTTGACAGGATAAATACTGAGAGGATGTGTCTGAAGGTAAATATTAAGAGGGGAGTCTGAAACCAGATTCTCAGCCACAGAATCAAGGGTTCTGTTTTGGATTCAAGTTTAAGGCGACACAGACGTGGGTAAGGGGTTTCAGTAGCAATGGAGCTGGGGTGAGGTGGAGAAAAGCAACGTTTAAGAGATTGGATTTCCTGGTGTTGTGATTGTGTGGATGTCTGATCAGAAGGTTACCTTGGGGTCAGACATAACAGCAATATTGTTGAGAGTGTCGTTCTGCCTCAGAGAGTTCACAGTGGGAGGGAGGGGCTCAGCAGTAAGGCAATGGGTTTAACCGTGACAATGTTTCATTGGAGGAAATTGCAGATAATCGAGTAGTGGGAATGTGATAAGCAGTTTGATAACTGACTAACAGTGGAGTAATGGAGAGGGATGATGGGGAGGGCGAGCTGGCATCGTCAGTGTACATGTCAAACCTAACACAGTGTTTTTGGATGATATCACCTCCTGGCACTATGAATGTGAGATACAGGAGAGACCAAGGATAGATCGTTGAGGGACACCAAATGCAATGAATTCAGAAAGGAAAGGGAGAGTGGAGATGGAGCAGGATTTTCCAACAACAGTGAGGTCAAATATTAGTTTTTCACAGAATGGGAGAGAAGGACACAACCAGAAAAGACCAACAGACAGAACAAGGAACAATATCTATAAATTGGCGAGGGGGGGTGATGAGGCGGCAGCAGAGGAAAGAGAGTTGGAAAGTGAGTTTAGCGAGATTAGGGTAAAGGGTCAAGGTGAGCTCTGATAAGGCTTGACAAGAGACTGGAGAAAGATGTCGGTTTAGGACAAAAACCAGGAACACCACGTGAGGAAGTTTGGCTCAGTGGGCGAGTGGGAGGGAGAGAAACAGCAGATCGGATTATCTCAGTCTTAGTGACAGAGAAACTCCATGCGCTCCTCACTCGTTGTTGGAGAGAAGGATGGAGACGACAGGATGATGGACAGTCTTTTTACAAAGAAACAAAACCAGGGTTAGTGATATTTAAAATGAGTGAACAAACCTGATGCATTTAGCTTTTATCCAGAATATTAAAACAAAGGACTGAAGTCCTGGTTCGAATCCCGTCTTGGCAGATGGTGAAATCTGAATTCAAGAAAAATACAATGTATTAGGAATCTCCTGATCTCCATGAAACCATTGTCAATGGCGAAAAAAATCCTGCCAACCTGAGAGCGGCCCAGCCAGCTACTCACTGTACTGATCACTGCAAAGTCTCAACACAGGAATGAAACTGGATGGACCAGTTGGCAACTAACAAGGCACCAGAAAATACAACCACAGAATCAGCCCTCTCGATGGTACAACGTCCGCCTCACTAACACATGGTTTTTGGTGCCAAAGTGTGGAGAGCTGTCTCACAGACTAGTCAAGGAACAGCCTGACATAGTCATACTCACGGAATCATCCCTTACAAACAATGACCAGACACCACCATCACCATCCCCAGATATCGAGAGTGGGGTGCTGGAAAAGCACAACAGGTCAGGCAGCATCCGAGGAGCAGGAGAATCGACGTTTCTAGCCAAAGCCCTTCATCAGCCTGACCTGCTGTGCTTTTCCAGCACCAGACTCTTGACTGATCTCCAGCATCTGCAGTCTGCACTTTCTCCTGAAATCTCTGGATATGTCCTGTCCCAGCGGCAGGACAGATCAGGCAGAGGTGGTGGCACAGTGGTGTACAGACAGGGAGGATTTGCCCTGGGAGTACACAGCATTGGCTCCGGAGACCAGGAAGTCTCATGGCTCCTGCTGATTACCACGTCCCGCTCTCTCTTGGCTGATGAATCACCCCTCCTTCATGTTGAATAACATTTGGAGGAGGCACTGAGGCAATAAAATGGAGTCAAATGTACACTGGGTACAGGATTTCAATGTCCACAATCAAGACTAGCTCTGCAATAGAATTACTGACTGAGCTGGCCAGGTCCTAAAGCTGCTCAACTGAGTCTGCAGCGGGTGGTGAGGGAACCAACAAGAGGGAAAAACATACTTAATCTCATTGTTATGAATTGACCAGCGGCAGATACATCTGTCCATGACAGTATCGGTAAGACCGACCATCACACATTCCTTTTGGAGACAAAGTCTTGCCTTAAAGTTGAGGAAAATCTCCATTGTGTTGAGTGGCACTATCATCGTTCGAAATGGGACAGGCTTCGAAGAGACGTAGGATCTCAAACTGGGTATCTCTGAGGCACTGTGAGACATCAACAGCAGCAGAACTGTACTCCAGCACAATCCGTAATCTCATGGGTTTGTAAATCCTGCTCTCACCCATCACAATGTACAGGAAAGGAGGGCATGCCATGAGCAGCACCAGGCAGACTTAAAAAAGAAGTGCCAACCTGGTAAAGCTATCAAACAGAATTACCTGCATTTCAAACAGCATCAACAGCAAGCAACAGAGCTAAGTGATCCTACATCCAGTGGAACAGATCGGAGCTCTGCAGTTCTGCCATACCCAATTGTGAACGGTTATGGACAATTAAACAACTCACTGGAGGAAACATCACAGATATCCCCACCCTTACTGATGGACGGGCCTCACACACCCATGCACCAGATAAGATAATAGCATTTGCAGCGATCTGCAGCCAGAAGTGCAAAGTGGGATGATCCATCTCAGCCTTCTCCAGTGGTTTCCAACATCACAGATGTGAGTTTTAAAGCAGTTCAGTTGAGTTTGAATAACATCAAGAAATGGTTAAGTAGTGCAAAGGCTATGGGCCCTGCCAATACTCTGGCAATAATACTGATGGCTTGTGCTCCAGAACTTGCCACCCACCAAGCCAAGTATGGCTCCAGCACTGGCATCTACCGACAATGTGGAACATTGCCCAGGGATGTTTAACACAAAAATACAGGGCAACCCAACCCAGCCAATTTCCCTCTATCAGTCCACACTCGATCAGCAGTAAAGTGATGGAAAATGTCATCAACAGGGCTACCAAGCAGCAGCTGCTCAGCAACAGTCAGCTGAGTGACACTCATTTTAGGCTCCACCAGGACCACTCAGCTCCCGATTGTGTTACCGCCCTGATTCACAACCTGACAACCAGCTGAATCCCAGAGGCGAGGTGAGAGTGACAGCCCAGTCCCACTCCAAGATCACTAATTCTAGCTGATTCCACCCTCATCTCAGCTCATATACTGAAACTCTCATCCATTGTGTGTTATCTCCAGACTTCATTTTCCAAACACACTCAGGGCCAGCTTCCCACATTCAACCTCCCTGTAATCTCAAGAAAGTCTAAATCTCTGCTTGTTGATTCATCAAAAGGCTCCTAATTATAATCAACATACAGCCATAGAGATGTACAGCAAGGAAACAGACCCTTCGGTCCAACCCGTGCATGCCGACCAGATACCCCAACCCAATCAAGTCTCACCTGCCAGCACCTGGCCAATATCCCTCAATTTAAAATTCTCACACTTGATTTAATTCCTGGCTGTGATAATCCCTAGCTCCCTGCACCATACACAGTTTGAGACCTCGACAACCCATTTTCTTCGAGACTCCCAACCATTTGTTAATTCATTACTTCACCTGTGTGGCTGTTTCTACAGTTGCTGAATCAGCATGGTCTGAAATTTGCAACCAAAATCTCACAGGTCTGCTTTCCACCTTTAAGACATTCCTCAAAACCTGCTTTTTGGCAATGCTTTTGATCACCTGACCTAATATCTCCATCTCTGGCCTTATGTCTAAAGTTCTCAATAGTATTTTTGTGAAATTATAAGCATCATAATAAAAATACAAACTGTTGTTGATTTGAACATTATTTTCAAATCATCACTGTTGCTGAATGACTACTCTGTAATGTCTCTTATCCAACCACATTGTAGGAGCACCTTCACCGCACAAACTGCAGCTGTACGAGAAAGTCAAACATTACCCTCTTCACAGGCAACAGAGTTTTGGCATTAATCACTGGTATCTGTGGAAGGAGAAACACAGTTGATGTTTCAGGGAGTGCAAAACAGATTACAGGGAATGAAAATGGTGCAGAATTTGACAGTCAGAAATGGAAGGAAAATACACTTGCTTATTGGATAAAAGAATTCTTGACTGTCAAAAATATTCAAGAAAAAAGTAATCTGATAATACAGCAGCACATGGTCAGGGCTGGGCCGCAGTGAAAAACCCTTTGTCTATAAAAGTAATAATACAATAGTAAACAGACCAAAAATACACCCATGGTTCGAGACTGAGGAAGCCAGATATTGACAAAGTGGTCATGAGGGAGCCCAGAGGTGAATCAGAGCAGTATCGGCTGCTATGATCCCAGTGACTCTATACTGGAGAAAGGCTGCACATGCGCCTGGCTGCACCTTGCCCCCTACAAAGATGGCGGCGGTGCACATGTCCAGTGAATCGTTGTCCCGAATAAAGATGGCGGCGCTCACTCAGGCCTGCAGCCGCGCTGAGGCCATTCCCAATTTACTGCAAACACGGAACTGAGACGTTCAATGTTGTGTTTTCCGACGTGCACAATTTGTTTGTAAAACCTCTCCGCTCACAGCAACACAGTTTTTCTCCCGTTTCCCTGTTTATTTCTTTCCTTACCGTATCCTTTCTCTCCATAACTTCCCGAGCATTCATTACATCGACACTGCGCCGCGCGCGAGGGTGATCACATGGTTTAGCTTAGCTCCGCCCTTCATTCACTTTGATTGGTTGGAGGACCAACATCCCGCTAGGTCCTCCAGATCCGCCTACCGTCCTTTCATTGGTCCGGTGCTGACATCAATCACCCGCGGGTCCCTTTGTTGGCGAGAGCATGCGCAGTGCGTCCTGCTTTAGCAGATACGTTGGGTAATGTGCGGAGGGTGAGAATTCCCTTTGTGTGAGCTCTGCAGTAGATTTCCTTTATTCATGGACGGAATTGCCTTCCTACTCCTGACTGTATAGCTGTGATTGACGAATCAATGCCATCTGAATCAGTACATAAACACCCCATTTTCATAACATCTGAGATCATTAGCACATTGTATCACACTCTTCTTTAGAAACAAAAAAAACATGAAATGGAGCCTCAAGGAATCGGAGCAGGAGTAGGGCATTCATCACCTTCAGCTTGTTCCCCCCATTCTATCAGATCATGGCTGGGCCAACCCAGACCTCAACACCTCTTTTATGCTTGATCCGCATAGCCGTCAACTGCTCAATATTTCAAAAATCTATCTGCCCTCTTTTAAAATAATTTGAGACAGAATCACAGATTCCCTACTATGTGGAAACAGGCCCTTCAGCCCAACAAGCCAGAACAACCCTCCGAAGAGTGACCCAACCATTCCCCTCCCACATTTAACTTTCACAATTGTTTGGGCGAGAAAATTCTAGCCATTCACAGAGAAAAAATTCTTTACTTTTTCTAAAATGAATGTTCCCTTATGTAATGTCCCCTGGTTTGAGACTTCACTGGTGCTAGAAGATCTAGTCAACATCTATCCTGTCAAGCTCCTCAGAATCTTGTTTCCATGAGATCACCCCTGCTTATCTATTCTTGATCGGTCAACCCTTTTCTCCTCAAAGCAGCTAAGTGAATCTTTTTTGAATAGTGTCCGATGTTAGTTTATCCTTTATTAAATATGGGAGCTAACAGTACTCCAAGTGAGGACTCAGCAATAGCCAGTGTGGTTAACCAATCCTCAGTCCATACTAATACATTACCCCAATACCATGAGCTCCTAAATTGTGCAATTAACTTTTATGTAGCACCTTATCATTTACATTTTTAAAATCCAAATACAGCGCATCATTGGATTGCCCTTTATCAGCCCTGCTTGTTATCTCATCAATGAACTGTTGTAAACTTGTCAAATATAGTTTAGCTTTCACAAAACCCAGTCTACCATGTTTAATGATAAGCTTTTCTAAATGTCCTGCAATTTCTTTCTTTCTTTAATATTCGACTCTGTAGATTCTTTCAGTAGATTTGCTAAGTATAATTCCCCTCTCTTAACTCCATGCGGACTCTGTCCAATCCTGTCACTGTTCAGTCAGAAACTTGACTGTACTCCAATATAGTTAGTAAATGTATCTGCATTTTTATTTTAAAAAATTAGTTCCTTATAAATGCTGGACCCATGCAGTATCAATAAATTAGTGACTCTGAATTTGGGTTATAATTTTTTTTTGTTAATTCCTTTTTGTACTGTGTTATGCAGACAGCACCAGGTGATCACTCTTAATTGTGAGTAACTTTGAAAATAATATATTTTAAAAATGACATGCCACAATGCTGCCTCATTATTGTGCAAGGAGGATTTTGCATTCAATAGTTTGCAGATACAATTGAACAGATTTTTGCTGCAATTTGTCCAGACTGCAGGTTACACCAAAGTGGCAACTCTGCTCTCAAATTCTTACTTGACACTGCCCAAGGCGATACTGATGGGACTTCACTTTGCCATTCTTGTTCACCAGCTTTATTTCCAGGTTTAATTATATAATCATTCTAGAGCTTGTAATTTTAGACAACTTCTCTTTTAGGTACATATGTAAATATCATACTGAAATGTTGCACTGAATGGTACCAAATCTGAAATTAGTCTCTAATCTTATAGTAACATGCTCTGACCCTTCTACATATGTATTGGCATAAGTCTATGCCAGTTATTTTTCTGAAGCCTGTGATTCCTGATGAACGGCTTATGCCCGAACCACTAACTCTCCTGCTTCTCGGATGCGGCCTGACTTGCTGTGCTTTTCCAGCATGACAGTTTTCGACTCTGATATCCACTTCTTTGGTCATCACTTTCTCCTTTGATCAACAAAAAATATTCTTGGTTTAATCTTCTCAAAGTGCAATAGGAACCAATGCATGAAATTCAGATATCTCACATTTACCTTAACTATGTGAAGACTAAGACATTACTAAATTATTGTCAGTAATTGAAACCGTGCTGACAAACTTGTGCAGTATCAGTGCCTCGCCTTCAGAGTGTTCCCAGATATCGCGCAGCTGCAGTATTTTGTTTTGCACTCAGCTATATGTTGTTCTCACTTGTGTCTTTGTGAAAGGTTACAAAATTAACTTGGATGAAGGAACTTATGATTTCTTTAACCAACGTTGGGAGAAAAAAAGTCAGTATTTCAAGTGCTGATTAAGTAAAATAAACTGATAATCAGTAGAAAGGGTTTACGATGGATATGGAACAAATGCTGGCAAATGGGACTAGATTAATTTTGGATATCTGGTCAGCATGGGCAAGTTTGACTGAAGGGTCTGATTTTGTGTTGTACAACTGTGACTTCATTCTCTCAATTATTCAAGAAGTTGAATACTTCAAGGAGTAAAAGGAGAGTTTATGCAGAGAATGCACTTGAAATGATGATTGAGGTATATCAAACTCACATTGTTTCATGACCTTTTCCTCTGGGTTCTTCAATGAACAAACTTGTTTTATTATCTGAATAACTATGTATCATGTGATTTGTTTCACACAAAATATTTCGTTAGGATCTGGTGAACTATTAAGAAGTGTTCATGTTTAAAATTTAGGCAGCGTGATTGTTAAGCAAGAAAAGGTTGGCGTTTTACTCCCACTGAATCATTGCTCTATAAAGGGTAACAAGCTTTTTATCTTTTCTGGGCAATTGAATATATGGAAGTCAATTCTGAAGGAAAAAATCCTTGTTGGTAATGTTTCCACATATGTGGAGTAATTGCTTCTGATCTCTCTTCAGGTTATAGAGGCTCGGAAAGAAATGAGTTGGCCAAAGTTAGCAACATCATTTGGATGGACTCTGCTCATTGGGGAAACTTGCAGGATCTGTAGAAGGAACACATGTTTCAGAGTGTATGCAATAAACCTGAACATTGTGTAAAAGAAAACAGAGCTTGGGAGCCGACTGGAGCAGCAAAGAAGCTCGTATTGTTTTTTAAATTTCCGAGCTTGCCAAATTATTGTTGGTAAACGCAGGTGACTTTATCAAAGCACATTTCACATGCCCTGGCTCGGAATTTGGTCCCAACTCTGTCAGTCCATCCATTATTATGTATAACAGGTATTTTAAATGTGAGCAATCCATTTAACTATTTGAATTGAATACTTCAGTGGTTATATCCTCTTGGATTCTTAATTTCAAATTACTCAATGTGATTTTTTTGTCCCCTCTGAATTTGCCTAGCACTGGGCAGTTCTGGAATGTTCCAAATATTTACAATAGATGCATTCACACTATTGAAGGCAACCTGGCAGATTTGAATACCATTCAGGTAGTCAACTACAATACATAAGTAACTTTATGAATTGCTTACTGCACACCAACACAAGCCAAGTACTATTGAAACCACAGATTGTCTCCCAAGGATTCCAAAATCTAAACAGTGCATTCCAGATATGCTCACTATCACCATCTGGGAGCAGTCTCCCAAAGTGCTCCCAGAACTTAGAAAGCACATACACTGCCCTCCAAAGCTAAATCTGCTCTCACAGGCTTCACTCTTATTGCATACAATGACATTTATTGTCCAGTTCTTTAACGTGACAAATGATTTTACAACAACTTATAAAATACTTTAAATCCTGGAGAAATGTGATGTCAGCCCTTTGTAGAAGTGAATGGAAAGTGTGATGTTTGTTTGACCTTTGGCTCTATGTATCAGACTGAACTGAACCTTTAGCAAGATGTGAGATGTTTCCCACACACTTTGTTTAAAAAAACAAAGATTATGTTCTGAGATTAAAATGTTCAATCAGGTTTAATAAAAATCCTTCCAAAAATTGAGAGTTTGACTTCAGCTCCTTTAAAGAGACTTGCTCTTGGCCTTCAATTTTGTGACATGTGATCATTCTTTGGTAAAGGTGGCTGTGTGCAACACTGCAGGATGTTGTGCTGAAGTGCCTCATTGGGTGGATGAGCTTTATTACTGGTGTAACTTGGCTAATTTTGAGATGGAATATTATTGTGAGTTAAATCTTTTTAAAGTGTTTAAAATGTTTTTAAACTGAGGCATGCTTGTGTAACTCAAGTGTGGAAACTATGCTCATGTTTGCAATGAACCTTTCACTTTTGAAGATTAGCATTTTCCGATCTGTTTTGTAAATAAAGTTCACTATAGAAAGCACAGTGCTAAAGAACCACAGGTCCAGCAGCATCTCTGTGGGGGAAAAAAAACATTGTAAGTTTAAAGTCTTATGACCATTTGTCCGTTCAGACGAAGAGTCACTGAAATTGAAATGTAACATTATTTTTCTCTTCACCGATGCCCTCAGAACTGCTGAGTTTCTCCAGCACTTTGTTTCTGAGGTTCAGATCTCCAGCATCTGCAGTTTATTGTTTTGTTATAGATCCTATGATTTGACTTGGGGAGCAAGAGGCAGCAACTGTGATCATCTCGGATAAAACTCCCCAACCATGGAAAACAAACACATAGTTCTTTATACTTTGCAAAACACGACTGTAAATAAGAAATGCAATTAAGCTAAGTGCAAGGTGGCATACCACTGGCCTTGTCTCAAACTTGCTACTCATCTTTGAGGACTAATCTGTCAGAATTGTGTTTGCTCGCTTCCTTTGAGATCACAGTCCACAAATGTCCCAGTTACAATTCCTGGGCCAGGCCCGGTTACCACATTGCAGTGGGGTGGGGAGATTTAGGTCAGCCTGAAGTTTTTGTTCATAACAACATTGCAGGTTGAAGTTGACAGTTTTGACGAATATTGCGTCATCAAACTTGGAGGAAATCCTTCCGAATGTATTGATTAACTGGACTGAGCCTGTTTACATGCAGCCCTGTTCGTAGTGCGGTCATATTCTCAGTTAATAATCACACAACACCAGGTTATAGTCCAACAGGTTTAAATGGAAGCACACTAGCTTTCGGAGCACTGCTCCTTCATCAGGTGATTGTAGAGGGCACAATTCTAAGGCACAGAATTTATAGCAAAAATTTAGTGTGATGTAACTGAAATTATCCATTGAAAAATACCTTGATTGTCTGTTCAGTCTTTCATCTGTTCAAATACCATGATAGTTTCACTTCTTTCTTGTGTAAATCACAAAACCTTTTTTTAAAAGTTGCATCCCTGACAGTGGCCCATCAAATCACTCATTGTATTCATCACTGCACAGTCTCAACAAAGGAATGAAACTGGACGGCCAACATTACATCTACCAATGCACTGGAAAATACATCACAATCAGCCCTCTTGACCCTGCAACTTCTGTCTCACTGTGGGCCAACAACAGCAGCAGAACTGTACTCCAGCCCAATCTGAAATCTCATGGCCTGGTATATTCCTCATTCAACCATTAACATCAAGCCAGGGGATCAACCCTAGTTCAGTGGAAAGTTCTGCAGGGTATGCCAGGAGCAATACCATGCATATCTAAAAATGAGGTGCCAACCTGGTGAAGCTACCCAACCTGCATGCCAAACAGCACAAGCAACACCAAATAGAACTATGTGATCCAACAACCAATGGATCAGATCTGAGTTCTGCCACACCTAGTCAGGAATGGTGATGGACAATTTAACAACTCACTGCAGGAAGCATCACAGATATCCCCACCCATACTGATGGAGGGATCTCACACATCCATGCAACAGACAAGACAACAGCATTTGCAGCAATCTTCAGCCAGCAATGCCAAGTGGATGAGCCTTCTACATTGGTCCCAGACATCACAGACATGAATCAACTTGGTTGAAAACTTATTTCAAATCAGATCAAGAAATGGAGAAGAAGTGTAAAGGCTGTCGGCCCTACCAACATTGTGGCAATAATACTGATGGCTGTGCTCCAGAAATTGCTGCCCACCTAGACCAGTCCAGCACTGGCACCTACTGACATTGTGGAACATTTCCTAGGGATGTTCAACACACAAACGCAGGACAGATCCAACTCAGCCAATTTCCCTCCATCAGTCCACACTTGCTCAGCAGTGAAGTGATGGAAGGTGTCATCAACAGTGCTGTCATGCAGCTGCTCAGCAATAACCTGCTCAGCGATGCCCAGTTTGGGTTCTGCCAGGGCCACTCAGTTCCTGAGCTTGTTACAGACTTGATTCACAAACTGACAAACAGCTGAATTCCAGAGGTGAGGTGAGGGTGATAGCCCAGTCCCACTCCAAGACCACTATTTCGACTTCAGTGATATCACCGGACCTCACCACAATCTCAGCTCATTTGCTGAAACTCTCATTCATTCATTTTGTTAACTCTAGATTTCATTATCTAAACCCACTCCTGGCCAGCATCCCACAATCACCCTCCCTATAATCTCCAGAATATTGAAAACTCTACCGCCCAAGTGCTCACTTGTACCAGAACTTGCTGATCCATCAAAAGGCTCCCATTTATAAGCCACAACAATTTACTTTCACACACTTGATTTAATTCCTGGCTGTAATCATTCCTGCACCACACACCCTTTCGTATCTCAATAACTCATTTTAGTTTAGACTCCCAATGATGTGTTTATTTTTGAGTTCAGCTGTGTGACTGTTTCCATAGATTCCAGGACAACACGGTCTGGAATTCCCACCCTCTAAGATCTGCTTTCTTCCTTTAAGGCATTCCTGAAAAATTGCTAATTTGGCAATGGTTTTGGTCACTGGACATAATATTCTCCAGCTGTGGCCTTATGTCAAAAGGTCTCAATATTTTTGTGAAATTAAAAACATGTTGATTTGTATCGATATCTTCTACTTTTCACTACCACTGAGTGAATAATCTGTAATGTCTCTTACCCAACCACGTTGTGGGAGCGCCTTCACCATTCAAACTGCAGCAGTACAAGGAAGTCAAACATCACCCTCTCCACAGGCAACAGGGCTTTGGCAATGATCACTGGGATCTGTGGAAGGAGAAATACACATGATGTTTCAGGGAGTGCAATATGAATTGTAGGGAATGAAAATGGTGCAGAATTTGACTGTCAGAAATGAAAGAAAAATCCACTCACTATTGGAAAAAGGAATTCTTGACTGTCAAAAATATTGTGGAAAAAATAACCTGATAATGGAGCAGCATATGGTCAGGAGTCGGGCAGCAGTGGACAATCCATTTACAAAAAGGTCTGTGAATGTAATAGTAAAATACGAAACATGGCAAAGATACACTCATGTGAGACTGAGGAAGCTAGATAATGAACAAATGGACATCAAGGAGCCCAGAGGTGAATCAGAGCAGTGTTCACTTTTATGATCCCGCAGTCAGAGATGTCTAGCACAAAAACAGACTCTTCAATCCATCCATCTATGCAAACCAGATATTCTAAACTATTCCCATTCGCCAGCACTTGACCGACATCCCTCTGAACCGTTCCTATTCAGATGCCTTTGAAATGTTACAATTTTGGTTGCCCTTTTGGCTCCTTTTGTATTTTCCGATGTGCACCAAATGTTTATAAAACCTCTCAGCCTATACCAAAACCATTTCCCTCCCACTTCCTGCTGTTTATTTCTTTCCTTACCAACAGCTCTCCATCCACACATCCCGCACATCCGCGCCCACCGTGAGGATGATCACGTGGTATAGTCTAGTCCCGTCCCTCATTTACTCTGATTGGTCGGAGGACCAAATGCCCCGCCAGGTCCTCCAGCTGTGCCCCTGCCTTTCCATTGGTCTTCAGCTGACATCAACTACCAGGGGCCCATTGTTGCCTGGAGCATGCGCACTGCTTCGTGGCTTTTGTTGCTGTTTATCAGTTACAAGAGTGAGACACAAAGTTAAAAATCACACAACCACCTGATGAAGAAGCTGCAAAGCGAGTGCTTCCAAATAAACCTGTTGGACTATAACCTGGTGTTCTGTGAATTTTAATTTTGTCCATCCTAATCCAACACCAGCACCTGTAAGTCAAGAGTGCGGGAAGAATTCAATATATAACAACAAAAGAACTAGGAACAGGAGAAGGCCGTCCTGCCCTTTGAGCTCGCTCTGCCATTCATTAAGATCATGGCTGATCATTTCGTGGACACAGAACCATTTACCAACGTTCTCACCATATCCCTTAATTAATTTGTTATTTCTTTTAAAAAAAAAGTTATCTTAGCTTTAAAAACGTTGACTGAACTAGCATCAACTACTTCCCTGGGCAATGAATTCCATCGAGGTCAAGAAGTTCTTCTCAATTCAGTCCTAAATTTGCTGCCTCTAATCTGGAGGTGATGCCCTCTTGTCCTGGCTTCACCTGCCAGTGGAAACATTCTCTCTACTTCTACTTTATCCATTCCATTCATTATTTTATATGTTTCCATTCTTCTGAATTCCAATGAATACAATCCCAATGTACTCAGTCTCTGTTAAGCCAACTCCCTCAACTCCGGAATCAACCTAGTTAACCTCCTCTGCACCCCCTCTAGGGCCAGTACATCCTTGAGCAAGTAAGGAGACAGAAACTGCATGCAATACTCCAGGTGTGGCCTCACCAGCACCCAATACAGCTGGAACATAACCTCTGCTTTTAAACACGGTCCCTTCAGCAATGAAGGCCAAAATTCCATTTGCTTTCTGAGTTGATTGTTGTACCTGGTAACCAACCTTCATGCAGAAGGTTACTCAGGTGCCCCTGCATAGCAAATGATGCAACTTTTTAAAACTCAAGTAATAATCTCTTTTTTAATGTTACTCCAACCAAACAGTATGACTTGACATTTATGGACATTCTATTCCAAATGCCAGACCATTGCCCACTCACTCAATGTATTTAGGTTCCTCTGCAAAGATTCACAGTCCTCCGCACACTTTGTTCTGCTTCTCATCTTAGTGTCATATGCAAACTTTGACACCCTACATATGTGGTCGCCAACTCCAAATCATCTGTATCAATTCTAAATAATCGCAGTCCCAACACTGATCCCTGAGGCACACTATTAGTCACTGATTGCCAGCCAGAATAGTACTGATTTATCCCCACACTTTACTTCCTGTTAGTCAACCAATCTTCTATCCATGCTAATACTCTACTCCTCATGCCATGCACCTTTATATTATGCAACAGCCTCTTGCACAGCACCTTGTTGAAGGCTTTTTGGAAATCCAGGTACACCGCATCCACTGGGTCCCTGTTGTCCACCTTGCTCGAAATGTCTTCATAGATTTCAAAAAGATTTGTGAAGCAAGACCTGCCCTACATGAACCCATGCTCTGTCAGTCCAATGGGACAATTTCAATTGAGATTCCCTGCTATTTCTTCCTTGATAATAGACCCAAGCATCTTTCCCACTACAGAGAATAAGCTAACTTGTGTATAATTCCCCACCTTTTGTCCACCTCCTTTTTTAAAAAAGTGGCATCACTTTTGCTGCTTTCCAATCTGCTGGGACTGCCACAGAGTCCAGTGAATTTTGGAAAATTACTGCCACTGCATTTGCTATTTCTCCTGGCATCTCCTTTAGTACCCTGGGATGCATTCCATCAGGGTCTGAAGACTTTTCTGTCATTAGCTCAATTACCTCCAACAGTCCAACATTAGCTGTTCCGTAATAATGATCGTTTCCAAACCCTCACCTATCTTTGTCTCTTTGCTAATTATTGGCAAGATATTAGTGTCCTTCACTGTGATATCCCATAATTAAATGTTCCTTCTCATTTTCCACGGGACCAACATTTACTTTAGCCACTCTTTTCTGATTCAATATAAAATTTTGCTATCTGTCTTTATAGTCTGTGCTTGTTTATTTTTCTCATGTTCTATCTTACGTTTCTTTATAGCTCTTCTGTGGCTTTCTGTTGACATTTAAAGTTTTCCCAGTTCAAGTTTCAGGCTGTTTTTGGCCACTTTGTATGCCTTCTCTTTCAATTTGATCGCTTTCCTTAGATACCCATTGCAGAGTATGCCTTTTCTTACAGTCCTTCCTTTTCACTGGAATGTACCATTGCTGAGCACTTTGTAAAATGCCTTTGAAAATCTTCCACTGCCCATCAACTGTCCCACCATAAAATCTTTGTTTCCAGTCTACTTTATCCAGGTTCTCCCTCATTTTATTGTAGTTCCCTGTGTTGAAGCACAGGACCCAGGTATTAGATTTTATCTTCACACTCTCCATATGTATTCTAAATTCAACCATACAGTGATCACTTCTTTCAAGAGGATCCCTAACTCTGAGGTCATTAATTATTCCTGTTTACTGCACAGGGCCAGATGCTGGATAGATTGCTCCCTTGTCAGTTCCATTTCATAGTTTTCTTGAACAGTATCATGGATACACTTAATAAACTCAAGGCTACTCTGACTGAGCTGGTTCGATCAATCTACATGTAGATTACAATCACCCATGATAATAGCCATACCATTTTTACGGGCAATAGTTATTTCTTTGTTCATTGCCCATCCCAATATGATGTTATTATTTGGTGGCCTGAACACTTACACCTGTCAGTGACTTTCTTGTTAGAATTTTGAATGCATCATTCTTGTTTCTCCTAATGTACGGCAATAACAACAACTACTTGAATTGTATGGAATAGTTTACACTGGCAAATCTCCTAAGGTGCTTCATGGATGATCAAAACATTGATTAAAGAGAATGATTTTAAAATACATCTTAAAGGAGGATAGAGAAGGTTAGGGAGAGTATTCCATTGACAGCACCATTCATGGAGTGATGCAGGTGGGGTGGGTTGGAAAAGGAATGTGCAAAGGGGAAATGGAGGAGCACAGGCAGTGCATAAGGTCTTAAGGATAGAGGAGGTTCCAGACTGAGTCTGTCTGTCAGAGAGTATGGCTGCCTCATGGAGTTTGAAGCTCTGCAATGGGTCCATACATGTCACATTAGTCGAGGAGAGTATAACGGTGTCTGAGAGAACTTTTGATGAGGACTAGTCTTCTGAGATAGTATGGGCTGAGGTTAGAAAGAGAAGAGGAGAGGTCACACTGCTTGGAGTTTTTTTTATATATAGGCCTCCGCAGAGTTCCAGGGAGGTGGAAGAGAGGATTAGCAAAATTATTATGGATAGGAGTGAAAGTAACAGGATGGTCATTATAGGGGACTTTAACTTCTCCAAAATTGACTGGAAATACTCTAACTCTAATACGTTGGATGAATCGGTTTTTATCCCATGTGAACAGGAGGGTTTCCTAACACAGTATGTTGAAGGGCCAACAAGAGGGGAGGCCACATTAGATCTGGTCCTTGGTAATGAACCAGACTAGGTGTTTGATTTAGTTGTAGGTGAGCACTTTGGAGAGTGTGACCATAATTCAGTTAAGTTTAGTTTAGTACATGCCACAGGTCAAGAGTTATTGATGGGGCAAGGGCAATTATAATGCTATTAGGCAAGAATTAGATGCACAGAATGGGGTAGCAAAATGCAGGGTATGCAGACAATGGAAATGTGGAGCTGGTTTAAGGAACAGATATTGTGTGTCCTTGATAGGTATGTCCCTGTCAGGCAGGGAGGAAGTGATAAGGTAAAGGAACCTTGGTTTACTGCGGAAACTGCATCTCTTGTTACGAAGAAGAAGGAGGCTTAGGTGTTGATGAGGCAAGATAGTTCAGATGAGGCGATGGAGGATTTAAAGAGAGAGTTAAAAAGAGCAAAGAGAGGACACGACCAGTCTTTAACAATTAGAATAAAGGAGAACCCTAAAGCTCTCCATAGGTATGTGAGGAATAAAAAGATGATTAGGGTAGGAATAGGGCCAATCACAGACAGAATGGGAAGATGAGTGTTGACCCTGTGGAGATCAGAGAGATGCAAAATGAACATTTCTCATCGGTTTTCAGTCAGGAAAAGGAGAATATTGTAGAGGAGGAGAATGAGGTATGAGATTTTTGACTAGAAATTATCAAGGTTAGTTACGAACAAGTGTTATCAATGCTGGAAGGAGTGAAAATAGACAAGTCCCCTGGGCTGGATGGGATTTATCCGAGGATTCTGTGGGAAGCTAGGGAGAAGGTAGCATAGCCTTTGGCTTGGATATTTGAGTTGTCATTGTCTGCAGATTTGGTACCAGAGCACTGGAAGATTGCAAATGTTGTGCCCTTTTTCAAGAAGGGCTGTAGAGATGACCCAGGTAATTATAGACCAGTGAGCCTTACTTCTGTTGTAGGAAAGGTTTAGGAAAGGATTATAAGAGATAAGATTTATAATCATCTGGCTAACATCAATTTGATTTCAGACAGTCAACTTGGTTTTGTCAAGGGCAGGTCATGTCTCACAAACCTCATTGAGTTTTTTGCGAAGGTAACCAAGCTTGTAGTTGAGGGTAGGGCATTTGACGTGGTACACATGGACAAAAGTAAAGCCTTCGACAAGGTTCCACATGGTAGGCTGTTGGAGAAAATGCAGAGGAATATAATTGAGGGTGATTTAGCAGTTTGGATTAGAAACTTGCTCTCTGAAAGAAAGCAGCGAGTGGTGGTTGATGGAAAATATTCAGCCTGGAGTCCAGTTACGAGTCACGAGCCACCAGGATCTGTTTTGGGACCACTGCAGGTACAGGCGAATGGATTAGGAAATTTGCAGATGACACTAAAGTCAGTGTAGTAGTGGACAGTGTGGAAGAATGTTACAGGTTGCAAGGGGACTTGGATAAACTGCAGAATTGGGTTGAGAGTTGTCAAATAGAGTTCAATGCAACTAAATGTGAGGTGATGCACTTTGAGAAGCATAACAGGAAGGCTGAATACTGGGTCAATGGAAAGATTCTTGGTAGTTTGGTGTGCAGAGGGATCTTTGAGTCCATGTGCATAGAACCCTGAAAGTTGTCACCCAGGTTGATTTTGCTGTTGAGAAGGCAAATGTTGTGTTCGGTTTCATTCGTGGAAGGATTGAGTTCCGAAGTTGAAATACCATACTGCAACTATACAAAACATTGGTGCAGCCACACTTGGAATATTGTGTTCAGTTCTGGTGCCCATATTTCCGGAAGGCTCTGGAAACATTGGAAAAGGTGCAGAGGAGATTTACCAGAACATTGCCTGGTGTGGAGAGAAGGTCTTGTGAGGAAAGGCTGAGAGACTTGAAACTCTTCTCAATGGCAAGAATAAGGCTAGAGGGGATTTGATAGAGACATACAAGATGATCAGAGGATTAGAAAGGTAGACAGTGGAAGTATTTTTCCTAGGATGATGACGTCAGTGTGAGGGGATTGGGGGTGGAACTCTGCTCATGACTCCACCTCCATTCCCCCCACTCCAGTTACAGGCTCCACCCCCACTCCCAGCTCTACACCCATACCAGATCCCAGCTCCCAGCCCTGCCAAGTTTTCACCATCCCTCCAGACCTTCCCCTCACTGAGGACGAACGATCAGTTCTCAGAAAAGGCCTCACCTTCATCACCCTCCGTCCATGCATCAATGAATCTAATACACGCTGTGACGTCGAACAATTCTTCTGTTGCCTCCGTCTCCATGCTTACTTTCACAATCAGTACTCCTGTCCACCTTCCGAGGACCCCTTCACCCACCTCCAACACACTGCATCCACCTGGACACCACGTGCTGGCCTATTACCTGCCATCGACCTCTTCATTTCCAACTGCCACCTCATTAACCACCTCAACCTGGCTACCCCCCTCCCCCACTCAATCCTCTCATGCTCACAACACGCAGCCCTCCAATCCCAACCTCACCATTTCGCCAGCAGATAAAGGGGGCACAGTGGTAGACTGGCGCACTGACCTCTACACCGCTGAAGTCAAACGTCAACGCGAGGACACCTCTTCCAACTGCCCCCTCGACCATGACCCCATCCCCCCCCACCCATCACCAAACCATCATCTCCCAGACCACACAGAACCTCATCACCTCAGGAGATCTCCCACCCACAGCTTCCAATCTCAGTCCGGGAACCTCGCACTGCCCGGTTCTACCTCCTTCCCAAGATCCACAAGCCTGACCACCCTGGCTGACCCATTGTCTCAGCATGCTCCTGTCCCACTGAACTCATCTCTACCTGTCCTATCCCCCCAGTCCAGGAACACCCCACATATGTTCAAGACACCACCCATGCCCTCCACCTCCTCCAAGACTTCCGTTTCCCCGGCCCCTAACGCCTCATCTTCACCATGGATATCCAATCCCTCTACACCTCCATCCGCCATGACCAGGGCCTCCAAGCCCTCTGTTTTTCCCTCTGCCGACGTCCCCAACAGTACCCTTCCACTGACACTCTCATTTGTTTGGCCGAACTGGTCCTCACCCGAAACAATTTCTCCTTCAAATCCTCCCACTTCCTCCAGACCAAAGAGGTAGCCATGAGAACACATATGGGCCCCAGCTATGCCTGTCTCATTGTTGGCTATGTAGGACAGCCGATCTTCCATAATTACACCGGCACTACCCCCCACCTCTTCCTCTGTTACATTGATGACTGCATTGGCGCCACCTCGTGCTCTCACAAGGAGGTTGAGCAATTCATCAACTTCACAAACACATTCCACACTGACCTTAAATTTACCTGGACCATCTCTGACACCACCCTCCCCTTCCTGGACTCTCAATTTCCAAGAATGACGACCGACTTGACACTGACATTTTTTACAAACCCACCGACTCCCACAGCTACCTGGATTACACCTCTTCCCACCCTACCTCTTGCAAAAATGCCATCCCGTATTCCCAATTCCTCAGCCTCTGCCGTATCTGCTCCCAGGAGGGTCAGTTCCACCACAGAACACACCAGGTGGCCTCCTTCTTTGGAAACTGTAATTTCCCTTCCCACGTGGTTAAAGATGCCCTCCAACGCATCTCATCCACATCCTGCACCTCCCCACTCAGAACCCACCCCTCCAACCGTAACAAGGACAGAACGCCCCTGGTGCTCACCTTCCACCCCACTAACCTTCACATAAACCAAATCATCCGCCAACATTTCCGCCATCTCCAAACAGACCCCACCACCAGGGATATATTTCCCTCCCCAACCCTTTCTGCCTTCCGCAAAGACCGTTCCCTCCGTGACTACCTGGTCAGGTCCACGCCCCTCACAACCCACCCTCCCAACCTGGCACCTTCCCCTGCCACCACATGAATTGCAAAACCTGTGCCCACACCTCCTCCCTCACCTCTATCCAAAGCCCTAAAGGAGCCTTCCAAATCCATCAAAGTGTTACCTGCACATCCACTAATATCATTTATTGTATCTGTTGCTCCCAATGTGGTCTCCTCTACTTTGGGGAGACTGGACACCTTCTGAGGAGTGCTTTAGGGAACATCTCCGGGACACCCGCACCAATCCACCCCACCGCTCTGTGGCCCGACATTTCAACTCTCCCTCCCACTCTGCCGAGGACATGGAGCTCCTGGGCCTCCTTCACCGCCGCTCCCTCACCACCAGATGCCTGGAGGAAGAACGCCTCATCTTCCGCCTTGCAACACTTCAACCCCAGGGCATCAATGTGGACTTCAACAGTTTCCTCATTTCCCCTTCCCCCACCTCATCCCAGTTCCAAACTTCCAGCTCAGCACTGTCCCCGTGACTTGTCCTACCTGCCTATCTTCTTTTCCACCTATCTACTCCATCCTCCGACCACCCCCAACCTATCACCTTCATCCCCTCCCCCACTCACCCATTGTACTCTAAGCTACTTTCTCCCCACCCCCACCCTCCTCTAGCTTATCTCTCCACGCTTCAGGCTCTCTGCCTTTCTTTCTGACGAAGGGCTTTTGCCCGAAACGTCGATTTTACTGCTCCTCGGATGCTGCCTGAACTGCTGTGCTCTTCCAGCACCACTAATCCAGAATCTGTACCCCACCACATCACTTTGCCCGACAATCGTGGTATCTGGCTGTGCACAAGGAGGAGTGGCACAGTCTGTTCTGGGATGCACTGGGGCCCTGAAACACATGGTAAAGACTAAAATCACCAGAGCATTGAGAGCCCCACCACATTGTTTGCATGTTCTATTGTTTTTACTCTTCCTGCCTTCCCTTGTTTTTTCTTAATAAAGTTGTTATTGCACACCCCTGCATAAGCTGTGAAATGAACTCAGGCCTCTCGATCCAAGATTCGGGATATTTTCACCACATCACAAGGCATCGACTCTAACTTCCCTTGTCCCTTAGCCTGCTGAGTCGTGCCTGAATCAACTCCACAATTGGGAGTAAGGGGCGGAACAGGAGGACCGAGCAGCGGCCGGTCGTCTAACCACAGTGAGTGAGGAGCAGGGCCAAAGCATTCTCGGGGAGTGAACGCTTCAGGATTGGTCAGAAAGCAAACTTTTGCAGGATTGATCATTCTCACTACATAGTGGAGCATTAAACCTCTCCCATAAATCAATGTGAGAGTTTAAAGAAATAGTTGAGATGTAAATCTGATAACGTACATTAGGGAGATTTAAACAATCCTTAGATAAACACATGGATGATTTTGCAATAGTGTAGGGGGACGAGCTGAGAATAATTCATAGGTCGGTTTACACAACTCGAGTAAGAAACTTATTTTCAAACTCCCAGAACGATTGGTAATTTATATACCTGGCTAGTATGGTTAAGTTGGACCAAACAATCTATTTGCATACTAATCATCTCAATGACTATAAGTTGACAGAACAATTGTTAATGACTATTATTTCACCCATGATCCTGTGCAGATATGAATATTCTCTGTAAACTCACTGATAACCTTAGACGCACGCGCAGTTTGGTTTCTATGCAGAGCATGCGCAGTGTCACATTGATCAGGTGACGGAGAAAGATAGAGATGGAGCTGATTTCTCCCGCAGCGGCTGCGATCAGCTTCAGAGAGCGGCGCTTAGAGCCGGTGTGTGGGAGCCTCGCTGGGAGAAAGGAGCGGAGAGAATTCACAAGTCCTGGATACAGGTTAAAAATAACTCGAAAAAGACCCTTCAGGCCCGGGTAAGGAGGTGGCGGTCTCTGATCAGGGAAGGGGCCCAGAGTCACGGCCGCCATTTGTTTGAGGGAAGAGGGAGCGCGGGCCTGAGGGCCGCCATCTTGAGAAGGTCAAGGTTCAGGAGGGCGGGGCTCTCGGGGTCTGTAGAACAATCAGAGGAAAGGGAAGCCCCATTGTTATTGATTAATCCCACGAACACAGCGTCACTGGGCGATCCTGCAGGAATATCCTCTCTCAGTCCTGCTGGGATGTTTCACCCAATCAGAACCAGCAGCTCTCCTCCTCTCTCAGCTCCCCTTCTGTCCTTCCTTCAGCATCTGGCCCCTGGAACATTGAGCTGCCTGTCCTGTCCCTCCCTCAGCTGTTGTTCTGTAATACCTGTGATATCCCAGACCCATCTTAGATTACTTCACTAAAGATAGGAATACACCCGATGGATTGTTCTTAACATCAGCAATTGTTTAATAATCACTTACAGGTTTTTAATTACATCGTTTTTGAAGCATTTACTTCACATTCAATCATTTGCAATGGTGGGATTAGAACCTGTGTCCAGAGAACACTTGCTGAGTTTCTGGATAAATTGTCACACAATAATGCCACTAGGCCATCACTTCGCCTGCTCACAGTTTGTATATCCCAGTGCAACATGAATCAAAACCCTTTCTTCCTGCACAATTGTTTGACCCAGCACTCCGGTGATGTGACTCTCCATGTGGTATCCCTCACTGTGTGGGTCTAATTGCTGCCTCTGTCAGCGTCTCTCACTTTTGAAGCTACTCCAGATCATGAGCCAACAGAATTCTCCACTCCAGAGCGATGAGGCAGCACAGGTCAGGAATGGAGACTGGGATTTTCCAGATCTCTGTGGGGCTCAGTGCCATTCTATGTGTAGCCCTCAAAGCTTTAGTCTAATTTCCCATTCTGCCTATTTCTGTGTCTTCTACAGGTACTCATGGAGTTCCTGACTCAATAGACTTGCGAACTGCTGGTTGGGACGATGGTTGGTCAGCCAGAAAGACAAAGTCAGGGAGGTCGGGATTCTTCAATAAATCCTGCTGCCAGGTAAGATCATTCCAGTGCACAGAGCAGAAAGTAATAAAGGGGTTCCAAACATCAGCTAACAAAACATGACATAGGGAAAGTGCTGGAGAGGGAGCACAGTACAGGCACACCCCAGGCTCAATCCCCACGCCTGCTGCACATTTTGTTGCAATGAGACAGCATCGGGAGTTCCCAGTTTTCAGTCCAGGCCTGTGCTTTCTTAGGGAGCATCAGAACAACTGAGGGCAAAGCAGGCCTCCCCCGAGAGTGTGGTAATGCTGCCTGGGATCTTTCTGTTCCCTATTCCCTCTCCAACACTGTATCTATGGCTTGTATTGAGGACCAGTGTCTTCATTCATTCTAACTCCTATAACAGTTCCTATATCTGTCATCTCCTCCCCTTTCACCAATTATTTCACATATTTGAAACCTCCAGTCCAGATGACCATCCGTATCGCTGTAACTTGCTTCAGTCTCTACAACATGCTTTGTCTCGATAGTCTCCTCCTCCAATAACTGGAGACATAGGGTCTGTTTCTGTGCGGCATGACTCTTCGGCCGAGGTTTCCTAAATGGAATGAGTTGCGTTTGCCTGTGTTTGGCCTATATCCCTTCAAACCTTCTCCTCTCCATGTACCTGCCCAAGTGTCTTTTCCATGTTGTAATTGTACTTGTTTTTACCATTCCCTCTGGCAGTCCATTCCATCCATGCACCATCCTCTGTGGATAATGTTGCCCCTCAGCTCCCTCTTTAAATCCTTGCTCTCACACCTCATGTTTATGCCTCTAGCTTTGGACTCACCTACCCTTGGCTATTCACCTTACTTAGACCCTACATGGTTTCATAAACCTTTATAAGGTCACCCCCTGGCCTCCCCTGCCCAGGAGAAATATTGACGACAATGTTACCAATATCTCCACCTCATGTACTCAATGCTCTAACCAATGAAGACAAGGGTGCCAATTGCTGCTTTCAACACCCTGTCACCCTGTGATGCCAGTCCAAGGAACAATGTAACTGCACCCCTTGGTCTCTCTCTTTTCTCCAACACTGTCCAGGGCCCGACCATTACCCGTGTTAGTCCTCCCTGGTTTGTCTGAACTAAATCCAACACCTGAATTAAACTTCATCTTTCATTCCTTGGCCCACTGGCCCAGTTGATTAACATCCCCTTCGATAACTATATTCCCTACCCACTCTTCCACTAATCTTGGTATCCATAAACAAACTAACAGGGACTCCTATATTTTCACTCAAATTGTTTATGTAAGTGGTGCACAACAGTGGTCCCAGCACCAATCCTTACAGCACATTGCTGGTCAGGGGCCTCCAGTCTGAACAACAACCCTCTCCCACCACCCTCTGTCTCCCACTGTCATCCCATTTTGTATCCAGTTGGCTCAGAATGACCTCCAACAACTGACCCACCCTGATGTCTGGCTCATCAGTCTGTAGTTCCCTAGCTTTCTCTTGCAGCCTTTCTTAATTAATGACACAACATTATAATCATAGTCAGGGAGTCATACCGCACTGTCCAGTTGACGCTAACCATACTCTAAAACGGATCTCATCCCACCTGCCTGTTCCTGGATCATATCCTTTCAAACCTTTCCTATTCCTGTACTAATCCAAATGTCTTTTGAACATTGTAATTGTCCCCATGTTTACCCCTTCCTTGGGAAGTTCATTCCACACAGCCCACCCTCTGTGTAACAAAAAGCCTCTCATGTCTTTTTTTTATGTCTCCTCTAAACATAAAAATGTAGTGCCTTGTCTTGAAACTCCCCTGTCCATGGGAAAAGACAACTCCCATTAACTCTATCTATCCCCCTCATGATTTTATAAACTTCTATGAGGTCATCTGTCAACATTCAGGTTTCAGTGAAAAATACCAACCTATTCAGCCTTTCTTTATACTGAAGCCTTTCGTACCCAGCCACATCCCAGTAAATCTCCTCCCAACCCTTTCCAGCTGAATAATATCCTTCCTATAACTGGGCGACCAGAACTGGACACAGTATTCCAGAAGAGGACTCACCAATGGCCTGTATAATCTCAATGCGACTTCCCAACTCCTATATCCAAAGGACTGAGCAATGAAAGCAAGTGAGGCAAGCACCTTTTTTTAAACTATCCTGTCTCTCCATGTTACAAACTTTAAAGAATTATGTAGTTGAACCATGAGTTCCCTCTGTTCTAAAACACCACTGAAGGTCTTGCCATTAATTGTATAAGCCCTGCCCGTGTTTGTTGTTCCAACTGCATTACCTCCCATTTATTCAGATTGAACTCCATCGACAGTTTTTCAGCCATTCACACATTTCATCAGGATCCCTTTGTAATCTCAGGAAATCTTCTTCACTCTCCACAATGCCACCCTCCAGTCTACCTGCCTATCACACATAGCTCTCTATGGTACAAATATCTCTGCTAGGGGCCCTACAATTTCTTCACCAGCTTCCCACAATGTCCTGAGATCCATTTGATCAGGTCCTGGGGATTTATCTACCTTTGTATTTTAAAACCTCCAGCACCTCCTTTTCTATAATGTGGACTCATTTCAAGACATTGAGTCATAGAGATGTACAGCACAGAAACAGGCCCTTCGGACCAACTCCTGCATGACGTATCTAGTCACATTTGCCACAATTTTGCCAATATCCCTCTGAACCCTTACTATTCATACATCCATCCACATGCCTTTTAAATGTATTTCTATCAGCCTCCATTATTTGCTCTGGCAGCTTATTCCATCCACTCTGCGGGAGCCAGTTGTCCTTTTGACCCCTTTGAAAAGTTTCCCTCGCCTGGGGAAATGGCCTTGTCTATTGACCCTGTCAATGACCACCATGATTTTAAACACCTTCTATCGGTTAACTCCTCAGCCTCCCATGTTCAAGTGAAAACAGCCCCAGCCTATTCAGGCTTTTCCCTGAAGCACAAACCCTCCAACCCTGGCAACATCTTTGGTCATTTCTTCTGAACCCTTTCATGTTCCACGACATCCTTCCGATGGCATTGAGACCAGAATTACACACAGTATTCCAATAGTGGTCAGGCCAAACACTGTTTAGTCCCCTGAGCCCCCCAGTCTTTATCCACAGTAAGTTCCAAAGTGAAATATTTGTTTTGGATCTTGTAGTTTCACACATCGTTGCCTTCATTGATCATTAAGGAGACCGGGTTTATCCCGAGCTCTTCTTTTGCTCTTTATACACTTGTAGAGTCTCTTTGGATTCTCCTTAACTTTCTCTGCCAAAGCGATCTCGTGTCCCCTTTTTACATTCCTGATTTTCATCCGAAGTGTATTTCTACAGCCCCGATGCTCCTGAAGGGATTCCCTTGAGTCAGCCAGTTATATCTGACATGTGACCTTTTTTTCTTGACCACAACCTCGAATCTCAGCCAGTGTTTCCTAATTCAGTCAGCATTGAGCTGCATACGCGCAGGAACACGCTGGCGCTGAACGCTCCTTTTATCTTGGTTTTAAAATATTCCAACTTGCCAGACTTCCCTTTATCTACAAATAGACTCCCTGGATCTACTTTAAAAATTCCTGTCTAATACTATCTTGGTCCATTGAATAACTTTAACTTGTGGACCAGACCTGTCCTTTTCCATCGCTATTTTCAATCTAATAAATTGTGGTAACTTTCCAAAGTGCTCCCCCACTAACACCTCAGTCCCGTTCCCGACCTTGTTTCCCAAGGGGAGGTCAGGTTTAGCCCCATTCTCCAGTTGGGCCACTTACATAATGACTGGGAGTTTTCGGAACACACTTAACAAATTCCTTCCATCCAAATGCTTAACTTAGTAACAATCCCAGTCCAGGTTTGGAACGGTTAAGATCCCCTATCATTACAACCCTATTATTCTAAGAGATATCTGAAACCTCCTGACATATTTGCTCCTCCATCTCCCATCGCCTGTCGCTGTAGTCCGACCGTAGAAAACTAATGACCAATTGTTATTTCTCACTTCCACTAATATCGTTTAACTGGGCGATCCTACATGAATCCTCCCTCTAGGTACTGCTGGGATGCTTCCCCCCAATCAAACCCACCATCTCTCCTCCTGTTTTGCCTCCTGTTCTATCCTTCCTGTAGTATCTGTCTCCGGAACATTGAGCTGCTGCTCCTGTTGCTCCCTCAGCTGTGTTTCTGTAATCCCTATGGTATCCCAATCCCATGTTCCCATCCATGCTCTGGGTTCATGTACCTTATCGGTCTGGCCCTTTGCATTGAAATAACTGCAGTTTAATGCACGAGTTTTCCCTAATTGTCTGCTATGTTCTTGCCTGCCTTGTCTACTTATATTGCTCTCTTGAACATTTGTACCAGCCTCAACTTTCTTTCTGACCTTACGACTCTTTGGGGTCACACAGCCCTGCCAGACGAGTTTAAATCCTCTCGAGCAGCTCTAACAATTCGCTCCATCAGGATGTGGGTCCCCCTCCTGCTCCCAGTTCAGGTGCCTTCCCCACCCTGTCTACCTGTGCTGACACCTTCAGACATCCAGGGACTTGCCCACCAAGGTCCCGGTGTTACTCAGTTCTCCAGGAGGACCTACCCTTCATGATGTATATCATTCATTTATTAGACTTCCCACAGTGCATTACCGCACAGTGATCAGAAGTAAACTCCATCTGCCATTACTCTGCTCAGTTTATCATCTGATCGATATCAGACTGCAGCCTGAGTCCATCCCCCTCACTGTGGACAACACCCTCACCTTTCATGTTATCTGCAAACCTACTAATGTTGCCTTCTAATTTCACATCTGAGTGATTAATGTCCATAATGAACAGCAATGGCTCCTGCACAGATCCCTGTGGTACACCCGCTGGGCAAAGGCTTTCAATCACAAAACCAACCCTCCACCAATTGTGGAGCCAATTTACCAACTTACCTTGGATCCCATGGGATCTTCCCTTTTGGACCAGCCTTCCGTGTGGGACCTTGTCAAAGACCTTAATGAACTCCATATAAACCACATCATCTGCACTGCCCTCATCAATATCAGAGGACAGTCGTGTAGCAAATCCATACAGACAATCCCTAATGAAATTGCGGGGGTATCCGTTTTTGGTGAATACATTGTATAGGTGTTCTTCTTCCTCTTTTTGCAATTCTGGTGGACTGCAGTGTGTTGTGGCCCTTTTGAACAATGTCTTGATGCAACTACCTTTGTGTGTGTTGGGGTGATTGCTTTCATAGTTTAGGACTTGGTCTGTGTGTGTGTCTTTCCTGTAAACCTTTGTGGTGAATTCCCCATTCGGTGTTCTCTGTACCATCACGTCTAGGAATGGGAGTTGGTTATCCTTTTCTTCCTCTCTAGTGAATCGGATTCCTGTGAGTGTGGCGTTGATGATCCGGTGTGTGTTCTCTATTTCTGTGTTTTTAATGATTACAAAGGTGTCATCTGCATATCTGACCCAGAGTTTGGGTTGAATTTGTGGTAAGACTGTTTGTTCTAATCTTTGCATTACCGCTTCTGCTATGAGTCCAGAGATCGGTGAGCCCATGGGTGTGCCGTTGATTTGTTCATATATTTGGTTGTTGAATGTGAAGTGTGTTGTGAGGCACAGGTCCGGTAGTTTGAGTATGGAGTCTTTGTTGATAGGTTCAACGTCCTGTTGTCTGTTCTGTATGTCCAGCACGTTGGATATTGTTTCTCTGGCTAGGGGTTTGTTGATAGAGGTGAACAGTGCCATTACATTGAATGAGACCAGGGTTTCTTCCTTGTCGCTGTGTATATTTCTGATAATGTCCAAGAATTCCTGTGTTGATTGTACAGAGTGTCTGGATCCGCTGATCAGGTGTTTCAGTTTCTGCTGTAGTTCTTTAGCCAGTTTGTGTGATGGTGTCCCTGGTAGTGATACTATGGGTCTGAGTGGGATGGCTAGTTTGTGCACTTTATGTAGTCCATAGAATCTGAGGGTGTTGTTGCTTTCAGGTCTCATTCTGTGTAGGTCAAATCTGGTTATCTGTCCGTTTTGTTTTTGTAGGTTTCTCAGTGTGTTGTTTATCCTATTGGTGAGCTGCGGGGTGGGGTCAAACTCCACACAATTTCATCCACAGATGCCTCAGGGAAAGACAACGGAACGAGGACATGCCACGACCCAAAGGACTAGCCACACTACCATACATCAAGAACATTTCGGAACTGACAGCCAGACTACTGCGATCACTAGGACTCATAACAGCACACAAACCAACAGCCACTCTCTGACAACAACTCACCAGAACGAAGGACCTGATACCCAGCATGAGCAAAACTAATGTAGTGTACAAAATCCCATTCAAGGACTGTACAAAACACTACATAGGACAAACAGGAAGACAGCTAACAATCTGTATCCATGAACACCAACTAGCTATGAAACGACACGACCAGCTATCCTTCGTAGCCACAGACGCAGGTGACAAGCAACATGAATTCGACTGGTACAACACTACTATTATAGGACAAGCCAAACAGAGAACAGCCAGGGAATTCCTAGAGGCATGGCACTCATCCACAGATTCAATCAATAAACACATTGACCTGGACCCAATATACCGACCACTGCAGAGGACAGCTGGAAGTGACAACTGGAAGCAGCAGATTCAAACCACTATAAATGCCGGAGGAAAGATCACAGAAGCACTTCACAGGAGGCTCCCTGAGGATGTCACCTAGACAGGGGACGAAGCGTCTGCAACACAAATTCCCAACTCGGCGAACAGAACCACAACAACGAGCACCCGAGCTACAAATCTTCTCCCAAACGTTGAAGCCCTTTAGACTTTACAAAGCTCCGTCATGAACAATCCACCATCCCTCTATTTCCTTTGCCGCTTTCAGTGTCTGCAACTCTCGCTGTATCTTCCAGTAACGTTCTTTATTTACTGCAGGTCTGCCTAGCTCCCCAGATAACCTGTTCCATCCCCTACAGCTCCCTCAATCACTGTAACACCCTCTG